>NC_140181.1:18791103-19071103 GCF_963971535.1 Notolepis coatsorum
ACGACATGCCGTCACAATCTTCCGAGCGTTTATGAAGAAAAAAAACGCGGTCGTCGTACTCTGTGGCACCGCTTGCCACGCCGCCTCTTCCAGGCAGAGGAGCGCCAGAGAGACACGGTGGCTCCTGGGTGGATGGATGGATGGATGGCAGTCACATCATCCAACAGGCCCACGAGAGCTCCTCCAACCTCAACACTAAATCACATCGACGTCAGTCTGAATGCTCGACAGGAGCGCCGAGGAGCCAAGCGGCGTCGTTCTCCAACCCACCGTTTCTTAGTCTCCTAGAAAGTCTCAGTCTCCTTGCATCATGTAAGAAAAAGGCTTAATAGCTCCCTCCTCATCCTCGTCCTCATCAGTGGAAAACAGCTCGTCCTCGAAGAAGGCCCCGCCGAAGCCGTACTCCTGCGCATGGACCGACGCCTCGTTCGACATCAGGTGAGGAGAGCCCTCCACGAAATCCGCAAACCTGCGAATCGCATGAACGGTGTTTTCATGAGTAACAAGTCTGGGGATGGACTACCATGGCTCGGTTATATCCGTTTACATGCAAGTTGTACACAAGTGTTTCTCATCATTTGTATTATTAACCCTTTCACCACCACACTACAGAAGGTGTGGTAGTGAAAGCTTAACCCTTTCACTACCACACTACAGACGGTTAACCTTTCACTACCACACTACAGACAGTTAACCTTTCACTGTGACAATACAGAAGGTTAACCCTTTCACAACCACACTACAGAAGGTGTGGTAGTGAAAGCTTAACCTTCTGTAGTGTGGTAGTGAAAGGGTTAACAGTCTGTAGTGTGGTAGTGAAAGGTTAACCTTCTGTAGTGTGTTAGTGAAAGGTTTACCTTCTGTAGTGTGGTAGTGAAGGGTTAATCTTCTGTAGTGTGGTAGTGAAAGGTTAACCTTCTGTAGTGTGTTAGTGAAAGGTTTACCTTCTGTAGTGTGGTAGTGAAAGGTTAACCTTCTGTTGTGTGGTAGTGAAAGGGTTAATCTTATGTAGTGTGGTAGTGAAAGGTTAACCGTCTGTAGTGTGGTAGTGAAAGGGTTAATCTTCTGTAGTGTGGTAGTGAAAGGGTTAACGTTCTGTAGTGTGGTAGTGAAAGGTTAACCTTCTGTAGTGTGGTAGTGAAAGGGTTAACCGTCTGTAGTGTGGTAGTGAAAGGTTAACCTTCTGTAGTGTGGTAGTGAAAGGTTAACCGTCTGTAGTGTGGTAGTGAAAGGTTAACCGTCTGTAGTGTGGTAGTGAAAGGTTAACCGTCTGTAGTGTGGTAGTGAAAGGGTTAATCGTCTGTAGTGTGGTAGTGAAAGGTTAACCTTCTGTAGTGTGGTAGTGAAAGGTTAACCGGCTGTAGTGTGGTAGTGAAAGGGTTAACCATAGTGTGGTAGTGAAAGGTTAACCTTGGTAGTGAAAGGGTTAATATGTGCATTTCGTCTCCAAGGACCTTTTGGGGGACTCCAGCCGGGACACGGTCCTCCAGGGGCTGAAGTCGGGGCTGGAGCAGTACTTCCGCAGGTCCTCCAGGGCTCGCCGGGTCTCCTCTTCCCCCTGCTTCTGATACTCCTCTTCGCTCAGGAGTCGACGTGGCTCCGGCTTGAAGCCTAGAGAGGGTTTGATTTTCCTGCAAGACAAAACCAAAAATCGCTCAGAGACTACGGTGGAAGCCACATGTCACGGTGTGCACCAATCAGAGACTACGGTGGAAGCCACATGTCACGGTGTGCACCAATCAGAGACTACGGTGGAAGCCACATGTCACGGTGTGCACCAATCAGAGACTACGGTGGAAGCCACATGTCACAGCGTGCACCAATCAGAGACTACGGTGGAAGCCACATGTCACGGTGTGCACCAATCAGAGACTACGGTGGAAGCCACATGTCACGGTGTGCACCAATCAGAGACTACGGTGGAAGCCACATGTCACAGCGTGCACCAATCAGAGACTACGGTGGAAGCCACATGTCACAGCGTGCACCAATCAGAGACTACGGTGGAAGCCACATGTCACAGCGTGCACCAATCAGAGACTACGGTGGAAGCCACATGTCACGGCGTGCACCAAAGGGACGGTCCGTCGTAAAAACATAACTTAGAATGCTATTCCTGTATGCTTTCGCAAACTCAATATTTTAAAAAGATTTTCGATCATTTAAAATACGTATATTGCTGTGCATCGTTATGTCCGTGGAGGGAGACATAATAAAGATCGGTAGCACGTGTGACTCCACACACAATATGTTATCACTGCTGCTGCCAGTGTGGTAGTGAAAGGGTTAAAGGTCCTGTGTCGTGCTATTCACTATTTGGGCAATGTTACACAATTCATGTGAGTCTATGGAACACATCTGTAAGGTTTTTCCCCACAAAATGCATTGTTTTGTATTTCTAATCAAGTACTCTAAAGCAGCATTTTTCCACTTCAAGATTTCAAGCTGTTTTGGGCTGGGCTCCGCCCATACGCGCTTTGAGTGACAGTCACCCACAGTCTGCACTGGCAGACAGAGAGAGCGACAGAGAGATAGAGATAGTAGAGGATACTAATTAATTTCGCCGCGGGGGGCATAATCCCACGGGACAATGCATTGGTAACTTGTTTCAAACGACTATATACCCCTGTGAATATAATTGCACAGGTCTGTACGGGCGTGCGCAATGATATTTTGCAGCAGTTTGACAGTGATACGAGAGTGCTCCTGCACCACGTGCGTGTGTGTGTGTGTGTGTGTGGGGGGGTGCTCCTGTCCCTCTCTCTCTCTCTCCCTCTCGTTCTCTGCCTCTCTCTGTCGGCACCCGCGCCACGTCAACCCGTTTGAGGAAGTGTCTGTATTTCCACGCGCTACAACCATAGTTAGTTATGCAGATCAGTGCCTTCTTCACTTCAGCAAAACAGTAAAATCAGAATGGCTTAGTTCAAAGGGCGGTTAGGTGGCCGAGCGGAGATTGCGTTCGTCACCAGCCCCGGAGCTGTGAACTGGATTCGCCTGTTCGAATCCAGCTCACAGCTCCGGGGTTGTCACCAGCTTGGCTGGCCGTCTGCACTAATACAATTGGCTGTATTAGAGGGTGGGAGAAGCTGGCGGGGTGGGTCCGGGTCGTTGTAAACAGCGACTCCTACAGTTCGGTTGGGGCGCCTGCTAAGCGCGGATAGGACTCGAGGGGGATAGTGTGGTCCTCCCACACGCTACGCCCTCTCGATGAGAATCCGCGCTGCCAGGTGAAAAGAAGCGGTGATTGGCTGGACGTGTGTCGGAGGAAGCACGTGGTAGCCTCCACTCTCCCAGATGATCTGACTGTGGGGGGTAAGTGCGCAGCGACCAGGAAGGGACTGGGAATTGGCATACGACTAACATTGGGATGGGAGAAAATCGGAGGAAAATGGAGGGGGAAAAAGACCAAAAAAAAAAAAAAAAAAAGAATGGCTTAGTTCACTGGGGGAGGATATTGTCTCAACTGAATTGGAGCAATCCGCCAAAATGAAAGACACAGACCCCATTGATACAAACCCCCATTGCTAGAAAACAATGCTAAACACTGGAAAAGGCCATTTATAAGACAGGGGACCTTTAAGATGTGTTTAGATTTCCCTAAACACTACTCAAGAGATCAGACACCTACCGCCACGTAGCGGATGCCAGGGAAAACACTGACTCAAATCAGACACCCACCGCCAGCACCAGGGAAAACACTGACTCAAATCAGACACCCACCGCCAGCACCAGGGAAAACACTGACTCCGATCAGACACCTACCGCCACGTAGCGGATGCCAGGGAAAACACTGACTCAAATCAGACACCCACCGCCAGCACCAGGGAAAACACTGACTCCGATCAGACACCTACCGCCACGCAGAGGACGCCAGGGAAAACACTGACTCCGATCAGACACCTACCGCCACGCAGAGGACGCCAGGGAAAACACTGACTCCGATCAGACACCTACCGCCACGCAGAGGACGCCAGGGAAAAGACTGACTCCGATCAGACACCTACCGCCACGCAGAGGACGCCAGGGAATACGCTCCCGACTCAAAGATCAGACACGTAAAAAACTGATGTACGCCAGGGAGAACGGGTAATGCAGGTTCATGGTGCAGAGGGCGGCGAGGATGATGGCGAACGCCACCTGCTGAACCTGGACTCCGGCGTAGATCAGCAGCAGGCCGAACAGCTGCAGCGTCGAGGAGAGGATGTTGATGCTCCTCTCCTCCACCAGGGGGCCATGGCGATAGCTGACGAATCCCACCACGCCGGTGTAACCTGAGGAGCAGGAGGGGGGGTTACCATCTGGATGCTTCCAACCAGAGCACCGCTGGAAATGCCAACGAGTACATTTACCTTTTTTGTAATTTAGCTGAACGCTTTTATCCAAAGAGTCACAAGTTCTGTACGACAAGTCAGCAGGAAGGGTACTCTTTCAGTCGAGTAACAATGTTCATCAAAGTGTTGAAACTTGAGTGCCGCAGTGATGACTGCATAGTAGAGACATATTAGTATATTAGGAAGAGTGCATGATAGTAGAGGACAGTAAGAATTTCAGATATTGATTGAAGAAGTGTGTTTTTACTAGTCAACAGAGAAAGATAGGTTGGGATTCGGCTGTCCTAACTGTGGTGGGAAGTTCGTTCCACCATTGTGGAGCGAGGACCAGAGAATAGGCGGCTTCTCTTTGATGACCCTCCCGGAGTTCAGATAGGAGTGGGTCTTGAGGGAGTGTAGTTAGAAGATGCAGAGCGTAGGGGTCTTGAGGGTGTGTAGTTAGAAGATGCAGAGCATAGGCGTCTTGAGGATGTGTAGTTAGAAGATGCAGAGCGTAGGGGTCTTGAGGGTGTGTAGTTAGAAGATGCAGAGCGTAGGCGTCTTGAGGATGTGTAGTTAGAAGATGCAGAGCGGAGGGGTCTTGAGGGTGTGTAGTTAGAAGATGCAGAGCGTAGGGGTCTTGAGGGTGTGTAGTTAGAAGATGCAGAGCGTAGGGGTCTTGAGGGCGTGTAGTTAGAAGATGCAGAGCGGAGGGGTCTTGAGGGTGTGTAGTTAGAGACCATTGACCAGAGGTAGACGGGAGACGTTCCCTTCACTGCGCGATATGCCAGGTCGAGGGCCTTGAAGCGGATTCGTGCGGCGAGTAAATGTTTTTCCACTGCCGATTCTGAGCTCTAAACGTGAAAATATTGGCTGATATTGACCATATTCACACGGCGGCCATTTTGCTCTTCTGTCATGCTCAGGTTAATTTCCACCCTGTTCGCACGGCTAATTGAGCAACGATCTGATTACTTTTACTGTATAGCATAGACTTAAACCATTAGCTTGGGGTTTATGGATTCAATTATTGAAATAGAATAAATTATTCACCATTAGAGATTTAAGATCCATGTGCCAAAAACACTCTGGGATCTGGGAAAACATGACTCCTGCCCGCCCCTAATATAAACACCAACAATAAACACCAACATTCCAACTTACAGACCCACACTTCTAGTAGTAAGTGAACAGATTAAATGCTATTTTTCTTTGAACACATTAACCACTGATTTTCAACATGCATATCGTGAAGGACATTCAACAGAGACTACTTTAACCCAAATGACGGATGATGGGCTGAAAGAGATAGATAAAAAGAAAATAGTTGGCACTGTCTTGCTCGATTTTACTGCAGCATTCAACATCATTGATTACAAATTCTTACTTAAAAAACTTGAATGTTACGGTTTCTCCTTATCTGCATCATCTTGGATTCAAAATTATTTAGCAAACCGGAAACAACGTTTTTTTTGTTACTCAGAAGTTAAAACGGTAAGGTGTAGAGTACCCCAAGGAAGTTGCCTTGGGCCTTTGCTCTACACCATATTTACAAATGACATGCCTCTTGCCCTAAATAAGTCCTATATTTCAATGTATGCGGATGATTCAACAATTTACACATCAGCCTCTACAGCCAATGAATTAAATACAGTCCTAAAGGCAGAGTTGCAATCAGTGATGGAATGGATAAAGAATAACAAACTAGTTCATTTATTTTTTATTTTTAAAGATTTATATATATATTTTTTAGCGTTTATCGCTTTTCCTGGTCAGACATGACCGACAGATGCAGTGAGGGTGAAACGGGAGAGAGAGCAGGGGAAGACATTCGGCAAATAACGGCGGGTCCGGGAATCGAACTCGGGTCGGCCGATCCGCGACGCAGCGCGGTACATGGTGTGCTACTGGAGCGCCATAACAAACTAGTTCTAAACATATCAAAGACAAGTAGCATAATTTTCGGTTCAAACCATACTCTTAAGAACGAACCCAGTTTTGAAACTTTTGATAAGTGATGTGGTAATTAATCAAGTCCAGGAGACTAAACTCCTAGTAGTAACATTAGACAGTAAATTGTCATGGTCACACCATATAAAAATTGATGCACGATATATCGGCCGCCGATATAATTAGGGCTGTCTTAAATACTTCGAAGCTTCGTTCGATGGCACAAGCTTCGAACATAAAAAAAAATCAAAGTAATTTTTTTTTTAATATATATATTTTTTTGCCTCCAAAATCTTGCGCCTCCATTCCAATGAAACTAAAGTTAGCGGCGCCTTCCCGCCTCCATTCCAATGAAACGAAAGTAAGCGGCGCCTCGACTCCATCTCTCTACAACAAGCACGTGGAGATTATCTGTGTTGAAAACAACAAGGACATGTGCAGCAGACATGTCGACGAAGAAGCAAAGTAATGCCGTTTGTTATTTAAGACTATGTCGGACAGATTTGTGTTCATTGTGCTGCTTTTTTAAAGTGTCCCGACCCATATAAAAATATGTCTTAATAAAACGTGCTTAATTAAGTCGAATTCTGCCTTTGTCTCCATCAACTACATATAAATATTTATATAATTGTTTGCTTGATAGACGAAGGTTGCAACATAATTATGTAATGTCATGTCGTTGGCTGTGAGCAGCCCCACTGCACCCAGGCAGCGCAGCCGAGTGAAACCTTGTTGGCTGCGTCACAGTCACGAAAGGGGCTACTTAATTAATTAATCCAATCCACTTTATTTATAGAGCACATTTAAAAACAACAAAGTTTACCAAGTGCTGTACAAGTCCCACAACATATAATAAAAAAAAAAAAGCTTCGCCCCCGAAGCTTCGATTGCAAAAAAAAAAAAGCTTCGAAGGTCAGCCCTAGATATAATATCGGTCGATATGGCAGTTTTTTTACACATCGGTACTATCGGTCCGATATCATTGTTATGCCGATGATACTCAACTCTTCCTCTCCTTCCCTCCCTCAGATATCCACGTCTCTGAGCGGATCTCGGCCTGTCTGTCCGACATCTCCGCCTGGATGACGACCAACCACCTCAAACTGAACCTGAGCAAAACAGAATTGCTCCACCTGCCGGCCAAATCCTCCCCCCTGACCGACCTTTCCATCACAGTCGAGAATGCAGCTGTGACCGCGTCCCCGACCGCCAAGAACCTTGGTGTCGTCCTCGACGACCAGTTGAACTTCTCTGCTCACATCGCAGCGACAACCAGAACCTGCAGATTCCTCCTGAGCAACGTCAGAAGGATCCGCCCCTTCCTGACAAAAGAAGCCACCCAACTCCTCGTCCAATCAACAGTCATCTCCCGCCTCGACTACTGCAACACACTGCTCGCTGGCCTCCCGGCCACCAAGCCTCTTCAACTCATTCAGAACGCAGCGGCTCGCCTGATCTCAAACCTACCGAAGTCGGCCCATGTCACCCCACTTCTTAGGGACCTGCACTGGCTCCCCATTGCTGCACGTATCTGCTTCAAGGCGGCAAAGGGAACCGCTCCCGCCTACCTCCGGTCAATGGTCTCTAACTACACACCCTCAAGACCCCTACGCTCTGCATCTTCTGGCCGCCTCAGACCTACTCCTATCCAAGCTCCGGGAGGGTCATCAAAGAGAAGCCACCTATTCTCAGTCCTTGCCCCACAATGGTGGAATGAACTACCCACCCCAGTTAGGACAGCTGAATCCCGTCCAATCTTTCGCCGTCGACTAAAGACGCACTTCTTCAACCATTATCTGAAATAATGAAAAAAAAAAAGAAAAAAAATCTAACCCTAACTAACCTTACCGTCATGCACTTGTCCTAATAAACTAACCTACACTGTAACACGCACCACTTTGATGAACATTGTTACTCAGCTGATACTTGTACCCTTCCGGATGACTTGTCGTACAGAACTTGTAAGTCGCTTTGGATAAAAGCGTCAGCTAAATGACCAAATGTAAATGTAATGTAATGTAATGATATCAAGATAGGACCGATATGGGCCGATATTAAAAAAATAAATAAAAAAACATGTTGTGGCCTTAAATAGTTTCAAAATATCAGTAAAAAAAAAAAAAGCGTTTTGGAAAATAGCTCTTTATTTGATTATCATAAAAAAGTGTTTTCTATACAGAGATATCGACATCGGTTATCGGTATCGGCCACAATTTTCACATCGGTGCATCACTATAGTAGTGAAAATGGGAAGAGGGATTTCTGTTGTTAAAAGATGTGCTCATTTGTTACCACTAAATTCTATCAAACAGGTAATTCAAGCTCTGGTTGTCAAATCTTGACTATTGTCCTGCAGTATGGTCGAATGTAACGACGAATAAACTGAAAAAAATTGCAAATGGTACAAAGCAGCACATATAGCGCTATGCTGCGAGTACAGAACTAATGTTGCAGCGATGCACAGTTGTTTAACTTGGTTACTTGTCAAACATAAGTTACTCTGCTCACTCCTTGTATTCACTAGGAATATTCTTGTTACAAAGATCCCCTCAATTTTATATAACAATTTCCATTCCACCAGACATGCTTCTGCACAAGGTTTTACACTTCCAAAAGTGAGGTTGAATGCAATGAAGCGAACCGCCATGTTCTGTGGTATGCAGGAATGGAACTCTTCCCAGACATGTTAAGCAGGAGAATAGTAAATGTCGGTTCAGAATATTAGTAAAACAACATTTTCAACCAAAGAAATGGACATTTCCTAATAGATAGTGTGTACGTAAATGAAAATGTATGTGTCTGATAAAGAGATAGGGATATACGTAGATGAAAAGGTATGTGTCTGATATGGATATATTATTAGAAGATTGTATAATTGGTTGATATGAACATAGATAATGTATGTAAAAGCTAAATAGTATATTATGCTGTATTGTATTATGAATTAATTATGAGTAGGTATTGTTGTATTGTATTATGAATTTGATAAGGAGTATTTATTGTTGTTTTAATTGTCTGTATGCCATGTGAATGTTGCGAGTGTATAAAGTATGTAACTGTATTTGACGTGTTATGGACCCCAGGAAGAATAGCCACAGCACTGCTGTGGCTAATGGGGATCCAAATAAACGTAAACTTCTACAGGAGTAAACAGGCACCTACACATAGTTATGAGCACGATGAGAGAGTATGAAGTTTAAACTTCCATTAACAGTGCAGGTATTGTATACACACTGTACAGAAAAGATGTTTTTTTTTATACTACTTTCACAACCATACTAGCAAAAGGAAAACACATAGCGACACTGAACTGGCGGCTGAACTTGTGCGCCAAATAAAATTCTCACCCAATTTAAGCTCTCGCCAGATGCACCAAGCTCCCAGTAGCCCCGCAAAAAACAATGACTTGAATACAAAAACATTTCACATATTTAATCAAAGTAACTAATAATCAAAGACTATGAATTTAATACTTTAAGACTTAACACCCGCAGATACCGCCTTAAAGCATGACATTTCACTAGAAGAAAGCGCTCCTGACTGAGAGATCAAACACCTACCGCAGCGCAGAGTACGCCAGGGAAAACGCTCCTGACTCAGAGATCAAACACCTACCGCCATGCAGAGTACGCCAGGGAGAACGGGTACTGCAGGTTCTTGGTGCAGAGGGCGGCGAGGATGATGGCGAACGCCACCTGCTGAACCTGGACCCCGGCGTAGATCAGCAGCAGGCCGAACAGCTGCAGCGTCCAGGAGAGGATGTTGATGCTCCTCTCCTCCACCAGGGGGCCATGGCGGTAGCAGACGGCGAAGCTGACAAATCCCACCACGCCGGTGTAACCTGAGGAGCAGGAGGGGGGGGGGTTACCATCTGGATGCTTCCAACCAGAGGACCGCTGGAAATGCCAACGAGTACATTTACTTTATTTTTTTTTATCCACTTTCTCTTCTTTTTCTATTTTCCCCCATCCCAATTCCATTGTGCCAATTCTCCCCTCCCGTCTTGAACGTTGCTCGCATATGCCCCCCACTGGCCGGTTGTAGGGAGGATAGAAGCCTTGCATCACGTGTCCCCTCCGGTACACGAGGAGGCAGCCTGTCACATCTTTTCACCTGCCAGCGCGGACTCTCATTGGCGAGGTGCAACGTGTGGGAGGCTCACACTACCCCCACCATTTCCTGTCTCTGCTGTGCAGGCGTCCCCAACCGACCTGTAGGAGTCGCTGTCCACAACGTCCAGATTACCACCCATCGACTTCTACCCGCTAATTCTGCCAATTGAGTTAGTATGACGGCCGGCCCAAGCCGGAAGCAACGCCGACAGCCGGAACCGAACCCGGTGTCTCTTGCGTTGGTGAAGAGCGCAATGTCCGCTGCGCCACCCAGCCGCTACTACATTTACCTTTTTTGTAATTTAGCTGAACGCTTTTATCCAAAGCGACTCACAAGTTCTGTACGACAAGTCAGCAGGAAGGGTACAACTTTCAGCCGAGTAACAATGTTCATCTGTGTGGTATCCTACTCCAGTATCAGTGTGGTATCTACTCCAGTATCAGTTGGTATCAGTGTGGTATCTACTCCAGTATCAGTTGGTATCTGTGTGGCATCTACTCCAGTATCAGTTGGTATCAGTGTGGTATCTACTCCAGTATCAGTTGGTATCTACTCCAGTATCAGTTGGTATCAGTGTGGTATCTACTCCAGTATCAGTGTGGTATCTACTCCAGTATCAGTGCATCTGTACAAAACAAGCAAATATTCAATAAGGCAGAGAAAAAAGCTGGAATAAGAAGGAAGCCCTGAAAAATGTATAAATGTTTTCAACATCCCTTGTTCAACCAGGATAATTTAGTCCGTAACAAATACAGGTTTACCAGAAATCTCAGCTGGGCAAGAGGGGGTTAACAGATGCATATTGCAGCTTCAGACACACACAGAAGACTATGTACAGATAAAAAGGACGTCGTGTCCTGGTATGTGTCCATGAGATCTTTGTGAAGAGATCGAGACACGCGTTCAATTCACATTAGAATCAAGTTTATGTATATATATTTATTTATTTTAAATCCAGGGAAGATTGACAGAGTACATTTGCTCTTTTACAACAATACCCTGCAATGCGCTCTGCCGCTCTCACAGTTCCAACCTTCATCAGGCTAAATTTGAGACATTTTAAGACCTTTTTAATATCACTTAGAGCCAACAACAAAGCTGATTCTATTTTACATTTATTTCTGTCCAGCGCCTTGCGTTTACTCGTTTGCACCTTTTCATTAATTTAAAAAAATATATATTTATGGGCATATTCTTGGTACTAGGGATGTGCGTGACTGACCAAAATCATTTTCGAATAGTCTACTGTTAGAAATATTCGAAAATTCAGTCGAAATGTTCTGTTTGTTACATTTTGAATTTATCATTAAAATCAAAGGGTATTGCACAAAATAGGCACTTCAGATAATCCTTCAGAACGTTGATCGGCTCAGCTGACCGACAATAAATCAAAATGACACCACTCACCATCGTAGCCTATAATAACAGCATTGCATTGGCCTATCAACCGGTTTTAATAAACAAACAGAAACAGTAGCATGCATCTTTTAGATCAATTAGGCTGCCTCTAAATATAAAAATGTATTAATTAAGAATTGTTTACAGTTTTTTTTTTAATAAAAAAAAAAGATTATTATATATATATTTTTCGACTCAGACATGAAAATTGAATGTGGAGACTGGCACGACTATTCGAAAATTCTAACTCATCCCTACTTGCTACCTTATTAGACAGGGCAGTGAAAACAAGAGAGAAGGAGAATGTCCTGCAACTACAGCTACAGTCACACTGCAAGCCTTGGTGCTCAATGTATTGCTCATATCACATTCTTTAAAAGAAAATTACATTTCTTTTTTAATGTGGCCAAGATCAGATTCCAGTGTGAACCGGTCACTGCTCCTGAACTGGACATGAAAAAGATAAATTGTGACAAATGTTAATCTAGTGCAGGGGTGGCCAACCAGTCAGAGACTAAGAGCCACAAAAAAATTACTGTGGTACCACAAAGAGCCACACCATATACCAGCGTTTCTCAACCTTTTTTTTCAGTCACGGCACCCTTCATGTGTTTATAGGTCTCACCCTCTGGCCTCTGAAGTTGCTAATGTCTTTTTTATTTGGGCCTCACAGGGTTAAAAGTACCCTGTGAGACCCACGGTTGCAAAATTACAAAATCACTTTTAGCCATTTAAAAAAATAATGTTTATTTAAAATTTTTTAAAGGGGAACTATTTTACGATTTCTTTCACTATTTGGGCACTTTTACACAATTCCTGTGAGTCTATGGAACACCTAGGTTTTTTTCAAAAAAAATGCATTGTTTTGTATTTCTAATCAAGTACTAAAAACCGCATTTTTCTACCTCAAGATCTTAAGCCGTTTCGAGGCTGGGCTCCAACCACTGTGTGGCCTGGTGCCAACTGCCACATCAACTGCCACATTATTATGCAGCTGAGAAATCTCTGACATCACAGATATGCACATTTTCAGATGACTCAGTTCAGTGAGGGTGAATATTGTGAGAGGAGAATTGGAAGAAATCGCCAATATGAGAATTAGAGACATATATCCTATTAATATAAGTCCACATAGCTAAGAAACAATGGTAAACACTGAAAAAAGCCATTTATAAGATAGTTCCCCTTTAAGCACATGTATAGTCAATTGGTCCTGTTGTTCAGCCTCACAATGCTATTTGATAGTAAATGTGTTTATATGTCCCACCCTCTGGCCTCTGAAGTTGCTAATTTCTTTTTAATTTGGGCCTCACAGGGTTAACCTCTTAAGCCCGAGATATACAGTAAAAGTGTATATTTTCAGCATTATGTTTGTTTACCAATTATTTTAACTGTTATTAGTGAAATATAAGATTATAGAAATCTCAGGGCATTGAGTCGGAAACCAGTGCATATTGACAGAAGGAAGTGGCACAGCCAAAAGTGAGTGTAGTCTTTTGAAGGAAGAGACTCAGGGCTTTCAAATTTCGAAAAACTACCCTACCCAGCTCACACCAGCCCCTGTCAATCATCTGACTTCTGGATTTACTTTTTAATTTCTCTTATTTTTTGGGATTATCTCCCACAAACCTGAACGTTATTGCCATAAAACAGAACGCAGTTAGTTTCTCTACCTTTCTGTGAACGTCTTGCAAAAAACGGTGTTGCAATATGATGAAGAATGGTGGAGAAATTTACATTATAAAAAAGATGGCAGAATTCAGTACTGTATCTACAAAACCTTCTGTTTAATCATCTTCCCTTTATTCATTTGCTTAGATTTTTCAGGTCTGGTCAATTTTAGCATGGTGTTATTTACAGTCAAAGATAATTTTTTTTTTAAATAGAATTGATATTCTCCTTTGGTTCATTATAATTTACTCAAGCCTAGTAACAGACACACTATTTCTGACACTGATCCATATATGTCCCTAGATTCAGATACCAAGAACATGCAAATGGACCATTTAAAAAAAAATTGTAAATGTTTATTCTACGTCCTTATGGAATGAGTGACATAAAAAAAAAAAAAAAAAAAAAAAAAGAAAAGTAAAAAAAAAAAAAAAAAAACATTTTTTTTAAGGATGGAAGAGCCGCACATTGACGGGCAAAGAGCCGCATGCGGCTCGCGAGCCGCGGGTTGGCCACCCCTGATCTAGTGTGACGTGAGAGTCGCACGACTGTTCAGACTGAGGTCACCTTGCAAAATATCAGACCTGTATCTGATTCAGGACCACATTATGAAAGTGGCCCGAATCAGAATTGAAAAAGATCGGATTCCATGCGATTTGTGCCGTTCACACTGTCGTGAAAGAATCAGATCCGAGTCACATTATGAGCAAAAATAAATTTAAGATCTGGGCCACTTTCTTTTGCAGTGTGAACTTGGCCTCAGGTCTCAGGTCAGTTTGGAACCTGGCATGTTACCACTACATGTTACTTTAGTGTGGTGAGCTGCCACATCTCTCAGGTCTCAGGTCAGTTTGGAACCTGGCATGTTATGGTATGGTATGGTTTAAAACTAGTGCCGTCAATAGATTACAAAAAAAGTAACTAACGGAAAGTAGACCAATCGCAGCCACTCTTATTGTCTGGGACCAAATACGGCCACGCCCCATTCCCAGTAAGAAGTGGGAATCTCTAGAATGGGTTTCGGGCGACGCTGTATACGGAAGTGGCTCTCAAGGTGACGATTAGACAACACTTTCTGTTGTCAGTAGATGGCAGCATTGGTTTAAAATTAAAAGGTGAAAATGTTGAAAACTACATGAATACATTTCCCATGAGCGTTAGCACAGGTCACAGGTCACTGGGATGTGTCTATTCTTTGACGCGATCTGAACAGCATTAAACTATTAACGGGACCTCAGTACAGTGACCGCGAATGGTAAACTAATTATCTTAACAAAAGTGCATCATTAGCATTACGTTTGTTGTCTAAAGAGAAACATAATGGTACAATTTAAGATTTTAATGTTATCCGCATATAAAAAGGACAAATAAGGGGAGCTCCAGTAGCTCACCACGTACCGCGAGTGCTATTTCAGCGCCGTGGACAACCGTGCTCGTCACGGATCTGGGGCTGAGCGCGTTCGAATCCCGGACGGCAGCCGTGCCTTTCCCAGAGTGTCTTCCCCCCCATCTGAACCCTTTCAGCCTGCTTCTGTCGGTCGAACTTGACCAAGTATGAATGCGATGAAAAAGCGATAAACGCTAAAAGAACCAGCTGACTGATCAAAGTAAAAAAAAAAAAAAAAAGACAAATAAAACATTGTTAATTTGTAAGAAACCCCAATGAAAACGGCGCAGGGTACGTAAAATTTGCTATTGTTATGAAAATGTGATAGAATCCTATAAAAATGTGGACGCACTTGGTCACCGTGACGTTAATTAATCTCACAATTTTCTGTAATTAATCTACATTAAAAATTGCATTTTTCTACTTAACACATTGGGCGCCGGGGGTTGTGCCCATCAAAGTACCCAGTCTGCCACCGTTGAAAGCCTATGGAGATGTTTACCTTCTTTGCAGGGCTATAACTTTTTAAATTGTATTGCTATATTGACATTACTATGGCCCATTCAACATCGATTATCTATCGTTCAGGATGTGGGAATGTTATATTTTTTCATTCATACATTGTTGTGTTAATAGCGTCGAGAATATAAGTATGTTTTAATCTTTTCTGCTGTAATTCCAAAAACAGTAGTTATAGGCCCTGAAGCATATGATAGATTATCGATTGGCGTTTCTTTCCTATACACGCTATATTAAAAAATTCAAATGTATATAAAAATGTAAAAAAATAAAGTTATTATTATATGATCGGTATACATTATGCTTCATCATGCGTGAAGATAAGGGGGGGTCGTTTATAATTCCTTGATCGTCAGTAACGGCTTTATTTAGTATGGGTTGATATATTGATCAGATGGTTTGCAGTGAAATGAATAAACAATCGGGTTGAAAATAACATTACTGTCCTCTTACCGTTCGCCGATGAGACTGGAGGAAAAAGATCCCAATTATTTGACGCCGATCTCCTAGATCAATTTCCGGTTTGTATGGCGCAATAAACGCAAAAATCATATTGATTATTACGTTTAGAAAGCGATCCAAATGCACTATAGTGTTTGTCTGGATCCACGTAACAAGATATCACTGCCGGAGGGATTTCCTCGACGCACCGATCGGCACTTCCGGTTTTGGCAAGAGTGTAACTCGCCCGACCATCCACCAGGCGGCGGTATTGAGGCGTTGCAATCTCATACAGGGTCCCACTGCAGTCCGGAGGTTGGCTAGTTGAATTATGAATGCCATGGCGAAAAAATTTAATATTGATCCCAAAAACGGCATAAGTCGTTCTTGGCGTTCAACGCATGGCGGGAAAAAAACGGTGTAACTCGTTCTTGGCGACCAATGTGTTAAGACCGAAGCTTGTAACAGATATTTACTTGAGTAATATCATGGAATTAATGTAAAATCAACACAAAGAAAGTATATTTAGATTCAAAGACTATTTTAATAGCTTTCTTTGAATAGTTTCTCTGCTGTGAAATACAAATGTTCAACAAAACCATCAACATTGACTCAGCTAGACCTCTTTCTTATATCCGCAGCGCTAAGATTGAAGATGTTTCACTCAATAGATTAACACTTTAACTGCCAGAAGACGAGTTTAGACGTCCTTCCCCGCCATGCTCAAGTTGCCGAAGACGCCGTAACTCGTCTTTGATATCAATATTTCAAAAATCTGTGATCGGATTCATATTTCCCATCCGCTGGCCTGAGACCCACCAAAAAGCCCCACTGAACCCTCTAGCGGTTCAAGAGCGCCATCTGGTGGCCGATCGGCGCAATCGCCTAACAGGAAGTTACTTGGACGATGTGCTGTTCACCCATATTACTTCCGGGCACTCTGTATAGGTTCCGGCACTCTAGCTCGTCACAATACATAGCGATCCGTTGCCAATAACTCGATAAACAACATGATTTGGACGTATATACTATTATACAAGCTGGAAATGGACCGGATATTTTTACATCCCATAATGGAAAACTGTCTACCCCACGCTGATCGCCCAACGGCCCGCGGAGACTGGGGTGAGTTTTAGCGTGTAATTTTTCCGTGTTCGACACTAACTGCTATGATGAACATTTTACCCACATTAGATGAATGGTATAACGCTGCCCACGGAATTATAAACGCCCCCTCGCCCATCCGGTCAACATCAGATGACGAGTAGTAACTTCCAGAAATCAGTCCAGTTGGATTTTTTTTATATCGCGCCGATTGCTATCAAACTGTATTTGATCATCAATATAATGCATTTGGGGCTATAAATCACGTTCTGGAGAAAGCTGCAGAAAGAGATGAAAACATACTTATACTTTAGATCATATTTTAGTATGAATATGTGAATGAAAAAGTTTAACGTTCATACACCCTGAACAATACATATAGGACATTGAATGGGCCCTAATAATGGCAATTTAGCAATAGAATTTAAAACGTTATAGCCCTGCAAAGAAGGGGAACTTCTCCATAGACAAATAGAGCTGGCAACCTATGTTATATCATGAATTTAGCCTTAGGCAATCAAAGTGTTAATCTAGATTCAGGGTTTCCCATTAATTACCTAGGCTCGCCACAGTCTAATTTTTTCTTTCTTTTTTAAATATAAAGTTTGCCAATAGGGATGTATCAGTAGTATTGGCAGTGGTAGTAGTCGTAATAGTAATCCACAATATTTTTTTATTTTCAAAAAAATAAACCAGTTCAACACAGGTAACTACTTTTGCTTAATTTCTTTGATGGCTCAAATGTATGCTCTAGTGACCCAGTGGTTCCCAATCCTCTCCTCGAGACACCCCAGCCGTTCCATATATTTGTTAAATTCCACCACCAGCACACCTTGATTCAACTAATAAAGGGCTAGTTAAATTGAATCAGGTGTGCTGGTGGTGGAATTTAACAAATACATTGAACGGCTGGGGTGCTTCGAGGAGAGGATTGGGAAGCACTAGTCTAGTCGATTTTGTGTTTTGAGCACAAAGTTCATCATAGATATAGCCTCTTTATTTTGCTCTCAAAGTGCACCAGATTGATTTAACTTTAAAATGTACCAAAAAAAGAAGTTCCGGGGGGGCATGCCCCCGGACCACCCTAGAGGGTCGGAGGTTCACCCCCCATAGTCTCTGAAAATCCTGTGGGAAACAGATTAATTTATTTTAATGCTTTAAATAATTTAAATTAATCTCCAAAAGTTAAAGCATTAATTTTGACAGCCCTATTTAAAACAAAAAGATGCTGCTGCTGCCCCCCCAGCAGAGAACAGCATTAAAAAGGACCTTGATAGAAGACATGAAGAAGTGACCTGCTGATGTCGAAGGATCTAAGCTTCCTCAAATTAAAAAGCCAAGACTGGGCTTTCTTGAACACAGAATCTGTGTTCTGCCTCCAGTCCAGCTTACTGTCCAGGTGAACGCCAAGATATTTATAGGACTGGACTATTTCAACCTCCTAATGATGACAGGAGAGACATTCACCTTCTTCCTACTGAAGTTGATGACCAACTTCTTGGTTTTTTCAATGTTTAGTTCCAAGAAATGTATCGTTACCACTACATGTTACTTTAGTGTGAGCTGCCACATCTCTCAGCTATAACGACTATATTTACCCAGAGCCAGGTGCCAGTGATCCTTCAGAATGTTCTGCAGGTTCATGAAGACGAGCTGGATGATGTACACCGAGAAGGACCAGCCGCCGACTATCAGCACGTAAAAAGGGCTTTTCTGTGGCAAGAAGTCACAAAACAAGAAGTCACACAAGAACAAGAAGTGACACAACAAGAAGTCACACAAGAATAGGGTTGGGTACCTTTCACATTTGAACAGATACCGGTACCTGTCAAACGATACCGGTACCCAACGGTACCCTTTTTCTGTACTTTAGTCTCTAAAAATGTAATCTACCTACTACCCCTGTTGTAAAAAAAAACATCCAAACTTCAAATGATTGTTGTCTGCATCTAGCTTTGTAAAGTGTAACAACACTTGCGTGCGACCGTTTTCGGCTTGCCATTGCCCCGACTGCTTTGTTGTTGAATCAAGTCAAATCCTAGGTATATTGTGTGTGTGAACGTGCGGCACACTTCATAGGTTTCATTAAGTAAAAAAATATATATATTATATATATATTTTTTTTTTACAGTACCGAAATGTGGCACCGACGGATCTCACGTGAATTCGGTCGGTACGCTTAAAAGTACCTAATTCGGTTCGGTCGGTACCCTTTAAAGTACCTAATTCGGTTCGGTCGGTACCCTTTAAAGTACCTAATTCGGTTCGGTCGGTACCCTTAAAAGTACCTCATTCGGTACCCATCCCTACACAAGAACACATTAAAACACCAGGTCAAGGTATTTCTGATGATTAAAAGGATAAATGAATACTTGAAAGTATTAAGATAAGATAAGATATTCCTTTATTGATCCCCTTGGGGATATTCAGGCATCATAGCAGCATGGGGGTACAGGTAGTAGAAGACACGATACAGGTCGCAAAAATATCGTACAGTGGAGAAGTAAAAAATAAAAATAGAATAAAAAATAGGCAGTGTAAACAATATAACAATATAATTGACTCTGGGCATGCGCAAGTAGGCAGTGTAAAAAGGTCAAGGTGCAAGATGAGGGTATGCCCTCTCTAATTATATTTTCCCTACAATAAATATAGTTACAATATATATATAATCTAAAAATGCTAAATAAAATGCTAAATATACAACAATTTGTTGTGCGTGTGTTTGGGTAAATGATCATTCGTTCATTCTTACTTTCGGCATAAGGCGGGCCATGACGAAGATGAGGATGATGAGGGAAGCTATGAGGCCTGTGCTCATGCCGGCCGTGTAGTAGAACACCTGACTCCTTGTTGTCGCCATGGAAACATAAAACAGTCAGTAATATACAATGGTAGTAACATTTTCACCAGTGTAGCTCATTGGGTACTTGTGAATAACTCACCTGCTCATAGACTCCGCGAAGCAGAAGAGCAGCACTCCAGCCAGGAACACCATGAACAGGTAGACATCAAACTCTACAGGGGGGACAACAAATATCTGACAACTTGACTTAATCCTCTTTACCCCCCGTTGGGGGGCATAGGGCGTCCACCAGAGCTCTCCATCTCAATCTCTTCACACTCTTCCTAAGTCAGGGCTGTACGCTAAGCTTTTTCACTAGGGGCACACTTGCTCCAAAAATAAGAAATTTAGGGGCAAAGAATATTTTTTAGGGGCAAGTTTTTTTAATAACAATTTTACCATTATAGTGCAAAAAAACATGTTCCTCCTGCCTCATTACTGTGGTCCTTTTATTTAAGATTTAAGTGCGTTTGTTTTCAGGTTTGTATCTTTTATAATGAACCAACTGAGAACGTGTGTAAATCACTGTGTATATGTGACCTTTATTTTGAAAACCGTGTTGCGACGCAACCTTGTTTACATTTGCGCTTTTGACAGTGAAATGTTCAGTTCAACTTAGCTCGAAGGAAAGACTAATCAAAAAGCTTTAATTGACCCATATGAGGCTCTTACTGTAGGACTTTGATTGTTTATAGAAGTGGAATGTAATACTATGCAAAACGAGAAATAAACTGTGATTTTACCAGCAGTAAGTTGCAAGCCACTTTCATACGGGGAACAGTGACAATTATTAGTATTATCTTATTTGCATATTGTCTCATTATTAGACAGGTTGATACTTTATTGATCCCCGGAGGGAAATTTAAGTAGACAGTATTTAAGTATTGAAAAATGTCCTAATAGTGGGCTACTCACCTAATACATGGCTGAACGTTAGAAGTGTCCGTGTCCCCGTCATTGTAATCATCACTGCCAGATCCGACTTAATTTAACCGGCTATGGTCTCTATCATCTCTCCACATCGGACGTGGTTGTCATAAGATGGACTGATATTCGCTCCGTTGTTCTTGCAGAGCAAAATTAGCGGCTTAAACTTATTGAAAGGAAGTTCTTATTTGGCGATGCATAGCCCACATTCAGTTTTGATGGTTCGCTAGGAATTATGGGATTTGGTGTTGGATGTATGGACTCTACCAGACGGGGACATGGTATTTAATCGCACGATAGACTACAACTACCAAGTTGCGTGGCCCAGATTCACTTCACACGCAAATCTTTTTTTCCACACAGGCTATCGCAGTAAGTTCATTTGCAGACAGATTCTTTCATAGCACCGCGACATAATGTCGCACTGTACAGCCCTGGTTGTAGGCTAATGTTTTACTATTTTTGTTATCCAATTTGTATGGATTAATTTAGGAGTGAAATGCGAATGAAGGGTTGAAATCACTACTCGCAAGGTTGCCCCCAAATATTATTTTCCACTCGCACGGGCCAAATTAAGGGGCAATTTGCGATGATCTCGTCGCAGTGTACAGCCCTGTAAGTGTATGCCCTATCCAATTCCACTTTCTCCTTTTGATGGTGGTAGCTACACTGTCCTGATTTGTTATCCTCCACAGCTCTTCTATTAATTTGTGGTTTTGATGGGCCACCACAGCTTGAGGATGTAGCACAGGCATTTGTTGACAAACACCTGGATCTTGACAAACACTAATACTATACACACAATATCTGACAACAGTAGCAGCTTATAGATACAAAGAAGCACCGCTAGACGAATACCGATCTGGGGAACTGTAGATAGAATGTTTCTTCAAAACAGAAGATAATGGCAGTCTTGTTTTTTAACCTTATTTTATTCATTATTATTTTCTCTCTCTTAGGTAGTAGGAGTTTGGTTTTAAACATTCTGATATATTGTAAGAAAGGGGCAGAACTAGATGAGCTGCACCTCCTTCTGCCCCGTCTCCAACTCATCCTCGTTAGTTTTTCTACAGATGAAGACGGACTCGTTTGTTTACGTTTACATTTTGCCTTTACCGTGTGATTTGTATATATTTGTTGCGTTTGAGATAAATAAAAGATTAAAAAGAAAGCGAAAAATCCTTCTCGTCACTTACTGCGAATGGGCTTCACCGTGTACAGAGTGTTGGCGTCTGCGGGGTGGATCTTGAAGCACGTCTTCTGGCTGAACAGGCCGACGGGGACGGTGGTTTCGTTCGACTGCTCCTGTATGAAGGTCTTCACCAGGCCCCAGAAACTGAACTGATCCAGCTCCTGCAGTCGCTCCTCGTCCGCAGCCACCGTCACCTCCAGCTGCTTCGAGCTCCACACTCTGACCTATCAAGACATTTAGTCATTTAGCTGAACGCTTTTATCCAAAGAGACTTACAAGTTCTGCACGACAAGTCAGCAGGAAGGGTACAACTCTTACAGCTGAGTAACAATGATCATCAAACAGTGCTGAAACTTGGGTGTTGCAGTGTTAGAATAGAATAGAATAGAAAATACTTTATTCATCCCGAGGGAAATTTGCCACTACAAATCGCTCACAGTAAACATTTAGGTAGACAAAATAAAAGTCACGAATAAGAATAAAAATAAGCCTAAGAATAAAATACGGTGCAGGATATACATTTCCTATGTTATGTATATACATTCTAATATAAACTATACAGTAAATATACACAGACATACACATCATGGCAGACTTTGATATCGGCAAATATCGTATCGTTGTCCAAAGAATCTATATCGTAATGAAACTGGTGATTCCCACCCCTAGTGCATAGTAGTAGAGACATATTAGTATAGTAGGATGAGTGCATGATAGTATAAGACAGTAAGAAGAACGTCAGTTTTCCCCCCCCTCCATTTCAGATATTTGATTTGTTGGTTTCGGCTGTCCTGACTGTGGTGGGAAGTTGGTGGAGCGAGGACCGAGAATAGGCAGCTTCTCACGCAAGACATCCTTGATTATTATTATTATACTGATAAACCATCTCTCACAAGATAGCTAAGACCACCATAGGACAAAAACATATTCATTGTATTCCCACAGCCCGTCATGCCTACCAACATGGCATAATGCAGGTCATTGGCGGTGGTTGTAATTTAACGATAACCATCCGTTATTATATAACCTCTGCAGTCTGTACAATAGCTGTATGATAGCCTGTACAATAGTGCTGCATATACACATTTATATTTACTATATATATATATCCATAAATGTCTGAATATACCTGCATATAACCCTTCTATATACCTACTTACTTATACACCTGCATATAACCCATACAGCTCTGCATGATAGCATGTAGAATAATGCTGTATACTATATATATATATATATATATATATATATATATATATATATATATAGACATCCGTCTGTACATACCTGCATAATAATCCTTTTTACATATCTGTAGATACTATATCTATATCTGTACATTTCATACCTACTCTTACTAGTTATGCTGCCAGCCAGTATGACTTACTATTACTAACAGTGTCTTTATACCTGTATCACTGTACATTTTTTATACAACTCTGTACATACATCGATTAGCACCATTACTCAGTACAATAGTACTCAATTATATATTTTATATCCAGTTTAATCACCTGTATATTACTATTGCACTTTACCGTTACATTTGGAATCTGGTTGGATGCCAAACTTCTTTTAATTGTACTGCAAGTGTGCTGTATGATGACAATACATTTGAATCTAATCCTTTTTTTTATCTACTTTTTCTCCCCATTTTTCTATTTTTCTCCCGCCCCCAATTTCGTATTGTCCAATTCTACCCTCCCCTGTCTCGAACGCTGTTAGGCCATGCCTCCCACAAGCCGGCTGCAATGTGGACGAAGCCTTACATCACGTGTCCCCTCCGGTACTCGAGGAGGCAGCCGTCGCATCTTTTCACCTGCACAGCGCAATCTCTCAGCGGCGAGGGTCTGCGTGGGAGGGACACGCCGCCCTCGTCGCTTCCTGATTCTACTGCGCAGGCGCACCAACCGACCTGTAGGAGTCGCTGTCCACAACGTCTGATCCCCACCCACCAGCTTCCCACCCCCTAATACTGCCAATTGAATTAGTATGAACGACCAGCCAAGCTGGTAGCAACGCCGAAAGCTGGGCTCGAACTCAGCATCTCCTGCGTTGGTGGCGAGCGCCTTGCCCACTGCGCCACCTAGCCGCGACATTTGAATCTAATCTAATTACAATCACCTGTTTTTCTTACCAAGATACCTGCCATTTAATTCATAGTATTCTCACACAACGTCTTTTGTCACACAATATGGTGCAGCAGGGCCACAGCTCTTTGGCCAGTTGTCATTTAATAATGAGAATCACCTGCTATTTTATTTGCTGTCGTTTTGTGAGTCATGGTGTCTGTGATCGAATACTATGAATTGAATAGAGGGCGGCTATGTGAAGAAATTGAGATGTGGCAAGACAGCCAGGCCACACGTTAAATGGTTTAATAACTAACCTGTATTCTTGTCCATGTCTGCTTCCAGCCAGGAACGATGGAATTGATGTAGCAGAAGCGATTAGACCCCGTGTACGCAGATTCCTGGCCATCTTCGCGGACATGGATCACTTGAAGCTTGGAGCCTGTGTTTGGTGCAAGAGAAGAAGACACGGTCACGTGGCCATCATGAACGATTGATTGAACATTTTATTTAACAGATTGCAGAATGGGTACAAATAGTACAGCAATTGTTAAGGGGATGCAGACCAGAGAGACTTTCGTCTTGTTTACATCAGGGTCCCCCATTTTCAATTCATCATAACATATGACATACAGGTAGACAGTACTGCTGATTGATTGAAAACTTTATTAACAGATTGCAGAATGGGTACAGTACAGTACGGCTCAATACATACAATTTGTTAAGGGGATGCAGACCAGAGAAAGACTTGTCTTTAGTCTTGTTTACATCAGGGTCCCCCATTTTCAATTCATCATAAATACAGATCTATACATTTATGACATACCAGATTTACAAATACAGTACAGTTTGTGATACGAAAAGAGTCTAATACAAAGAGAGTTCAGTATATACATTTGAGGGGGAAGAAACTGTGTTTGGTGTAAGAGAAGAAGACACGGTCACGTGGCCATCATGAACACACACCACAGTTATAGTTATCTTGATTATGTTACTGGACCTGTATTAACGTGACCGTTTTAGCCCAGAAGAGAGCTAACAAGGTTACCGTTAGCTAACGTGCGTAGGAGCAGGTGCGTTATTCCTTAATTAGCCGAAATGTAACTTAGCTTGGAACAAGATCCCACCGCTCTTCGGTTTTAGGTGTAAACGTGTAAAACGTTACGGTTAAGTTACAATAACTGCCAATATGATTTATCTATGTCAAGAGCAGACAAGACACGTGGAATAATACGTTAGTTGGACATGTATCTCCGTTCTGAAAACTTAAAACTCCAGCAAACAAAGCTGACGGTTGCACGAAGAAGCTAACCGTCACAACGTCCCAAACCAAAACCTACTTTCGTTTCGAGAGTAGCCTCGTTTTCGTGTCAATTCACGTCTTTGCTATTGAACCTAAGTTACATCTTACCTGTGGCTTGGCGTGATATTTGAGGTAAACAAAAAAAGAATAGCAGCAAAGCCATTAAATTTGCACTTTTGGTAAGGAAACCGCTTGTTCTTTTCATGCATCCCGCCATGATGGCACCCGGGTACCTCCCCCTGCCTCAATAGTATGCAGCTGCAGAGCCGCAGAGCCAGCGGCCTGCGTTGTATTCTTTCCACAGCAAAACGGTAGGCAATGCACCTTGGTTGAGAAATGCAGGCTTCAATCTATGTTGTTTAGTCTATCTGTTCAGTACTGTTTCAAGATGCACAATGAGATCTTCTGAGAGAATTGTTGATTGATTGATGAAATTTATTTGACAATCAAAATTACATACAATACCGGTACACACATGTACAGCCATCACATATAATCTAAAATCGTCGAGGATTAAAACACAATAAAACCTTACGGTTTATTTCAATTGTGGTCCTCACAATGGACAATGGACAAGATTACTAGTATCCACCATGCACAAATAAGACATATAAATACAATACAAAATAAATGCAATAACACAAACAAAACACAGTCTACAGCACACCCCCATATATCATCATCCTACGTGACTAAGCCATATCTTTAAAAAAAAATCTTTCTGAGACAATCATTTTTATGGACACTGGCAGTTTGTTCCACTCATAGGCTGCAGAGTACCGAAAGTTATTTTTCCCCATAGAGCTACTGAAAATGCACTGTTTGATATCAGTTAAACTGCCCCTCGTTGCATAGGAGTGGGTGTCCCTAAAGCACATAAAATAATTTGAGAGATATGAGGGGACCCTATTATACATTATTTTATGTGTAAGGCCCAACTTGATTTGAATAACCCGTTTTTCCACTGGCAGCCAGTTAAGTTGATTAATGGCTACATCCAGGTGAGTGCGGGTAGGAAGCTTTAACACTACTCTAATCAATATGTTTTGGGCAGTCTGAAATGTATTTTTAATTTTCTGGGGTGCACTACTGTACCAGAAGGAGGTAGCGTAGTCAAAATGACTCTGTATCAGGGCACCTGACAACATCCTAAGTGTTTTTCTATCCAACATATCCGACTTACGTGCCAGGAATTTGGTCCTTTGGCTTATCCTAGCCAGGGCTTTCAAGGCCATAGCCTCCCTCGAGTCCCCTGTGAGACATTCATCCAAGAGTGCATCCTAAATATATTACAGAATCATTACCAGCAATGACCGACTCTCCTGCCTGGATCTTCAGCCCTGGGGACCTGCGCAGCTTTACTTTGGATCCAAAAAGTATGGCCTCAGTTTTACCCAGGTGGAGAGACAGCTTATTGTCGGCCAGCCATGTTCCCACACTCTGAAGCTCCTTACTTAAGGTCTTCTCTACCTCTCCTAGGTCTTTGTGAGACACAAGAATGGCAGAATCATCGGCGTATAAAAACAGGTCAGACATACAAGCAGATTTCATGTCATTAATATATAATAAAAAAATAGTGGCCCTAGCACACTCCCTTGAGGCACCCCACAGCTAACATTCTTGGGGGAGGAAAAGGTACCATTTATATCGACCATTTGGGTCCTTCCCGAAAGGTAGGAGTTTACCCATTCAATTGACAACCTGCTGAAGCCTATGGCCTTTAATTTCATTAGCAGGATGCCATGGTCGACCGTATCAAAGGCCTTTTGGAAGTCGAGTAAGATCATTCCACAAAAGTGGCCTGTGTCAACCTATTTTCTGATGCGGTCCGTTAAATAGAGGAGGCATGTTTCCATAGAGTGGGATCGTCTAAAACCTGACTGAAGTTTGAATAAAATATTGTGACCTGTTAAAAATGCACTAATCTGCTCGTGAATAATCTTTTCCATGACCTTGGATAGAACACTTAAAACTGAAATTGGTCTGTAGTTACCCTTTTCAGATGTTTTTCCCTTCTTATGGAGGGGGATGACTCTAGCACTTTTAAAATCAGAAGGTACCTTGCCCTGTTCTATGGAGAGATTAATGATATGAGTTACCACGGGTGAAATGCACTCAGCTCCATCCCTTAAGAACCTGGCCGGTATATTATCGAGACCTGTGGCTTTGTTGTCTTTTAATTCATTTAGCCTCTTGAGAACAGTACTCTCCATTACCCTGCTAAAACAACAATAAAAACTCTGAACATGTGATGCACCATATGTGCCATAGTGGCAAGGGAGCTCCTTAACCAGGTTGCTTGCCACAGAAGTAAAATAGTCATTTAAGCATTCTGCCACTTCCACCTTATCAGATATGGTAGAACCTTTTATATCCAGGCTAAAGCTGCTGGGTTTTGTAATTTTTTTTTGCTGTAACCCAACTCTTTCAGGGATTTCCACAGCTTGCGTGAATAATTTTTATGTTCTACTAGCTTTTCACACATAAAGGATTTCTTAGCAAGTTTTATTGTCCTGTTCACTTCATCTTCAAAAATTTAAATAAAAAAATAGACAATTAGACAAATAGACAAAAAATAGGCAATTCCGCGCGGGGAAATTGTGAAAGTGTGGGTGATGCCTGTGCACCGCCGGCCAACGGGAGAGGGTCTGTAATTGTCTCTATGACAAACGGTTCAAAATATACAAAAAGGGGGCGCGGCCTAAGGATCAGAGGAGTGGTCAACACATAGACCAATGAAAGAGGATATCCCTACTGAGTACAATGGCACAACCCGCAAGTCTCTACGACAAACGGTTCAAAAGATACAAAAAGGGGGTGTGGCCTAAGGATCGGGGGAGTGGTCAACATAGACCAATGAAAGAGGATATCCCTACTGAGTACAATGGCACAACCCGCAAGTCTCTATGACAAACGGTTCAAAAGATACAAAAAGGTGGTGTGACATAAGGGGGTGTGGCCTAAGGATCGGGGGAGTGGTCAACATAGACCAATGAAAGAGGATATCCCTACTGAGTACAATGCCACAACCCGCAAGTCTCTACGACAAATGGTTCAAAAGATACACAAGGGGGCGTGGCCTACGGGGGTGTGGCCTACGGATCGGGGGAGTGGTCAACATAGACCAATGAAAGAGGATATCCCTACTGAGTACAATGGCACAACCTGCAAGTCTCTACGACAAACGGTTCAAAAGATACAACAAGGGGGCGTGGCCTAAGGGGTGTGGGCTACGGATCGGGGGAGTGGTCAACATAGACCAATGAAAGAGGATATCCCTACTGAGTACAATGCCACAACCCGCAAGTCTCTACGACAAATCAAATTCAAATCAAATCAAACGACAAACGGTTCAAAAGATACAAAAAGGGGGCACGGCCTAGGGATAAAGGGTTAATCCCCAGAGAGGTCATTGCCAGGTCATTGAGATTATTGAGTTGATTGACAGCTTGATTGAGTCATGCCACCTGCTACCCTTAATTGATTCGAATTCTAACTGACACTATACTATGGACCCAATGTATTTCAATGAGGGCTGAGGCGTCCTTCACTCTCACGATGATTAAAGCAAAACGATAACAGATGAAGCTTAGTCGTCTTAATATGAGCACTTGAAGGGTTATGTGAAGGGTTATGTGCGATATTGTGTAATTCCGTCGACAATTGTGGCCTGGGTGGCGATCGGAAAACAAGGGAAGAAACAGTCAAATCACAGATTTCTGCTAGAGTGCAAACCCCATTCGTGTGTATGTGGAGCATGACTTTCAAAGAAATTGTCATAAATTGAGATAGAAATGTCCAATTCCATTTATTTTTCTTTTGTGAGCGAGGGGAGCGTCGTGTCATCGTTTTAATGTGTTATATTATATCTACGTCCAAAATTGAGATCACTGTCACAATTTACAAAAGGTGAAGGTAAAAAAATAAATGCAGCTTCTACACTCTAGTGCAGGGGTCAGCAACCTTTTTGACATGGAGTGCCTGTTTGAAATATAGTTGTAACTAGTGTGCCTCAACAATATTCCATGCATCGTAATTTCTTTTCTCTCATAATCAGGTATTTTTAATGATAATTTTTACATTATTACATCATTATTGTTATTGTTATTATTAACAATATTATTATGATGGTTGTATAAAACTTACAGTGACATTTTGGCCCCTCTACTTCTTAGAATGATTCAACATTCTATCACTAATAATGTCTTCCCTGACTCCCTTTACGAAGCAAATGTGTGCCTTTTACTCAAGAAAGGTAGGGATGGGACTGATCCAGCAGGGTTCCGGCCTATAAGTTTGTTAAATTTTGACCAAAAGACAGTTGCCAAGGTGTTGGCCACTAGGTTGGCTCAGCATGTCGGATCTCTCGTCCACTCCGACCAAACGGGATTCATTCCTGGCAGGCTTGCTTTTTCTAATATTCGGAAATTACTAAACATATTGTACTCTAACCAAAGAAAGGACACTAAGCCGGCGATCATATCACTTGACGCTGAAAAGGCATTCGACCAGATCGAATGGAAATATATGTTCAGTGTCCTCCAGCGCTTTGGTTTCGGTGACAGGTTTCGTTCTCTTATTGGAATGTTGTATGCTCATCCCAGAGCTTCCATTCTTACCAATTCTGATAGATCTGACTCCTTCCCACTCCATCGCGGCACCCGACAAGGATGTTGTATTAGTCCCTTACTGTTCAATTTAGCCCTCGAACCCCTGGCTATCAGTATCAGGAGTCATCCCAACATCACAGGAATAAAGTTGGGAAAGTATGAGAGCCGTATTTCGCTATATGCGGATGATGTGGTCCTGTATCTTGCTGATCCTGCCTCCTCCGTCCCATGTCTCCTAGATTTAATCAGGCAGTTTGGTACTTTCTCTGGTTACTCCATTAACTGGGAGAAAAGTGTGTTCATGCCCATCTCAGGGAGCCTAGACTCTTCCTTTACTGACAGCTTACCCTTTAAAATAGAATATGACCACTTCACCTATCTGGGAGTAGTTATACCAAAGGATCCCAAACTCCTATTTAAACTGAACTTTGGTGAAATGGTCTCAAAATTGAAGAAAAATATGGAGAGGTGGAGAATTTTGCCAGTGTCTTTGGTGGGGCGTGTGAATGTCATAAAAATGGTGGTTCTCCCCAGGTTCCTTTACCTTTTTCAGAGCGTGCCTATTTTTTTGACTGCCTCTTTCTTTAAACAGATAGACACTATACTTCTGCCATTTGTCTGGGGCTATAAAACACATCGTATTTCAAAAGCACACTTGCAGAAGCCAAAGCATATGGGGGGGCTGGCCCTGCCGGTATTCCAGCACTACTACTGGGCTGCTAATGCAAGGGCCATGACCTTCTGGCAAGATTACTTCATAGGTGATGCTACAGTAGCCATGGACGCCCCCAGGTGGCTAGACATGGAGGCGCATGTGAACCTAAAAAGCTCTCTTCCTGCAATGTTATTTTCTAAGTGTGATACGATTAATAAAATGGCTCTCAACAATTTTATCCTTCGGAACTCACTGAGAATATTGAGTCAAATCAAAAAGGTTTTCAAAGTACCTTCAACCTCGGCATATGCTCCAATATGTGATAACCATAATTTCCCCCCTGGTCAATCAGATATTGTTTTTTCATTATGGAAGGGAAAGGGACTGGCCACTATTAAAGATCTATATGTTGATCGTCACTTTGCCTCATTTAACAAACTTAAGTCTAAGTTTAATCTTACAAGCTCACACTTCTTTCGTTACCTGCAGGTTAGAAATTATGTCCGCAGTAATATCCCAGACTTTGAGACATGTCCTGCTGACTACCAGTTTTATAATCTCATGAGCCGATCACCAGTTTCAAAACACCTGATATCTGATTTTGTTTCATATTTTTCTGTCCAATCTATGGCTTCCTCCGACCACATTAAAGATGTATGGTCCACAGAGCTTAGTATGGAAATCTCTGATGAGATGTGGGAGGAGGGACTTAGCAGGATACATAAATGTTCTATTAATGCCAGAGTCCAACTTATACAGTTTAAGGTCATTCACAGACTACATTACTCTAAAACCAAACTGCATAGAATCTATCACTCTGTATCGCCTATCTGTGATCGTTGCATGTCCGCAGAGGGTAATCTTTCACATATGTTTTGGTTTTGTCCCAAGCTATTTAAGTACTGGGTAGACATTTTTGACTGGTATACCAAGGCGTACAAAAGAGAGATTGCCCCAGACTGCCTTCTAGCTTTACTCGGCTGTTCAGCTAACACTGCAGAATTACCTTACAATGAGCAGGAGGCCCTGATGTTTGGTATGGCTGTGGCCAAAAGAATTATCCTGAAGGAATGGAAAGACACGTCGTCTCCAAATTTTAAAAGGTGGCTCACTGAGATGGTCTCCTCTCTGCAGCTGGAAAGCATTCGTCACAGTAGGTCTGAGACCTTGAACAAATTTTAAATGATATGGGGTCCCTTTTTGGAATGCTTAGCTAGAACATAAGTGCTTCTCAATGTCCTCCTGTGTATTTTCTGTACTATGTATTGACAACACTACTATGTATGTGTGTATATATATATGTATATATATGTATGTGTATATATGTCAGAGAATCAGCCCCTTGCGTCCTTAGTGTATAGCATTTGACATGGTGTATGTTTGTTCATTGATGTGACAGTGTCTGGCAACATACTGTTTGTGTTCTTTTTATTTATTTTTTATTTTCTTTGTGTTTGTGATTTGTCTTGATGTATGTTTGTGAAACTATAAAAACTGAAAATAAAATATTATAAATGATGGTTGTATCAACCCTAAATCTGAGTTGGGGGGGGGGGGGGTGCAATGCAGACAAACAGCTGCATACAGTGCGACCATTTCACTCACATTTGCCCATTCATTTTTGGACACATCACACACCATCGGTGTGTGTACTGTACGTGTGCTGTCATAGCTCCACCTACAGGCCTAATGGAGAACACCAGGTTGTGAATGGAGGGTGAATGTGAGGTATATCGTGTAAATAAGTTTTGATTGATTGCAAGACTACACTGTAAAAAAAAAAAAAAAATTACCAGAACTTAAAAATATTGAGTTCAGTTACTGTGCATTAAGGTTTTCAGTTTTCAATCCATAATAAGTTAACAAACAAATAAGTACACAACCACATTATTTCAACCTAATAAAACTATGTTTATTGTCATTGTTTTAAGAACACAAGTTGACTTGGTAATACTCACATTTTGAGTAAAAAAAATGGCTTTTAACATGTGCAATGTTCAATGAAATAGAAAAATAAATAATAAAATGTGTTGATTAATCACACTGGTCACAACGGTGACCGTAATAATGTTTTTGTTATAAGGCTCTGCAAATGTTACTGAATGATGTAGCAATGTATTTCCAGCTAAATTGAAATAATAAACAAATAAAGGGTCTCAATTAAATATGTGGTAGTAAAAAGAACCTGTGGGAGGATTTCAACAAGATAAATGCGACAACAGTGCAAAATATTTCACTATAATATTAAAAAAAAAAAAAAAATATATAATTTTTTGTTTATTTTTTTATTTTTTTTTACTGCTGCCCCCTGTGCCTATGCAAATGCCCCCGCGTGCCTATGCAGGCACGCGTGCCTAGGGTTGCCTACCCCTGCTCTAGTGTCTAGTTAATTACATTCCGCCATTCATTCCCTATGGACCGACATTTCCAGTTTAAAGTCGATTTGTAGCCAAACGGTGCGGTGAAACTTTCCAAAATGTAATAGCAACTCGAGTTGGACCAAGCCAGTCGTTTTGATACCTTACACGTTGTAAGGTATGTGGTGCGAAAGCTCTGGGAGGAGTTAGCGGACAAAAATCGGCGGAATAATAAAGAATAAAGAGTATAGATTACAATCGTGTGGGTGGTCACCCACACTAACAAGTAATAAACAGATTAAAAAACAAAAAGCAGGAGTAGGATGAAGTGTAAACGTATGTATTCCTACCCCCTTCACACTCTATTATCTTATGCAACTCATATTCCCTCCACAAACTGAAATATACATACATTGTTGAATGAACAGCCTGTTTCTTGAAGTTAGACTCTCCTCTAAATTGTAACCCCCCTCTCTATCACAGAATTTTTGGATGTTACCCGGGAGTAATGAAACTCGGGGACCTGGCTGAATTTAAGACTGCACAAATCATGTTTAAAGCACGAAACAATTCACTCCCGGGTAACATCCAAAAATTCTGTTAGAGAGGGGGGTTACAATTTAGAGGAGAGTCTAACTTCAAGAAACAGGCGGTTCATTCAACAATGTATGTATATTTCAGTTTGTGGAGTGAATATGAGTTGCATAAGATAATAGAGTGTACTGTGAAGGTATACTGAATACTGTCTATCTGTATGTCATGTATGAATGAATGAACGAATGAATGAATGAATTAATGAATGAATGAATGAATGAATGAATGAATGAATGAATGAATGAATGAATGAATGAATGAAAACTTTATTTAACAGATTGCAGAATGGGTACAATACAGTACGGCTCAATACACACAATTGTTAAGGGGTTGCAGACCAGAGAAAGACGTTTGTCTTGTTTACATCAGGGTCCCCCATTTTCAATTCATAGTGACATTTATGACATACACAACATACATGACATTTATGGCATAGGGACATACATGACATACAGGTATTTAGTACCGTTACATTTGTGACATATATATTCAAATATACAGTACTGTCTGTTACCCATATATCCTGACAGAGTATATACATATGATGGGGAGGGGACTGTACATTAGGAGGGGGTGGGTGAGTGGGAGAGAAATATACATACGGTGGGGAGAAAATATATACATACGGTGGGGAGGAGACTGTACACGTGTCTGTCATTATATGTTATGATGAATTGAAAATGGGGGACCCTGATGTAAACAAGACGAAAGTCTTTCTCTGGTCTGCATCCCCTTAACAATTGTGTGTATTGAGCCGTACTGTATTGTACCCATTCTGCAATCTGTTAATAAAGTTTTCAATCAACCAATCAATCAATCAATCAATCAATCAATCAATCAATCAAGGGGGTAGGAATACATACGTTTACACTTACACTGGAAACAAGACGAAAGTCTTTCTCAGGTCTGCATCCTCTTAACAATTGTATGTATTGAGCTGTACTGTACTGTACCCATTCTGCAATCTGTTAATAAACTTTTCAATCAATCAATCAATCTTCATCCTCCTACTCCTGCTTGTTTGTTTTTTAATCTGTTTATTACTTGTTTTTTATTATTTATTTTCAATTTATGTTCGAAATAAATAAACGCATTCATTCAAGATATTGTGTGAGCAAAGGTATAGTTAATTTACTCATACAGTATGTACATCCTCTGGCCTCGCGCGGATCTCACAGCTGTGCCCGCACAGTGCAATACTCCAATTCAGCCATTGGCAATTCAGCCATTGGGTGGCTGGCTCTGCGGCTCTGCAGCTGCATGCTTCTCCCCTGCCTTGTGCTTTGTCCCGCCTTTCTTCATTTAGAAACAGAATTGAGTGACAGACTATCGAGCCAATAACATCACAAAATACGTCATCGCTGTGGGTGTACATTCAATATCAAGAGGTTTTCGAATGTTTAAAATGTAACCCTTTCACGAAAGAACCATATTAATCAGTTTTGAAATATTTTGGACAGCCCATGTATTTGCAGTACATCTAAATAACTTGGAGTGTTAAGGTGATATATCATAAGAAACTACTCAACCTCGTCTGCCTTTAACTATGTGTGAACACAACATTCTAACTTACCATGAATGAATGAATGAATGAAAACTTTATTTAACAGATTGCAGAATGGGTACAATACAGTACGCCTCAATACACACAATTGTTAAGGGGATGCAGACCAGAGAAAGACTTTCGTCTTGTTTACATCAGGGTCCCCCATTTTCAATTCATCCATCTTTAACCCTTTCACTGCAGCACTACCAAACGGTTAACCCTTTCACTGCGACGACAATACACAGAAGGTTAACCCTTTCACTGCCACACAACATCAAGGTACCCATGTACATGTCAAAATACTTCCCAAAGGTCAGTGAATACCACGATCACAACACCAGAGGGAGCTCCACAAATCATGTTAAACCCAGATTCGGCTCAAACAAGGGACTAAACACGTGTCGCAATTATGCCACATCAATGTGGAACGCCCTACCCAAAGCTGTAAAGGAATGTGAATCACTACCCACTTTCAAAACCACTCTCAAAAAACACCCACGGGAGACTGAAATTCGAAACTGGCCCCTGTAAATGTCCTAACCCAACCCCCTCCAATGTACAGTAAATTACCAAGTATGGTTTTGTCAATATTCCAATGTACAGTTTTGCTTGTACAGTTGTACAGTGTCCCCCACCCACCCCTCCTACCCAACCCCCCCACCCCACACCCAACCACCTCCAATGTACAGTCCCCCCCCACCCACACAACCCCCCCCCCACCCCACCTACCCAACCTCCTCCAATGTACAGTTTCTACATCAAATGTATATACTCTCTTTTCTAGACTCTTTCTGTATCGCAAACAGTACTGTATTTGCAAATCTGGTACGTCATAAATGTATAGATGTAGCAGTACTGTCTATCTGTAAGTCGTGTATGTCATTATGTTATGATGAATTGAAAATGTGGGACCCTGATGTAAACAAGACGAAAGTCTTTCTCTGGTCTGCATCCCCTTAACAATTGTATGTATTGAGCTGTACTGTACTGTACCCATTCTGTAATCTGTTACAGAATCTGCACATGCTGCTGCCTATCTGGATGACATCATCGTCCACAGTCGGGAGAAGCATGTGCAACAGGTGGTCTTGGTGCTTGAGTCCCTGAGGCAAGTACTTTCACTTTCCATTGACCACAGTTTCATGTTTGTTTATTATGTCACAACAAAATACAGAATACTTTATATGAAATGCTTATTTCTTTTTTTATGACTTATACTTTATTGAGTATTTTTTCTTTTTGCACATAGTACTTCAGGACAATACAATGAATGACATATATTTTGCATCAACATGGGTCAGTCCTGAAGGGCAACACAGACACCTAGACCACTAACGTCTAGGTTACAATGATAACCCCCATATGGGGGGGGGGGGGGGGGGGGGGGAAATAAAAATAAAAAGACATAAGAATAAGTAAAAATAAACAAACGAAAAATTCTACCAAAAGAAAAAAAAACTAAACCAGAAAATAGAATGGGAAGTAATAACAACAAAAGAAACAACACAAAACGAAAAAATAAATCTACATTAAAACATAGAGCCAATCTTGTAGACATAAACATGGTGCATTTGTCAGGTATTATATACTCATGTGCAACGTCGCTGTCTTAGGCAAGTGTGCCCCCCCTCCATTTATAGTGAGTGAAATTGCAGATATTTCCCCCATTTGCTAATATATTTTTCTCCTTTCTCTCCTAAACTAAAATATATTTTCTCATAGGCAGCTACCCTTCCCAGTTCTCCACTCCACTCTCGGAATGACGGGCCTTCGGGTGCCTTCCAGCCTCTCATTATGATCCGTTTGCCTATCATAATACTAGTCTGAATCCAATCAGCTAGGGGCTTTGCGATATGGCTTTGCGATATGGCTAAGACTGCAGGGATCCCCCAGGATATATAAGCCAGAGCAGAAATCATACTCCTTCCCTGTGACCTCTGTGATGTAGTCATGTATGTTACTCCAGAAGTCTCTGATTTTCGGACATGACCAGAGTGCATGGACTAGGTCCCCCTCCCCTGTCTGGCATTTCCAGCAATCTGGGTTCTCTTTCAGGCCCAGTCTATACATTTTAGAGGGGGTCCAATAAATGCGGTGGAAGATCTTGAATTGTATTAGCCTTGTTCTAATATCCCTGGACACCTGTTTGGGGATCCCCAAGATTATATCCCAGTCCTCTTGCTCAAATGTGACCCCTAGGTCCTTTTCCCAGACTATTTTGAGAGCAGAGGATATCCCACTGCCCTCCCTGTCGATAAACATGGAATAGTAAACAGAGGCCTCATGTCCCAACCCAGAAATAGCCAAAATATTTGTCAGCAGGTCTGTACCCTGGGGGAGGGTCTGTGGAGAGCCAAATGTGCCTATGAGAAGATGCCTCAATTGTAAACATCAGATGATATTGTTGAATCAGTTTTTCAAATGATTTTAATGCATCGTCTTCATAGAGGTCCCCCAGGGTGAGGATGCCTTTGTCTATCCATTCCTTCCACATAAAGGGGGATCTGCCTATACACAATTTTGGGTTGGCCCATAAACCTGCTGACAGGCTTAAATGTGGGTTGATATGGCAGATGCGAGACACCTTCCATACGGCCTGTAAGTGAGAGATAATAGGGTGAGTTCGGGCAGTTGGTGGTAATTTAGCTGTGATATACGACAGTGGGGGCAGGAGAGTGTATACCGACTGCCCTATTATGCACCATGGAGGCGCTCTCTCAGGGGGCAGGGCCCACTGTGTCATATGTCTGAAACTGTAAGCATAATGATATAGTAATAATTTGGGGAGACCCAGGCCACCTCTGTCCACAGGCTGTTGTAGTTTACCAATACGCATCCTGGGTCTTTTACCGTTCCACACGAATGTGTTGCATATTCTATCAAATTGTTTAAAATACTTGCTATGGTATTGCTATCGGCAGTGACTGGAGGAGGTAGTTTACTCTGGGAATGCAGTTCATCTTAAGAACATTGACCTTGCCCCATAGTGACAAGAAAAGGGGAGCCCATCTCTCCACATCCGCTAAGATTGCCTAGTAGTGGGTCAAAGTTGACACTAACAATGTTGTTTACTTGTTTGGGGAAAATAATCCCTAGATACCGAATACCCTTTTCAGGCCACTGAAAGGAGCCATCTTTAAATAATGATTTGGGGCATGAAATGCTTATTTCTGAAAGAGCCCCTGAGAGTGTGCTACATACAGTAAAAAAGAAAGTAAGTAAAAAAAAAAAAAAAAAAGTAATTAAGAAGTAAGTAAAGTCAATTATACACAGTATAATGAGTAACAGTGAGGTACAATGCAGAAATTAGATGGGGTACAAAACTTAGGGTAGGGTGCAAATGAGGTATGGATGTAGTGCAAATCTCTTTAATAATAGATGAATATAAAGTGTTTAAAGTGAGTGTGTGCAGTGAGTAGATGGCGCCATCTTGTGTAGATGATGGGTTGTTACATAGTGTCATTGTCATTGTCATTGAGCATCCTGATGGCCTGGGGATAGAAGCTCCTTCTGAGTCTCTCTGTACTGGCCATGAGACTCCGGTAGCGCTTGCCTGACCGCAGCAGTTCAAAGAGGCAGTTGTTTGGGTGACTAGAGTCTTTGATTATTCTCTTGGCCTTGGCCCTGCAACGCTTGTTGTAAATGTCCTGAAGAGTGGGAAGCCCACCTCCAATTGTGCGCTTGGCTGAACGGGCCGCGTGTAGCTGTTTCGCAACAGTAAGTGACTTCCGGGGTAGGCCTGATTGGCCCCGACAGGCACGTGACGCGCAACTTTCTCTGCCGCGCGGCACGCTCCGCGGAGCCCTTACGGAATTACGTAACCGTCCAAATACGCCATAACTCTCATTCGGCGCTATAGCTCACCTCGCAGAGCAGCGGTCCTGCGATCCTGCGGTCCGTTGTTGGTGAGTTTGAATCCCATCAAATCTTTTTTTTTTAACGTGATTTTTTTTTTAACGTGTATTCTTTCGCCGGTTAAGGTTAGGCATGGTTAAGGTTAAGGTTAAGGTTAGGCATTGTTTCGGAGTTGGTTAAGGTTAGAACGGTTAAGTTTAGGCGCTGTTAAGGAGCTGGTTAAGGTTAGAGTTTGTGTTAGAGAATGGCAATATTCTTTCTATGGTTAAGGTTAGGCATGGTTAAGGTTAAGGTTAGGCATTGTTTCGGAGTTGGTTAAGGTTAGAACGGTTAAGTTTAGGCGCTGTTAAGGAGCTGGTTAAGGTTAGAGTTTGTGTTAGAGAATGGCAATAGACAGCCTATTTCCGCGCGACAGCTCTCAGCAGCCTCGTTGCGCGTCCTGAGTTTGCCGCGTCACGTGCCTGTCGGGGCCAATCAGGCCTACCCGGAAGTCACTTACTGTTGCGGAACCGGTACACGCGAACGGGCCGCGTATATACCTTCCGCAACGGAATTCGGTTTCCGGGTTCCTCTGATTGGCCGCGACCGCCACGTGACCCGCCCCCCTATCCAGCGCTGCCGCTTCCGCAGCAGAGTGAGCGGCCGCGGACTCGCTCGCTTCCTCAATTTATACGCATGGAAGTATTGACTGAATGAATGAATGAATGAATGAATGAGAACTTTATTTAGCAGATTGCAGAATGGGTACAATACAGTACGGCTCAATACACACAATTGTTAAGGGGATGCAGACCTGAGAAAGACGTTTGTCTTGTTTACATCAGGGTCCCCCATTTTCAATTCATATAGAACGACTACGCCATAACAAATCATTAAAAAAATATACCGTTAACTGGAATATGTTGTGCCTTTACACATATGTTGGATTATGTAATTGGTTTGTCATGACAAACAAATAAAAAAATCGCGATTTACCCGCTGGCTACAACAACACTCAGTGACTGCATGTAGTCAGAGCCAGAGCTCAGCGATCAACACACAGTGACTACATGCAGTCACTGTGTGTTGTTGTAGCCAGCGGGTAAATTGCGATTTTTTTAATTTGTTTGTCATGACAAACCAATTACATAATCCAACATATGTGTAAAGGCACAACATATTCCAGTTAACAGTATATTTTTTTAATGATTTGTTACGACGTAGTCGTTCTATATGAATTGAAAATGGGGGACCCTGATGTAAACAAGACAAACGTCTTTCTCAGGTCTGCATCCCCTTAACAATTGTGTGTATTGAGCCGTACTGTATTGTACCCATTCTGCAATCTGTTAAATAAAGTTTTCATTCATTCATTCAGTCAATACTTCCATGCGTATAAATTGAGGAAGCGAGCGAGTCCCCGGCCGCTCACTCTGCCGCGGTAGCGTCAGCGCTGGATAGGGGGGCGGGTCACGTGGCGGTCGCGGCCAATCAGAGGAACCCGGAAACCGAATTCCGTTGCGGAAGGTATACACGCGAACGGGCCACTCTGAAGTCTGCTGCGGTCTTGTGCGGTGCTATTCCCAAACCAGGAGGTGATGTTACCAGTCAGGATGCTCTATTGTGCACGAGTAGACGTTTTTGAGGATCTTCTGACTCACTTTGAACTTCCTTAGGCGCCTAAGGAAGTAGAGGCGTTGCCGTGCCTTCTTCACTACACTGTCAATGTGTGTGGTCCATGTCAAGTCCTCCGATATGTGGATTCCAAGGTACTTAAAACTGTTGACTCTCTCCACCGGTGCCCCGTCGATGTTGAGGGGGCTGTAGTCCCTGGCCCCCGACCTCCTAAAGTCCACAATCATCTCTTTCGTTTTGCTGACGTTCAGGGAGAGGCTGTTTTCCCGACACCATCGCGCCAGGTCCTCTACCTCTTCCAGGTAAGCCCTCTCGTCGTTTGCAGAGATCAGGCCCACCACGATATAGTCACGCAGAAGCCATTTTGCTCTTATGTCGTGATCAGGTTGGGATCCCTTTCCACCCTGTTCCCACGAGGGGTGGAAATGAATCCCAACCTGAGCACAACATAAGAGCAAAATGGCTGCTGTGTGAATATGGTCCATTAACAACAATCTGTTCATTTCCTAGGATAACATACCTATTATGACCATTTTTCATTAGCCTACATTTGATTCCTGCTGTGAATGGAGAAAGCAGTGGTGGAAAAAGTACACAGTTCCTTTACTTAAAAATAGAAATACCCAGATAAATAAGTACTCTCTGGTATGAGTACTCTGGTAAAAGTAAAAGTCCTCTAGTTCAAATTCTAGTTAAGGTTAAAAGTATTTGCTATTGAATGTACTTACGCATTCTACATGCCGTTTGTGTATCCCAGTGTATGGGAGCATTCAACCCTCGATCCATTGACCTCTAAATGCTATGTTAAAGTGGTATGTGATCCAGTTATGCTGCTCTGATTAAATGTGTTAAAGTGGTATGTGATCCAGTTATGCTGCTCTGATTAAATGTTGCGTTAAAGTGGTATGTGATCCAGTTATGCTGCTCTGCTTAAATGTTGTGTTAAAGTGGTATGTGGTGTAACATTTGGGGTTCGCTCTCCTATATAAAGTTCCCTAAACTAAAAACGCTAAGCAGGGGTGTAAAAAGTACCCAGAAATTATACTTAAGTAAAAGTATGGGTACTGTCTCAAAATCTCAAGTAAAAGTCAACGTATCTGGCTAAAAACACACTTGAGTAAAATTAAAAAAGTCCTACTTTTAAATGTACTTAAGTACTAAAAAGTAAAAGTAATTTTTTTTTGGAAAGGGATAGACCAGGGGTCTCAAACTCATTCCATCATCGGCCAAGTTTTCATTTTAACTATACATTGCACCAGGTGAGTTAGTTGAAGAGGTGAGCCAATTAGTGAAATCATCAGCTGGTGTTTAGGCAAGGCTGGAATGAAACCAAGCATACACTCTGCTCACAATGGAATGTGTTCTGTGATAGACCATGCTGAAATGAAAGAACAGCGGACACTTTTTTTTCCATTACAATTATTTAATGCACTTCTCCATTGAAGGTAAACTAACATGGACGCCATTCACATCACCGCATGAATAATATCACAATATTAAAGACCGAATACTGTAGTATCCTGAATAATATGACAATATTAAAAACAGAATGGTGTATCCTGAATAATATCACAATATTAACCACAGCATACTGGATTATCCTGAATAATATCACAATATTAAAGGCAGAATACTGGAGTACCCTGAATAATATCACAATATTAAAGACAAAATACTGGAGTACCCTGAATAATATCACAATATTAAAGACAGAATACTGGAGTACCCTGAATAATATCACAATATTAAAGGCAGAATACTAGAGTACCCTGAATAATATCACAATATTAACCACAGCATACTGGATTATCCTGAATAATATCACAATATTAAAGGCAGAATACTGGAGTATACCCTGAATAATATCACAATATTAAAGACAGAATACTGGAGTACCCTGAATAATATCACAATATTAAAGACAGAATACTAGAGTACCCTGAATAATATCACAATATTAACCACAGAATACTGGAGTATACCCTGAATAATATCACAATATTAACCACAGCATAATGTGGATTTTGTACTCCAAGTGAATGTCGTTAGGCACTGGCCAAAACATTGAAAGTATGGGAGCCCTTCAGTCTTTTGCAGCAGAACGCCTTTCAAAGCTTTCAGTGTCGATCCAGTGAGCGGTTACCCCAATGAAACTTCTTCGTCGGGCTGTCCAACAATCTGTCCATTCAACTTCACTCATAGCAGCAGTGACTTTCTCTTTCATGGTTTGAGCAGCTTTGCTGATCTTCGAGCGGACAGTGGGCCTCGTAATGACGTTAGTGCTTGGTCGCAAACCATTTATCAGGTTTTTGAATGATGGCAACTCAACAACACTATAAGGTTGGAGTCCTTGAACTATGTATTTTTTATGTAGATAGGGCCATGGATGCTCGTTTTGTCCATCCACACCATCGCCGACCGTTTCGTCCTCTTCATCACTCATTGTGGCCATCTTCTATGGCTTGTCACTCTGACTCTATTCTTCTGATAGCAGGTGTTTAATCAAAGATCCCCGCTTTCTAGTCTTGCACAAGGACCAATCAGCATGGGTATGGGCGGGTTCATTTTCCATTGATGGGGATTTGATTGGCTGTTTACCTGCGGTCGCAGGATTAATAACGTTAACGTTAGTTTGGCCAGATAAACAATTAAAAAATACTAATTAAAATGGTTGGACCTGCGAGATTTGTACTTTGTAGGTCTGCATTTTAAATGTAAGGAGTAAAAAGTATGTATTTTTTCTCTGAAATGTAATGGAGTAAAAGTACAAAGTATACCAACCTAATAATACTTGAGTAAAGTACAAATCCCCCAAAACAGTACTTAAGTATTGTAACGTTATTGTAAAGTACTTTACACCCCTGACGCTAAGTAAAAATACTTAGTTACTCTCCACCACTGGGAGAAAGATACCTCAGAATTCAGCTCCCGGTCCTCTGCCCTGCTCCCCTGCCACTGTCTGTGCAGCCATTAAATAACCAGTTCCCTTTCCCATGATGAGAAAGACGCCCTTATTTGGGCAGAAGAAACAGATACGTGTGAGGGGTCGATCTGGCTTGCTGTGCAACACCCCAACAGTGAGGTGTCTACAGTAGGTGTCACTCATCACTGTGTCCTTTATGAGAAGGTTGGTTGGTCCTCTCTGACGGAGAGGCGCAACAAACACATTTTTAAGGCCCTTATTGGTAAGATACCTCCTTATACACTACATCATTATTGGTAAGCTAGCTCCTTATACTACATCATTGTTGATAAGCTACCTCCTTATACTAAATCATTGTTGATAAGCTACCTCCTTATACTACATCATTATTGGTCAGCTACCTCCTTATACTACATCATTATTGGTAAGCTACCTCCTTATACATCATTATTGGTAAGCTACCTCCTTATACATCATTATTGGTCAGCTACCTAGTCCTTATACTACATTATTTTACATATTTTATTTTGCATGGCTACCGGGAGCTTGGTGCGTCTGGCGCGAGCTTGTATGGAAAGTGCAACAATTTAAATAGTTAAATAAAGTGCAGCCGCCAGTTCAGTGTCGCTATGTTTTATTTTTTGCTAGTATGGTTGTGAAATTGGTATTACATTTGGCTTTAAGTGGTATTCAAAAGGTCTTAAATTAATTAACTTGTTGAAACCTGCAGATACCCTCAGGGCCTATGTTATTATCTGTGGAGCTTATTTCTTGTTTGTTTGCTTCTTGCACTCTAAACATTTCCAAGTCTTTTGTACCCTGCTCAGCTTCAGACAAGACTTGTGGAAGTGTTTTCGCTCACATTGCTCAGATGTGCAAGAGAGGAGGTTGTCTGCGTTACCAGTAGGCTCACCACAGTAACATCCCTTTACTGTCTTCTCAGAGGTTGCAGTGGCTGAGAGGCGTGGCAGAGTAAACCATCTACCCAACAGCTCTGGTAGTATCCCTGTTCTAATGACGTCAACCACCTTCAAATACCCATTATCAAAAGATTTGCCATCAAACAGGATACGCTGTATAAAAAGTTCTTGAGGTGTCCACTCTACAAAATCACAGTATGTTACCTCTGCTACACACATTTGGGCCTGCACTTGATACATGTAACTGTGATCTAGCTTTAGGCTCATCAAACCTTATTCAGTGACAGTCGAGCAGAACCGTGAGTCTTTGGCACATTCATGTAGAGTGCGGTCTTTTGCACTGAAAGGACACTTAATCTCTAACATGCCAGGCTCATGGCAAGCACAGGTCACCACGCCATCTGGTGATGCACCTATCCATGGCAGCTCTGGATTGATGATAAGCCCAGATGCTGCAACGGTGAGGTCTGCATGGCGATCTTGCATCGCCATCAGGTACGACTCTCTGGCAGTGTCCTCGTTTTCTAGACCCCATCTGATGAAGATAACGCAAAAGTGATCCATGTTATTTTGAACATTTTGTAGAACAACTCCAGACTAGGACCTAAACAAAACAGTGAGGTTCTACCCTGAGAACACCTGACTGTGGTGAAATGTTAATTTTTCCTCATTAAGCCTTGTGTTTAATTATTTATAAGTAAGTGTAATAAACTGAATAATTCGAAGAGATGTTCATTATTGCTAAATAAACCACAACAGGGTATGGCTCTCTTTACATTATCCCAAACATACTGTAATTAGAATGTTAACATCTTGTTTTCCCCACCTAATATATAGTTTCTCAATCCAGTTCTCAATTTTATTTATTCATGATAAAGTAGTGAAAAAAAGGCATGATTTCGTTTAAGAAGCAATACGAAATCATGCCTTTTTTTCACTACTTTATCATGAATAAATAAAATTCGAAAACTGAGAGGAGCGAGGATAACAAACTCTCTTAATCAAAGATGGGAGATTTCTTTGTCCTGGCTGCCTCATGGAACGACGATGCAGTAACTCTTCCTGCTCTCTGATCAAACCACATTCTTGACTTTCTCTGTTCCCTGGTCTTCTCCTCAACTAACAAACACTAAAAAAAAGAATTCAACTATCAAAACAGCTGTAATTATCACAAAGGAATTAAGCTATTCTTAATGAAGTTGGTGATGTTTATATATTGGGATTGTGACATTCTTGTTTTAACGAGCCATTCTCATTTCTTATACCTGCTCTGGTGTGAGATGCAGCTCATCAAAGATCTTGGCACCCTCCTCCAGCAGTGCGGGCAAATCCATTTCAAGCCTGGTGCTTGCATACAGTGTTGACAGAGGTGTTGGCAGATCCAATTGTACAGTCTTGGGCATGTATCTGAGGGAATGGCCTTCGATGACTGACAGGATCGCACTTTTCTTGGGCTTTGCCTCTTGGTCTTCACTTTGGTGGAGCTGTCCACAGAAGAACTTTAACTCATCAGCAGATGGTCTCATGTGCTGCAAATGGTTTTTTTCAACTTGCTCTTGGTTAGCAAAGATGTTAGACAACTCTGCATACTCAACTGTTTTCATGCTTGGCTTTGTCCATGCACATGGCTTCTCGGTGCATGTCTGTCCTTCTCTCTTGTCAACAGCAGCCAAAACTGTGAACATCAGTGCAGCAGCGTGTGAACACACCTCTCCCAACCCTGCCATACATGTGCAATGTGCCATCACCACTGTCCCTTCCTCCTGCACAACTATCCATGGACATGTTGCCTTTGTGTTCAGAGCCTGGGAATGATTTACCTAATACAGTTTTAATATCAAAGCTAAACTCTCCTGAGCTTAAGAAGCCCCAATGTTAGCTGGGCCATACACAAAAATCAATAACTTTTTTAAAACGAATAAATAGTGGTTAATTAACTTAAACCTGCCAGTAAAAAATAAACATAGCCTAGAGAACTTTAGCGAAAGGCTAACGTTACCATTTTTGTATTATTAGAAAACAGAATACAGAAGAAAATATTAAACTGCCTAAAACTGCAACTGTTAACAAAATTGTTCAAATACATAACGATATAATATTTGAACTTGTGTGGTAACGTTAGTCTAACGTTATTGTTTTAAAGATTAGTAAGGCTTCGTGGCGGCTAAGTGGCGCAGTGGGCAAGGCGCTCGCCACTAATGCAGGAGACGCTGGGTTCGAGCCCAGCTCTCGGCGTTGCTACCAGCTTGGCTGGTCGTTCATACTAACACAATTGGCAGTGTTAGGGGTGGAAAGCTGGTGGGTGGGGATCGGACGTTGTAGACAGCGACTCCTATAGGTCGGTTGGTGCGTCTGCGCAGCAGAATCAGGAAGCAACGGGGGCTACCAGAAATCGTATGGCATGGGTGCCTGCTTCGGTGTCTATGTAGGCCTGCTTGTGTGTGTTTGTTTGTTTGGGGGGGGGGGATTTAATATTTTATCTTGATATAATGTAATTTTGCTTCCTGGTGAATGCCACATGCAAGCCCCTAGAGGGTTTTTAGGCAATTCTCCTACACATCCCTTGTGGATTATATTGTATTATATATGTAATTGTTTTTATATGTGTGAAAAGTCGCACATGTTACTACTCGCTAGCTAACATTAGCACTCTAGACTTAACGTTAACCACCACCAAAATGACACGGTTGATAATGGTTGTTGAATTACTTACACGTCCTGTGATGACATATATATTTTTTGTCTCCAGATGTCATATCTTGGTGTCGTTCACCCATCCTGCAACGGAATATTGATATGCATCCGTACTCTTGAAAGCCTTCAGGCTATCTCCGGTGTATGGGGATGGATTATGTACAAGATAAATGTAAATGTCGGGAAAAGTAAGTTGGGGCAGACGTTTCGCAGATTTTAAGGGACAAAATAAAGTTGAAGGTAATAAATATATGGATCGCAACCAATAGTCGACGTCTTCTCCAAATATCGCTGTCTTTCTGTCTCATTAAGATGTGCTGTGTTCACTGCCATGACGGTCAATGTCGCAAAAAAAGGACACAAATATGGCGGCTGGCATCTCGGAAGTGACGTCTTCGGTACCCATGAATAGTGGTCTGCGATGTCGCCCGCGGGGCAGGAGACCAGGGTTCAACTCCCACCCAGGGCATGTCAAATAAGACCGGTTTCAGTGGTGCCGAAACCCGGGATGCCTTGGGTGGTGTGAGTTTAGGGGGGTGAGTGTAACGGAGGTACCGTGAGTATATCCACAGTCACGATGGACTTCAAGTGTTGTGAAGTGACTGTGGCACGTAGCGGTACTGCAAGTAAAACTCACTCCCCCTTAAAAAAAAGGCATCCAGACACATTACTAAGAAGTGAATTCACCTCTTGGTATAGTGGTCTGCGATGTCGCCCGCGGTGCGGGAGACCAGGGTTCAACTCCCACCCAGGGCATGTCAAATAAGACCGATTTCACTTATACTATATCATTATTGGTAAGCTACCTCCTTATACTACATCATTATTGGTAAGCTACCTCCTTATACTACATCATTATTGTTAAGCTACCTCCTTATACTATATCATTAGTGCTAAGCTACCTCCTTATACTACATCATTATTGGTAAGCTACCTCCTTATACTATATCATTATTGGAATGGAGGGCGGCTACGTGGCGTAGTGGGCAAGGCGCTCGCCACGAAATCTGGAGACGCTGGGCTTGCCTGTTCGAGCCCAGCGCTCCACATTTGCTTTCAGTTTAGCTGGTCGTTCATACTAATACACATTGGCCGTATTAGGGGTGGGAAACTGATGGGTGGGGATCGGGCGTTGTGGACAGCGACTCCTACAGGTCGGTTGGTGCGCCTGCGCAGTAGAATCAGGAAGTGTCGGGGGCAGCGTGAGCCTCCCACGCGTTACTCCTCGCCACTGAGAGATCGAGCTGCGCAGGTGAAAAGATGCGACTGCTGTTACCTCAAGTACCGGAGGGGACTTGTGCTATGTATGACTTAGTCCACATTGCAGCCGGCTTGTGGGAGGCAAGAAACAGCGTTCGTGACAGGGGAGGGTTGAATTGGATGATACGAAATTGGGATGGGAGAAAATATAGAAAAATGGGAGAAAAAAGTGGATAAAAAAGATAAATGCAGTCCATTTATATCCCAGCTGTCATATTCAAGTTTCTCATAGCCAGGATATATATTTTTTATCCTGGCTACTGTAAACAGAATATCTGTGCATCCTGAATGTAATCAGGGGGGAGGGGGGTCAGTGGAGAGAGAAGTAATCAGAATAGTTGTTCTCATACCTTCTCTCATTATGCTAACTTCTAGCCAATTAAACAATAATCAAACTGTTCTTCATTTTGCAGGAGGGACTCCTTGCCACCCCTCATGGACTCCAGACCCCATTTTGGGAACCAGTGATCTGACCTATGCCCACCTCTCTAAGTATCTTACAGTACTGACCTGCACATAAGCAAGGTTATTGAAAATCTCCTTGCTCCAAAATTCGTACACGTGCAACATGGGCTAGAATTGCAAAGGCATAAGGTAACAACCATCAAATAGATATGGGCTGCAATGTGTTGCTTGTTTGTTTTTTAAAGGAACACGTCAACATTATGGTAAATGCGCTTACCGCTTAGAGGCAGACAAGAAGATAGATACCAATTTCCCCCCTGTGTGTTCAGTAGAAGCTACAAGCTAGCGTAGCTTAGCGCAAATTAATGGAAGCAGATACGGATCAGCTAGCCTAGCTGTTGGCCAAAAACACCTATCCCGGAGTTACCTTTTCTTTTTTTTTTTTTTTTTTTTTTTTCACTGTTCTATAGTTTTTGTTTTAATTAGTGACTCATGATTTTATCCAAATTCTTTTATTCTACTTTTTCTATCTGGTTTCACTGTTTTTAACTGCTGTTTGTTGTTTTTGTCATTTATTTCTGATTTTGTTTTTATTGTGTTTTTATATTAAGCTGTAGTGTAAAGCACCCTGTGCATTCGTGCTGTGAAGGGTGCTATATAAATAAAGGTCATTCATTCATTCAGAGGAAATTGGCATCTATCTTCTTGGACTCTGGAGAAGACGGTAAGCGCATTTCCAATCATTTTGGTGTGTTCCTTTAATTGATTGTTCTATGTTATCAGTTGCAATAAGGCCTGTGCAATAATTCTCAAGGTTTATATATACACTAGCTTCATTCACCACCAGAGCGCAAATCCAAGACAGAATGCAAGCAGAGTCAGAGCGCTGCCTCATCTGATGTCACACAGCCCTCATTCAGAATGATAGCTGCCTCATCTGATGTCACACAGCCCTCATTCAGAATGATAGCTGCCTCATCTGATGTCACACAGCACTCATTCAGAATGATAGCTGCCTCATCTGATGTCACACAGCCCTCATTCAGAATGATAGCTGCCTCATCTGATGTCACACAGCCCTCATTCAGAATGATAGCTGCCTCATCTGATGTCACACAGCCCTCATTCAGAATGATAGCTGCCTCATCTGATGTCACACAGCCATCATTCAGAATCCATGAGCAAAAATTAGCATGTTGCTCTTATTCCCTAAAGCAGAAATAGACAATTTTATTCTGTACAATCTACAGACAGCTTTCCAGTCTCAGTTTAACTAAGTTGGAAAATGAGATCAAGAAAGTGTTTACGCCACAAAACCATGTGATGGCTACTGTGAATATTGAAAACTAACAACCATAACAAACACAGACTGTGACTGTAACCATGACCGGGCCTATATTGTTGCCACCAAGTAGACTTTCATACATACTACATCATAAAGTTGGACGCACATTTAGTCTGACCTAAATACAATTCATTGGAATGTGCCATCTTAGATTTAAAGGACAAATCCATGATCCAAACATAAAGGCACAGGGTTGCCCCATCACAAAAAGAAATAGGATTTTCATTCTATAGTTGATTGACTTGAGCTTGTGATACAAGGATTAACACTAGACAAACTATAAATCTAAGTTTTAAAGGTGCTGTAAGTGGTCTTTTGTTAAATAAAACAAAATATCTAGGGTTCTCTCTCCTGATTGGATAAAGCGAGACAGGGATACCAGAACATGTGTTTTCTGTTTACTGGGAGATTCAGATTCAGATTCAAGATTCAGATTCCTTTATTAAGCCATTTGTGTAAAAACACATTGGTAATTGTTGCGGCATTACAGTGTATGCATTTTTCATTTCTTTTTTTCACAGCAACAACACCACCAACACAGACACAGGACAAAACAGTGCAGTGGAGGATTAATAATTTAAATATATATATAAGTGCAGAGTTCCAGTAAAGACTAGTGCAGTGTCATTGTGCCAGTGTCACTTGGGGGCAGAGGGGGGGGGGGGGGGGCCTGAGGCATTGATCAGCCTGGCGGCTGAGGGGAAGAAGCTCAGTCTGTTACGAGCTTTCACAGCCTTTGGGATCATCAGCCTTCTCCCAGAGGGGAGCAGGGTGAAGAGGCTGTGTCCGGGGTGGGAGGGGTCGGCCATGATCTTCCTTGCCCTCTTCAGCACCTTGGAGTCGTGCAGGGACCTGAGGGAGGGCAGGGGACAGCCAATCACCCTCTCCGCGGAGCGAATCACCCGCTGCAGCTTGGCGAGATATTTTGCCACTGCAGCGGGGAACCAGGAGATGATGGATGGGTGAGGATGGACTCAATGATGGCCATGTAAAATTGGGCCATCATGGTCCTCTGCAGTTTGTATTTATTCAACTGCCGGAGGAAGAACATCCTCCCCTGGGCCTTTTTGAGCAGGCCCGTGATGTTAAGCTCCCATTTCAAGTCCCGGGAGATGGTCATGCCAAGGAATCGGCATGACTCCACGGAGGTCACCTGAGTGCCTCCCAGTATGATGGGAGGGGGCAGGGCTGCTTTCATCCTGAAGTCCACTACCATCTCCACTGTCTTTTGAGCATTGAGCTCCAGGTTGTTGCAGGTTTTTTTAAACACAGAAATACGCAATTTTAGAGTAATTAGAGATGAATACTGAATAACTAGAATCATTAGAGGTTCTCAAAGTGAGGTCCAGGTCCATGAGAGGGATCTGGGCAGTCCCCATAGAAAATTCAAAGTTAACAGGACCAAATCATCAGTTTCTTATTTATTTAACCTTTATTTAGCCAGATAAAACATTGATCTGGTCCAAGAAGCCCCAACAGGAGTACAAATATACACATATATATACATATATATATATATAATATATGTACATATACTGTACATACATACACACATATACACCAATAACAAAATAAAAACACAGTTAAGAATCATACACATAAGCAAATAAATAAACAAACAAACAAACAAACATATGCACAGCCTATGTACAAAAGAAATAAACAGTTCATCTCTAGTCTTTACAGTTTTCTTCAATTGCATAAACACTCAAATCAAAAGTATTACACAATTATCAAAACCTTACACTCAAGGAGCAAAATATAGGCCCAGATTTGCACCCCTACAATGTCAGCCTCACACTTTTTGCAAAACAATACACACAGTGATTTGCAAAACACTAAACACACTTGCATTACATTAGACACAGAATGTCAAATTATCACACATATGAGCCAATTGGTTAAACACAGCCATCAGATGCACAAACACACCATTGCTTAATTGTAGATACACCAATCAGGTTTAAGCACTATAAAAATGCAGCAGGTGAGTTCACCTGTCTTCAACCAAAATGGAAGGAGAGTGAAGTACTGTACACAGAGAATGTGAAAATATACAATACATTCACCAAACACTACACAAGACCACCAATGATGCAGACTGATGAAAATATACATTTTCTCCCATTTTCCCAAATCAGTCAACATGGAGAATCACAACAAAAAATTATCTTGCCAGATCCAGCTAGGCAAAGAGATAATGTATAGTATTTTCTGTTTAAATTTTTTCAAAAAAAAAATAGTTTTACTGTAATTTTAACTTGTACTGGATACAGTATTTTATGTTTGTCTGATATTTGCTGAGCTTACAGTGTTATGCACATAGTAGCATGAAAACTGGGACATGTATTGTTGTGATTCTCCATGTTGAAATGTTGACTGATTTGGTTATATGCAAATTCGCAGTGTCAAATATGCAGTGTCAAAGTACATTGACTCTTTCAGAGTTATTACAACAACAGTTTGAGTAAAATGCAGACAGTGTTGGTGAAATATTTCGTAGTTAATTGGCTGGTGTCATCACTACTCTGGGAAGCTCCGCCCATCTCCTTCTCTTGAAGAATGTCCAAGACACGCCATTTTCTTCACGTCGCGGCAGAGGTAACTCAGCAGGTAAGTTTCTCCCCCTAATCACATATTAATTAATTAATTCTGTAGCTATTGGCTTCCAGCAACTTGCAAGAGGTAATGTTAATGTTGTTAAATACTATGTGGAGGGGTGATTGTGAATTGTATCGTTTGGAAAAAAAGATCGAAAAAAACACAGGGCGATACATTGGCTTAGTAACAAACATTTGCACGCCATGTTCTGAGGTAAATGTGTCCTACAGTATGAAATCAATTAACAGTTATTTGGCATTTGACCAACATTATTATTTTGTTAAGTCCACAGATTTCGGCGACAGCCAAGAAGACTGCACGCACGTGCGCCATTTCACATTGAGTGAGGCCTTGAACGTGAGCCAGCCTAGCCCTTCGTGAGTTTTTTCAAATGTGTCTTGCTAGCTAATGTTAATGCGGGGAAATACCCTTGAATGATATAAGTAATCTGTACTATGAAATGGTGTATTATGAGAGTGAGTGCATTAGAATGCATACAATATGGTTGATTGAGTTTAATGGAAGAAACACAGGGAAAATGCAAGGAAGGCCCTGTTGCCAAGCTGCTAACATTGGCTTAGTAACAAACATTTGCATGCCATGTTCTGAGGTAAATGTGTCCTACAGTATGAAATCAAGTAACAGTTATTTGGCATTTGACCAACGTTATTATTTTGTTAAGTCCACAGATTTCGGCGACAGCCAAGAAGACTGCACGTGCGCCATTTCACGTTGAGGGAGGCCTTGAACGTGAGCCAGCCTTGCCCTTCGTGAGTTTTTTCAAATGTGTCTTGCTAGCTAATGTTAATGCGGGGAAATACCCTTGAATGATATAAGTAATCTGTACTATGAAATGGTGTGTTATGAGAGTGAGTGCATTAGAATGCATACAATATGGTTGATTGAGTTTAATGGAAGAAACACAGGGAAAATGCAAGGAAGGCCCTGTTACCAAGCTGCTAACATTGGCTTAGTAACAAACATTTGCATGCCATGTTCTGAGGTAAATGTGTCCTACAGTATGAAATCAAGTAACAGTTATTTGGCATTTGACCAACGTTATTATTTTGTTAAGTCCACAGATTTCGGCGACAGCCAAGAAGACTGCACGTGCGCCATTTCACGTTGAGGGAGGCCTTGAACGTGAGCCAGCCTAGCCCTTCGTGAGTTTTTTCAAATGTGTCTTGCTAGCTAATGTTAATGCGGGGAAATACCCTTGAATGATATAAGTAATCTGTACTATGAAATGGTGTGTTATGAGAGTGAGTGCATTAGAATGCATACAATATGGTTGATTGAGTTTAATGGAAGAAACACAGGGAAAATGCAAGGAAGGCCCTGTTACCAAGCTGCTAACATTGGCTTAGTAACAAACATTTGCATGCCATGTTCTGAGGTAAATGTGTCCTACAGTATGAAATCAAGTAACAGTTATTTGGCATTTGACCAACGTTATTATTTTGTTAAGTCCACAGATTTCGGCGACAGCCAAGAAGACTGCACGTGCGCCATTTCACGTTGAGGGAGGCCTTGAACGTGAGCCAGCCTAGCCCTTTGTGAGTTTTTTCAAATGTGTCTTGCTAGCTAATGTTAATGCAGGGAAATACCCTTGAATGATATAAGTAATCTGTACTATGAAATGGTGTGTTATGAGAGTGAGTGCATTAGAATGCATACAATATGGTTGATTGAGTTTAATGGAAGAAACACAGGGAAAATGCAAGGAAGGCCCTGTTACCAAGCTGCTAACATTGGCTTAGTAACAAACATTTGCATGCCATGTTCTGAGGTAAATGTGTCCTACAGTATGAAATCAATTAACAGTTATTTGGCATTTGACCAACGTTATTATTTTGTTAAGTCCACAGATTTCGGCGACAGCCAAGAAGACTGCACGTGCGCCATTTCACGTTGAGGGAGGCCTTGAACGTGAGCCAGCCTTGCCCTTCGTGAGTTTTTTCAAATGTGTCTTGCTAGCTAATGTTAATGCGGGGAAATACCCTTGAATGATATAAGTAATCTGTACTATGAAATGGTGTGTTATGAGAGTGAGTGCATTAGAATGCATACAATATGGTTGATTGAGTTTAATGGAAGAAACACAGGGAAAATGCAAGGAAAAGCCCTGGGTTATATAGCTCTCCTTTTTTTGTCTGTTTGCATCTGTGGGAAATTAGTGTCAGGCTTGAATATTCAGTGACTTTGTACTTATTATTTACCTTATTGGGGACATTGATCTAAGTAAAACATTTAATAATAACTTAACTTAGATCAATGTCCCCAATAAGGTAAATAATAAGTACAAAGTCACTGAATATTCCAGCCTGACACTAATTTCCCACACTTCCCTGTGTTCAAGTTGCCCACTCGTTGGTAACTCTCTTGCAGGCTTGCTGCAAGCATGCTGTTGAAAGTACAACTGGGAGATGTCCAAAAGTTTGTTCGGATTACAGAAATAAATCTGATCGAGTTTCTGAGTGCAGGTAAGAAATTGGGATCATTGGGAAATTGTCCTCAATGTGATACTCAATGGTTATCCACTGGGTGGATCTGTGGCTTCATCTATTGTATTGCAGACAGCAATTATTCAAGATTAAGTGAATATTTAGTGAGTAGATTTAGAAATCACTGGATACATCCAATGACATTTCTGTTTACAAAAGCTTTTGTGCCCGTTTCTAGCATTTGCAAAGTTTGGTGTCCCAGCTGTAACGGAAGGTGTGAAGGTTTTTGACAGTTCGGGGACCGAATTGGATGACGATGTTTTTGAGGAGGTAGCAAGAGATGCATCCACTGGGGTGCTAATCATCAAATATGACACAGGTTTGATTACATTTGTAATATATATTTAATGAATAAGTTATTTGTCATGTGAAGCTTACATTCGATTAGATAAGGGACATCTTTATGAGGAAACTGTGTATAATCTTTTTATTTATTTATCCTGTCTCCACGCTAGCCTCATCTGAGCAGTCTGTCTCCACGCTAGCCTCATCTGAGTGGTCCCAACCATCATCCCTGGATTCGTCAGGGTCCCAGCCATCATCCCTGGATTCGTCAGGATCACAGGATACTGTCATCATTTCAGAGGACCCTTCACGAAAACGCCATAGGCTGGATACAGAGGCCAAGCAAGTAAGAGTTGACACACATGTAATATGTATGCATCACCCTGTGATTCACAACTCAGAAATGCATGTTTTTTACTGTCAATGTTATGCCCCCATCTTTTCCATTGTACTGGTCGCGTGCCTGTAAGAATATTGTAGCTCACTTGAGATTGGATGGATCTCTCAAATTATCATCTCCACGAGTCAGAAGCATGCTAGACAGACCTCAGATAGGGTTAAAACTGATATTAAGGATACTTATCCTTTACCTTAACTTTTAATTGCAGTCTACAGTATATTCCTAACACTGAATTGTTTTTTGTGCATGTGCTTTTGTGCTTCAAGTTGGTGGAATCCATTCTTCGTGAGAAATCTGGTGGAGAACGCATAATAAATGAATACAATCGAACCAAGTCCTTGCACGATGACAACAGAAGGAAAATGGTGAACCTATTGGCAGCTGACTTGACAGAGAAGAATGGGTAATTAGCTCCTTGTTTTTAGTTTGTTCTCAATCTAGCTTTCCGATTAATTTGAAATCTAAATGAAATCCAGGGAATATGACTGAGAAATACATTCTTCTTTAATCTTAATCTTCCAGTACTTCACCACCCAGACATCTGAAAGAAAAGTATGCCAGAGGAATCGTGACCTTATTCCCCTACCTCAGTGACCCACACTCTAAGAATGGCTATGTGAGTTGCACACAGTAATGGTTGTGGCAATATTGATAAATTTTTTATCCTACCAGAGCATGCTGTTTTTCACTTTTAAATGTGAAGTGTCTGTTTTTATTCCACCCTCCAAGGAGCATTATTATGATGGCCAGAGTGGCAGTGGATACTTGGCCTGGAGGATTAAAACTATTCAGAGAACCGCTGCTAAAGACAAACGATCATCATTTGGAGGTAACACTAATAATGCATATCTTGAGTACAACGAGTTGATTAACAAAACAAGCGGCATTATTGATTACTGTATACAGGGCCGTAGCCAGGGTTTAGAAATTAGGGAGGTCCATTTATTTTTTTGGCCCAGACCGGCCCACTATAATCGGTCGGACACCAGACCGGCCCACTATAATCGGTCGGACACCACCCAGCCAGGGTTTAGAAATTAGGGAGGTACATTTTTTTTTTATACAAACTTTATTATCTAGAGATCAACTTAAGGTCAGTCACTCACAAAGTAATTTACAGGACGTGGGGGCACTTACAGGTGAGTGGCCTAAAGAGTGCACCAAAGCCCTGTGGTCTCTTATGCATTTATAATTTGGTGAATGGGCTAAATGCATACCAAAATGAGTTATACAACCCAACCTATTCATTCAAAATGCATTATCTATAATAAAGTCACCTGTTGTTGGTAAAAAAAATTTTTTTACTGAAGTATTAATATATTTCTCCACTTCTTGGCTCACTGAAAGTACACAAAATAAGGACAGACAAAGACAGAGACACAAACAGCTGTACAATTTAAACAATACCATACTGGTAATGAGCAAATATGAGCAATTAATGCATGGAGCTGTTCCATCTTATTTCATTTGATACTAACTACTCAGTTCATACAGATTTCAAGTATCCAAATATCCATGATGAATATTGCATAAGGTTTACACAGTAAATAGATCACCTGTTTTATATTCATGCTCAGAGAGGAGTAATAGTTAGATCTTTATGTGTGATTTATATGTCAATTAAATCAATGGTGTGCTTGTTTGGTTGGGGAGTTTGACCTCGGTGGCCTCATAGCTGGCTACGGCCATGACTGTGTACCTGCAGAACTCCATCAATCAGGCCTTTGGTAGATTCTTTTTTTTGTGTTTTTCCCCATATTCTGTAGAATCCTGTGGAGAACCATCTCGTGGAGGAGGACCAACTGCCAGACGAGATTCCCATGTTGTTGCAGAGACTGCCCTGAGCGAAGAGGAGTGCAAGGAAGCGATCTCACTAATGAAACATTCAGCTGATGAGGACACAGTGAAGAACAAGATGAAACTGACATTTGACTATAGGCACAACAAGGTCCTCGACCCCCAGCAGTCAAGCAACATACTGTCTGACTTTCCACGTTTCCAAGACGTCAAGGGCTTGGTAATTATCTATAGTTAGTAGAAAAGACTCACGCACATCCCAAGTGTATAGTCACGGGTGCTAGACTCAAAATAGATCTGTAATGTTGTGGAAAAAAAGTCTGCACACCGTCTGTAGTGTTCCCAAGTTTTAATATACTTGAACACAACGTTTCGGCCTGTGGTAATTATCTGCCATTATTTTGACCATTTTGTGACACTTGAATGATAGACGGTAGATGTATTGTACCTCAACTAGCACCCACTAACTTTGGTTGGCTGTGAAATCCTGAAATTGTCCCCCAATCACCCCTATCCAGGTTGAACAGGATTTCGTTCTGATGTTTGGAGAAGGTGTATCGGGCAAGCTTCTGGAAAAGTGGCCGACCACATACAAGAAAAAGATCATCCAACAATGCAGACGGCTTCCATCCACCAGTGAGCTTCAAGAGATCCTGCTGATAGCTGATCCTCCTGAGGATGACACTGAAGTGGATGCTGACGTTGGTAAGCTGCTTTTGAGCATACCATTCTTGTTGTTTTTCCCTGAACTTCTGTGAAAAATTTACGAGGCATTTTGTATTATCAACCAGTCAAAAGTGTCTTCCCATTCACTTGAATGAGTGCATCCAAGCTTTTTACTGGTACTGTATATTCATATTTTGAGTGGCAGAGCTTCTTGTGATTAACTGCTGTCTTTTATCTTATTTTGTAAAAATACTGCTAACATTGCAGATGGACTGAATTTTGTTTATGGTCTACATAATTCAAGTGTCTTAACATCCAACTTGTATCGTTACAGGTTGGGACAGTGACCTCATCGATTCTACTGCTGTTGCACTTGATCCCACCCTCTGCTCAGGGGCGGAAGAGACCAGGGAAGGTGTCGGCGTCCAACGCGGAGCAGCATCTTGTGATCTTCAAGAAGGTTGGTATTTTCTCCTAATGTACAAATTTATAATTATAATGCTACAATCATGTAATTATTATTATTATTATTTTTTATATTCCCCCCCTCCTTTTTCTGTTTTTCTCCCATTCCAATGTTAGTCGTTATGCCAATTCTTAGCCCCTTTCGTGACTGTGATGCAAGCCAGGGGCTCGAATACGCAGTCACTGGCTCCCACGTTACTAGCCATGTTAATGTGCACATCAAGCACTGCTTAAAAAAGCGAGCGGTGGGTCAAATATATCACTTAGACATTTCAAAGGTACCCAGCGTTCCATTAGGGTTTCACACACACACGCGGCAGGGTTTGAAAGCTCGGCGTTGCTAATAAACATTTTAAATATTTTTTATAAACTGGTCAACACTGCTCAAAACGGCTGTATTTCCGTATTTGGCTGCCTGGTGCGCCTGTGCTGTGATCACAGCGCATGCGCATCATGCACCCAACGCCGGAAATAATGCACTGCCAATTGTGTTAGTATGACGGCCGGCCAAGTCGGAAGCAACGCAGAGAGCTGGGCTCGATACCAGTATCTCCTGTGTTGGTGACGAGCGCCTTGCCCGCTGCGCCACCCAGCCGCCACAATCATGTAATTCTAATTGTTTCTCCATGTGTGTTTGTCTTCTCAGACTGGAACAAGCATCCAAGAGCATCTTGATGCCATCACTACCAGCAATCAACCCTATCTCCTGGCTGTTGGAGTGAAGAAGAATGCGATCCACCGGTTCTACATCATTCTTGACAAGAAGGCCATACCTTGCAAGTCAATCTCTTCTCTTGGTGCTTTAGATGAACTCTTTAAGGCACATTATGTGTTTGGCACAGCATACAACACCATGCTGCGCTACATGTACACGTTCCTCCAGACCACTGTGTACAGTATTGATGTTGGGAAAGTCAAGGAGAGTCCTCGTGTTGCTGAAGTTAGGGCGAGGTTGCTTCATTAGTGCATGAGGCTTCTCCTCCGCCATGAAGTGTTTTGATTGTCGGAAGGAGTTAGGTTGTACAAATAGGCTTGTTAGGCATTTGCGAATAGTTCACGGTTACGTTCAAGGAAAAAAGCTTCGCCTTAAATGTGCTCAGACTGGATGTGGCTATAGGTTTGGTACGTTTTCAGGTTTTAGGAAACATTTAGACAACAAAAATAAACAAACACTTCAAAGAGAAATGGGGAAAAGTTGAACCTGTTAAAAAGGTGCTTGGCACAAGATTTGACAGCAGAAGAAACAAAACTACTGGGACATATGACCAGGTCATTGTAACTGATAAGTTTGCATATGTTCCCATTTTGGAAACGCTGAAGAGCATTTTTCAAAACCCAGAACTTGCAGACATGTTAAAGCCCAGGCACATGACTAAGGAAGGTGTGTATGCAGACTTGAGAGATGCCACCTATTTGAAAGAAAGTCCCCTGTTTTCAGTAGAAAAAGATTCCTTTCAAATTCAACTTTTTTATGATGACTTTGAAACTGCAAATCCATTGGGCTCTAAAAAGGGTATACATAAATTAGGTGGTGTATACTTTACATTAAGAAATTTCCCCCAATCTATAATTCCTCTTTGATTAATATTCATTTGTGTGCTCTTTTCCATGCACAGGACATTAAGCGTTATGATTTCAATTTGATACTTGAGCCACTTGTCAATGATCTGAAAGTACTGGAGACAGAGGGACTTAAAATTCCCATGTTTAGACACGTAATTCGTGGTACCATAGTTCAGGTCACTGGGGATAACCTTGGCTTGCATGGTCTGTTTGGCTTTGTGGAGTCATTTGGGGCTCGGTATTGCTGTCGTTTCTGTCTCCTTGAGAAAGCTCGTTTTCAGACTGTATTCTGTGAAGATGATCCGGCTGTTGTACTAAGAACTGTTGAGATGCACGCACAACACTGTCAAACTATACAGACAGATCCTACGCTACCTCATATATATGGCGTGAAACGCAGTTGTCTGTTGAATTCACTTGAGTATTTCAACACAGCCACAAACTTCTCTGTAGATATCATGCATGATATTTTAGAGGGGGTTGCTCAGTTTGAGGTGAAACTTATTCTCAAGTACATTCTTCAGGAGAAACTTCTAAATGCTGAACAACTGGCTGGCATGAATACATGCTTTTGACTATGGTTACAATCAGCAGCGAAACCGTCCGCCAAGAGTCAAGTTGTTGGATGAAAGTAAGGATTTGGGGTTGAATGCCACACAGTCTTGGTGCTTGTTGCGCAATATGCCTCTGATATTTGGTGATTTAATACAGACTGATGATAAGTACTGGCATCTTCTGCTTTTGCTTCTACAGATTGTTAACATTGTATTTTCACCAGTCCTGTCATATGGCATGACCATTTATCTCAAACATGTAATCACTGATCATCATCGGCTCTTCAAGCAGTTATTTCCTAGAAGCAACCTATTGCCAAAGCATCACTTCATGATACATTACCCTCGTAATATAAGGAACATTGGCCCAATTCTGCACATGTGGTGCATGCGTTATGAAGCTAAACATAACTTCTTTAAGAGACAATTAAAAAGCTTTAAAAACATTACAAAGACATTAGCCCAAAAGCACCAAAGTTGTATGGCAATGTATCGGGAGTCCTTTACCAAAGAAAGATTAACCATAGGTCCAGGAAAGATGGTGGCACTTGTTGAGCTCAAAGAAGGTCCAGAGATTGCTTCCTTATTTGGAGATGTAACCAGTGTTTTTTCTGCCAAGTGGATAAAACATCATGGTACAGAGTACCGCTGTGACTTGATTATCTGTACTGAGGTAGCATTTGAGATGCCTGTGTTTTGTAAGATCAAGACTATTGCTGTGAAAGATGACAGTGTATTGCTCTGTGGAAAACTGATGGAAACCATGTGTTTTTATGACCATTACCATGCCTTTAAGGTCAGACTGCATCCAGACGGAGTTGTAAAGGTCTTGGATATAAATCAGCTGTGTTACTTCAAACCATTTGATATTCAAATGAATTATCGAACGACAGATTGCTCAAAGTATATTGTTCCATATTGCCACTTTATGCAGACCTGCTAATGTGATTGTTTTATTACTGCATCCAGACGGAGTTGTAAATAGGGTTGGGTACCGAAAACCGGTTCTAATAGCAACCGGTTCCTAACTTCCGGTTCTGGAACCGGAAGTAACATATTTGCATTTCGATTCTTAATTTTTTTACTTTGTTAATTAATACCATAGTTACAGTACAGCAACCAAATTAAACTGTATCAAGTCAACTGAAAATGTGAATAGTATGAAAAAATGTACACATTTTCAAAAAAAATCTGAACCGGAATCGTTCAAATCCAAACGATGCCCAACCCTATATAGTTGTAAAGGTGTTGTATAAATCAGCTGTGAAGTATTGTTCCATATTGCACTTTATGCAGACCTGCTGAGGTCAATGTATATTTATGTTTTATTTTTTTATAAGCCTGCCTGACCCTGCCTGACCAACAATAAATTTGTTGAAATAATTTTTTTGTGGTAACTATATTGTATGTAAATGCAATTTCACACTATACAAGAGTAAATTAAGTGTAAAATGAACACCAGTGAGGTTTATTTTCACCAATATAGTGTCCGGTTTCATTGACACTGTGCAGTGTTAATGGGTGTTATTTGCAGAGCTGTTTTTTCACTACAAGTGAGTAAATTATCAACACAGTACTGTGTAATGTCAACACTTCAGCAGAGTTATTTGACCTCAGTGTAACTTTTAATAACTCAATGCAGTGTTAATGAGCATTGGAATTCAACTCAATCAGAGTTAATTTGTTATCACATAAGAGTAAATTATCAACACTTCTGAGAATAATAATTACACTCTCAAGTGTTATTAAACCTATAGTGTTAAGTTTAAATAACACCATACAGTGTAAGCGAGTGTTAAATTTGTACTCTATTTAGAGTTAATTTAACTCAAAAAATTTAACACAGGAGCAAGAGTCGATTTAACACTATTCGTAGTTGGAGTCATATACACTCTGGAATAGTGTTAAATTCGACTCTTTAAGTGTTAATTTGACACTGCGAATTTTACTGTGAGAACATTTATATTTTCATCAGTCTGCATCATTGATTTGGGTATATGGAGAGAAAATGTTATTTTTTTCATCAGTCTGCATCATTGATTTGGGTATATGTAGATAAATAAATTATATTTTCATCAGTCTACAGCATTGGTCTTGTGTAGTGTTTGGTGAATTTATTGTATATTTGCACATTCTCTGCGTACTTCACTTACAGTACTCTAATCACTGAGAAGTAGAATTGCTAAATGTGTTTTAGGTTAAGCACAGCAGTGTGTGTAACTGGTTCAAACAGAATTAAGTCATATGAAACGTGTGTTTCATATGGTAACAAAATGTAGTTTTTATAATTTAGTGTATGGTTTTGACAAGTGTTTAATTTAGCAAAGGATCTGAGGTGTTCTGATAATTGTGTGTGTGGTTGTGCTAATTGTGTGTTTTGAAACACCGGGCCCCGTTTTCAAAATCATGCTTAGGCAATAAAAAAAAACTGTATTGTGTGTTTCATTATATACATACGTTTCAAGATTAGATTTTTGGGTATTTTCCTGCCTTTGGTCCGCTTTGCATTCACATCTCAAATGAACCGCAGCAGGGTTCACTTGCAAGAGTGAATGAGCTTTCACACCACCCCAAACCAACCGGACTATCCGAGGAAATGAACCAGGGTTCGATTAAAGCTTATTATAGGACACTGGACATGGGTATGGATGGCTCCAGGTGTGTTAAAGTGCACATCTTCAATACTGTACTATTTAAAAGCACAGTGCAGGACACACTCAAAGGTTATCGCACCTCAGAGATGGCAGTGGACATGTATGACAGGACAAAGGCCATATGGCCTTTGGATTGAGGAACATACTACCAGCCAAAGGAGGAAGCAGAAAAGGATGGACGAGTATATAATTGAGTCATCTTGTGGCACAAGCTCAGACCTCAACTCAGGACATCAGCTGAGACAGAGACTGTTCTATCCAGTCGTCGACAGAATGCTGCAAGAGCTTGAGAGCAGGTTCTCATGAGTTGGATAACAACTTATGAGAGGCATACAGGCATGTTATCCAGCCTCAGACCAGTTTCTCTCAGTGGAATTGCTGCAACCCCTCGCCACACATTACAATATCCAACTATTGCCAGAGGAGATCACAGTTGCAAAGTGTTTCCTGGTCAGGACAGGCAGAGATGCAGTCCCTACTATCCAAAGTGTCTTTTCCCTCCTGGATAATAATAATAACTAGACAATTCCGCGCGGGGGAAATTGTGAAAGTGTGGGTGACGCCTGTTTTGAACTTTTTCGGATTTTTGATGTTTCCGAGTTTTCGGAAATTTCAGAGTTTTTGCATTTTTCCGGGTTTTCGGGTTTTCGGACTTTTCCGAATTTTTGAACTTTTTTGGATTTTTGATGTTTCCGAGTTTTCGAAATTTTCCGAGTTTTTGGATTTTTCCGAGTTTTCGGGTTTTCGGACTTTTCCGAGTTTTTGAACTTTTTCGGATTTTTGATGTTTCCGAGTTTTCGGAATTTTCCGAGTTTTTGAACTTTTTCGGATTTTTGATGTTTCCGAGTTTTCGGAATTTTCCGAGTTTTGGGATTTTTCCGAGTTTTCGGGTTTTCGGACTTTTCAGAGTTTTTGAACTTTTTCGGATTTTTGATGTTTCCGAGTTTTCGGATTTTTCCGAGTTTTGGGATTTTTGCGAGTTTTCTGATTTTTCTGATTTTTCCGAGTTTTCGGATTTTTCGGATTTTTCGGATTTTTCCGAGTTTTCGGGTTTTGGGATTTTTCCGAGTTTTTGAACTTTTTCGGTTTTTGGATTTTTCCGATTTTTTGAAAGGGGGTGTGGCCTAAGGGGGCGTGGTCTACGGATCGGGGGAGTGGTCAACATCGACCAATGAAAGGTGGTCAACATCGACCAACGGCACAATCCGCAAGTCTCTACGACAAACGGTTCAAGAGATACACTGAGGGGGTGTGGCCTAAGGGGGCGTGGTCTAAGGATCGGGGGAGTGGTCAACATCGACCAATGAAAGGGGGTCAACATGGACCAATGAAAAATGAAAGAGGATATCCCTACTGAGTACAATGGCACAATCCGCAAGTCTCTACGACAAACGGTTCAAGAGATACACTGAGGGGGTGTGGCCTAAGGGGGCGTGGTCTACGGATCGGGGGAGTGGTCAACATCGACCAATGAAAGGTGGTCAACATCGACCAATGGCACAATCCGCAAGTCTCTACGACAAACGGTTCAAGAGATACACTGAGGGGGTGTGGCCTAAGGGGGCGTGGTCTAAGGATCGGGGGAGTGGTCAACATCGACCAATGAAAGGTGGTCAACATGGACCAATGAAAAATGAAAGAGGATATCCCTACTGAGTACAATGACACAACCCACAAGACAGAGGGCGCTGTCCAGCAATTCAGTACTGCAACACAGTGATGGCCAATGATGGGTTAAGTGGATGATGTCATTATGATGTCATTGGCAGGTCAGCTCAGCCATGAGCCCTGAGCCTCACAGCTGTTAAGCCTGAACCAATCAGCCATGAGCCACACAGGTGAAGCAATCACTATGACTTGCATATTTTCTATCCAATGCATTTCTATGGAGGCAGATGCATGACTGCATTGTCACATTGATTAAAAGAAAACTATAAGAGATGAAGCGTTGTGACTCGCACAAGAGCACTACAATGAGTAGGCGAAGGGTTGTGCGCGAGATTGTGGCATTCGTGCGATATTGTGGCACTCCTTCGGCGATCGGAACAGAAGGCTAAAAAATAGTGTGAAAAAATTGATTTCTAGAGGGCGATTGCATGGCGGTCAATGGGGAGGAGAACCTTCAAACAAATGGTCGTCAGTTGAGATAGAAATGTCCAATTCCATTTATTTTTCTTTTGTGAGCGGGATGACAGCCGTGTCATCGTTTTGATGTGTTTGTTTTATTTCTACGTCCAAAATTGAGATCACACTCGCAATTCACCCAAGGTAGGGGGAAAAAGATTATTTCAGCTGCTACACTCTAAAATGCAATGCATTCCCAATGGGACCGAAATTTTACCGTTTAAAGTTGATTCGTAGCCAGACGGTGCGGTGAAACTTTTACGAGTTCGGAGACCGCAGTTGCCATAGGCAAGCCGCTCGTTTTGATACCTTTCACGTGTATGGTGCGCAAACGCTTACGTGTTGCAAAGTGTTTGAAACTCTAAATTGCACTGTATTTCCGAAATTTTACCGTTTAAAGTCGATTCGTAGCCAGACGGTGCGGTGAAACTTTACGAGTTCGAATAGCACATCGAGTTGGAGCAAGCCGGTCGTTTTGATACCTTTCACGTGTATGGGGCGCGAACGCTCTGGCACGAGTGTTGTTTGGAAAATCGGTGGATCTCGCACTCTAAATTGCATGCATTTCTGAAATTTTACCGTTTAAAGTCGATTCGTAGCCAGACGGTGCGGTGAAACTTTACGAGTTCGGAGACCGGTGTTGCCATAGGCAAGCCGCTCGTTTTGATACCTTTCACGTGTATGGGGCGCGAACGCTTACGTGTTGCAAAGTGTTTGCAAAATCGGTGGAATAAAGAAAGAAAGAATAACTAGACAATTCCGCGCGGGGGAAATTGTGAAAGTGTGGGTGACGCCTGTGCACCGCCGGCCAACGGGGGAGAGGGTCTCTCGCGAGTCTCTATGACAAACGGTTCAAAGGATACAAAAAGGGGGCGCGGCCTAAGGATCGGGGGAGTGGTCAACATAGACCAATCAAAGAGGATATCCCTACTGAGTGCAATGACACAACCCGCAACACTATTACACTATTACACAATATTACACTATTACACACTATTACACACTATTACACTATTACACACTATTACACTATTACACACTATTACACACTATTACACACTATTACACTATTACACTATTACACTATTACACACTATAACACTATTACACGATTACACTATTACACACTATTGCACTATTACACTATTACACTATTACACACTATTACACTATTACACTATTACACACTATTACACTATTACACACTATTACACTATTACACACTATTACACTATTACACACTATTACACTATTACACACTATTACACACTATTACACTATTACACAATATTACACTATTACACACTATTACACTATTACACTATTACACTATTACACACTATTACACTATTACACTATTACACACTATTACACTATTACACACTATTACACACTATTACACTATTACACACTATTACACTATTACACTATTACACACTATTACACTATTACACTATTACACACTATTACACACTATTACACTATTACACTATTACACACTATTACACTATTACACACTATTACACTATTACACTATTACACACTATTACACTATTACACTATTACACACTATTACACTATTACACTATTACACACTATTACACACTATTACACTATTACACGCTATTACACTATTACACTATTACACACTATTACACACTATTACACTATTACACACTATTACACTATTACACACTATTACACTATTACACTATTACACACTATTACACTATTACACTATTACACACTATTACACTATTACACACTATTACACTATTACACACTATTACACTATTACACTATTACACACTATTACACACTATTACACTATTACACACTATTACACTATTACACACTATTACACACTATTACACTATTACACTATTACACACTATTACACTATTACACACTATTACACTATTACACTATTACACTATTACACACTATTACACTATTACACTATTACGCTATTACACTATTACACACTATTACACTATTACACTATTACACACTATTACACTATTACACACTATTACACTATTACACTATTACACACTATTACACACTATTACACTATTACACACTATTACACTATTACACACTATTACACTATTACACACTATTACACTATTACACTATTACACTATTACACACTATTACACTATTACACACTATTACACTATTACACACTATTACACACTATTACACTATTACACTATTACACTATTACACAATATTACACAATTACACACTATTACACACTATTACACTATTACACTATTACACACTATTACACTATTACACTATTACACTATTACACACTATTACACTATTACACTATTACACACTATTACACTATTACACGCTATTACACTATTACACTATTACACTATTACACTATTACACACTATTACACACTATTACACTATTACACTATTACACACTATTACACTATTACACTATTACACACTATTACACTATTACACTATTACACGCTATTACACTATTACACTATTACACTATTACACACTATTACACTATTACACTATTACACACTATTACACTATTACACACTATTACACTATTACACACTATTACACTATTACACTATTACACGCTATTACACTATTACACTATTACACACTATTACACTATTACACACTATTACACTATTACACTATTACACTATTACACACTATTACACTATTACACTATTACACACTATTACACTATTACACACTATTACACTATTACACTATTACACACTATTACACTATTACACACTATTACACTATTACACACTATTACACACTATTACACACTATTACACTATTACACACTATTACACTATTACACACTATTACACTATTACACACTATTACACACTATTACACACTATTACACTATTACACACTATTACACTATTACACTATTACACACTATTACACTATTACACTATTACACACTATTACACTATTACACACTATTACACTATTACACTATTACACACTATTACACTATTACACACTATTACACTATTACACTATTACACACTATTACACTATTACACACTATTACACTATTACACACTATTACACACTATTACACTATTACACACTATTACACACTATTACACAATATTACACTATTACACACTATTACACTATTACACTATTACACTATTACACACTATTACACTATTACACTATTACACACTATTACACTATTACACACTATTACACACTATTACACTATTACACACTATTACACTATTACACTATTACACACTATTACACTATTACACTATTACACACTATTACACACTATTACACTATTACACTATTACACACTATTACACTATTACACACTATTACACTATTACACTATTACACACTATTACACTATTACACTATTACACACTATTACACTATTACACACTATTACACTATTACACACTATTACACTATTACACGCTATTACACTATTACACACTATTACACACTATTACACTATTACACACTATTACACTATTACACACTATTACACTATTACACTATTACACACTATTACACTATTACACTATTACACACTATTACACTATTACACACTATTACACTATTACACACTATTACACTATTACACTATTACACACTATTACACACTATTACACTATTACACACTATTACACTATTACACACTATTACACACTATTACACTATTACACTATTACACTATTACACAATATTACACAATTACACACTATTACACACTATTACACTATTACACTATTACACACTATTACACTATTACACTATTACACTATTACACACTATTACACTATTACACTATTACACACTATTACACTATTACACGCTATTACACTATTACACTATTACACTATTACACTATTACACACTATTACACACTATTACACTATTACACTATTACACACTATTACACTATTACACTATTACACGCTATTACACTATTACACTATTACACTATTACACACTATTACACTATTACACTATTACACACTATTACACTATTACACACTATTACACTATTACACACTATTACACTATTACACTATTACACTATTACACGCTATTACACTATTACACTATTACACTATTACACACTATTACACACTATTACACTATTACACTATTACACACTATTACACTATTACACACTATTACACACTATTACACTATTACACTATTACACTATTACACACTATTACACTATTACACTATTACGCTATTACACTATTACACACTATTACACTATTACACTATTACACACTATTACACTATTACACACTATTACACTATTACACTATTACACACTATTACACACTATTACACTATTACACACTATTACACTATTACACACTATTACACTATTACACACTATTACACTATTACACTATTACACTATTACACACTATTACACTATTACACACTATTACACTATTACACACTATTACACACTATTACACTATTACACTATTACACAATATTACACAATTACACACTATTACACACTATTACACTATTACACTATTACACACTATTACACTATTACACTATTACACTATTACACACTATTACACTATTACACTATTACACACTATTACACTATTACACGCTATTACACTATTACACTATTACACTATTACACTATTACACACTATTACACACTATTACACTATTACACTATTACACACTATTACACTATTACACTATTACACACTATTACACTATTACACTATTACACGCTATTACACTATTACACTATTACACTATTACACACTATTACACTATTACACTATTACACACTATTACACTATTACACACTATTACACTATTACACACTATTACACTATTACATATTACGACTATTACACACTATTACACTATTACACACTATTACACTATTAACACTATTACACTATTACACACTATTACACTATTACACTATTACTCTATTACACTATTACACACTATTACACTATTACACACTATTACACTATTACACACTATTACACTATTACACTATTACACACTATTACACACTATTACACTATTACACACTATTACACTATTACACACTATTACACTATTACACACTATTACACTATTACACTATTACACTATTACACACTATTACACTATTACACACTATTACACTATTACACTATTACACTATTACAACTATTACACTATTACACACTATTACACTATTACACACTATTACACTATTACACACTATTACACACTATTACACTATTACACACTATTACACTATTACACACTATTACACACTATTACACTATTACACACTATTACACTATTACACAATATTACACTATTACACACTATTACACTATTACACACTATTACACTATTACACACTATTACACTATTACACACTATTACACTATTACACTATTACACACTATTACACTATTACACACTATTACACTATTACACACTATTACACACTATTACACTATTACACACTATTACACTATTACACTATTACACACTATTACACTATTACACACTATTACACTATTACACACTATTACACTATTAACACTATTACACTATTACACTATTACACACTATTACACATACCTATTACACTATTACACACTATTACACTATTACACACTATTACACTATTACACACTATTACACACTATTACACTATTACACACTATTACACTATTACACACTATTACACACTATTACACTATTACACACTATTACACTATTACACACTATTACACTATTACACTATTACACACTATTACACTATTACACTATTACACACTATTACACTATTACACACTATTACACTATTACACTATTACACTATACACACTATTACACTATTACACACTATTACACTATTACACTATTACACACTATTGCACCATTACACTATTACACTATTACACACTATTACACTATTACACACTATTACACTATTACACTATTACACACTATTACACTATTACACTATTACACACTATTACACACTATTACACTATTACACTATTACACACTATTACACTATTGCACACTATTACACTATTACACTATTACACACTATTACACACTATTACACTATTACACACTATTACACTATTACACACTATTACACTATTACACTATTACACACTATTACACTATTACACTATTACACACTATTACACTATTACACACTATTACACTATTACACTATTACACACTATTACACACTATTACACACTATTACACTATTACACTATTACACACTATTACACTATTACACACTATTACACTATTACACTATTACACACTATTATACTATTACACTATTACACACTATTACACTATTACACACTATTACACTATTACACTATTACACACTATTACACTATTACACACTATTACACTATTACACTATTACACTATTACACACTATTACACTATTACACACTATTACACTATTACACTATTACACACTATTACACACTATTACACACTATTACACTATTACACTATTACACACTATTACACTATTACACACTATTACACTATTACACACTATTACACTATTACACACTATTACACTATTACACTATTACACACTATTACACTATTACACACTATTACACTATTACACTATTACACACTATTACACACTATTTTACACTATTACACACTATTACACTATTACACACTATTACACTATTACACACTATTACACTATTACACACTATTACACTATTAACACACTATTACACTATTACACTATTACACACTATTACACTATTACACTATTACACACTATTACACTATTACACTATTACACACTATTACACTATTACACTATTACACACTATTACACTATTACACTATTACACACTATTACACTATTACACACTATTACACACTATTACACACTATTACACTATTACACTATTACACACTATTACACTATTACACACTATTACACTATTACACTATTACACACTATTACACTATTACACTATTACACCGAGTACAATGGCACAATCCGCAAGTCTCTACGACAAACGGTTCAAGAGATACACTGAGGGGGTGTGGCCTAAGGGGGCGTGGTCTAAGGATCGGGGGAGTGGTCAACATCGACCAATGAAAGGTGGTCAAGATCGACCAATGGCACAATCCGCAAGTCTCTACGACAAACGGTTCAAGAGATACACTGAGGGGGTGTGGCCTAAGGGGGCGTGGTCTAAGGATCGGGGGAGTGGTCAACATCGACCAATGAAAGGTGGTCAACATGGACCAATGAAAAATGAAAGAGGATATCCCTACTGAGTACAATGACACAACCCACAAGACAGAGGGCGCTGTCAGCAATTCAGTACTGCAACACAGTGATGGCCAATGATGGGTTAAGTGGATGATGTCATTGGCAGCTCAGCCACGAGCCACACAGCTGAACCAATCATGAGTGAGCCATGAGCCACACAGGTGAAGCAATCACTATGACTTGCATATTTTCTATCCAATGGATTTCTATGGAGGCAGATGCATGACTGCATTGTCACATTGATTAAAAGAAAACTATAAGAGATGAAGCGTTGTGACGCGCACATGAGCACTACAACGAGTAGGCGAAGGGTTGTGCGCGATATTGTGACATTCGTGCGATATTGTGGCACTCCTTCGGCGATCGGAACAGAAGGCTAAAAAATAGTGTGAAAAATGTGATTTCTAGAGTGCGATTGCATGGCGGTCAATGGGGAGGAGAACCTTCAAACAAATGGTCGTCAGTTGAGATAGAAATGTCCAATTCCATTTATTTTTCTTTTGTGAGCGGGTTGACAGCCGTGTCATCGTTTTGATGTGTTTGTTTTATTTCTACGTCCAAAATTGAGATCACACTCGCAATTCACCCAAGGTAGGGGGAAAAAGATTATTTCAGCTGCTACACTCTAAAATGCAATGCATTCCCAATGGGACCGATATTTTTACCGTTTAAAGTCGATTCGTAGCCAGACGGTGCGGTGAAACTTTACGAGTTCGGAGACCGGTGTTGCCATAGGCAAGCCGCTCGTTTTGATACCTTTCACGTGTATGGGGCGCGAACGCTTACGTGTTGCAAAGTGTTTGCAAAATCGGTGGAATAAAGAATAATAAATAACTAGACAATTCCGCGCGGGGGAAATTGTGAAAGTGTGGGTGACGCCTGTGCACCGCCGGCCAACGGGGGAGAGTGTCTCTCGCGAGTCTCTATGACAAACGGTTCAAAGGATACAAAAAGGGGGCGTGGCCTAAGGATCGGGGGAGTGGTCAACATAGACCAATCAAAGAGGATATCCCTACTGAGTGCAATGACACAACCCGCAACACTATTACACTATTACACAATATTACACACTATTACACTATTACACTATTACACACTATTACACTATTACACACTATTACACTATTACACACTATTACACTATTAGACACTATTACACTATTACACACTATTACACTATTACACTATTACACATTATTACACACTATTACACTATTACACACTATTACACTACTATTACACACTATTACACTATTACACACTATTACACTATTAGACACTATTACACTATTACACACTATTACACTATTACACTATTACACATTATTACACACTATTACACTATTACACACTATTACACTATTACACACTATTACACTATTACACTATTACACACTATTACACTATTACACACTATTACACACTATTACACACTATTACACTATTACACACTATTACACTATTACACACTATTACACTATTACACTATTACACACTATTACACTATTACACACTATTACACTATTACACACTATTACACACTATTACACTATTACACACTATTACACTATTACACTATTACACACTATTACACTATTACACTATTACACACTATTACACTATTACACACTATTACACTATTACACACTATTACACTATTACACTATTACACACTATTACACTATTACACACTATTACACTATTACACACTATTACACACTATTACACTATTACACACTATTACACTATTACACTATTACACACTATTACACTATTACACACTATTACACACTATTACACACTATTACACTATTACACACTATTACACTATTACACACTATTACACTATTACACTATTACACACTATTACACTATTACACACTATTACACTATTACACACTATTACACACTATTACACTATTACACACTATTACACTATTACACTATTACACACTATTACACTATTACACTATTACACACTATTACACTATTACACACTATTACACTATTACACACTATTACACTATTACACTATTACACACTATTACACTATTACACACTATTACACTATTACACACTATTACACACTATTACACTATTACACACTATTACACTATTACACTATTACACACTATTACACTATTAGACACTATTACACACTATTACACACTATTACACTATTACACTATTACACACTATTACACTATTACACACTATTACACTATTACACTATTACACACTATTACACTATTACACACTATTACACTATTACACACTATTACACTATTACACTATTACACACTATTACACTATTACACACTATTACACTATTACACACTATTACACTATTACACACTATTACACTATTACACTATTACACACTATTACACTATTACACTATTACACACTATTACACTATTACACTATTACACACTACACTATTACACTATTACACTATTACACACTATTACACTATTACACACTATTACACTATTACACTATTACACACTATTACACTATTACACTATTACACACTAGTACACTATTACACACTATTACACTATTACACTATTACACACTATTACACTATTACACACTATTACACTATTACACACTATTACACTATTACACTATTACACACTATTACACTATTACACACTATTACACTATTACACTATTACACACTATTACACTATTACACACTATTACAATATTACACTATTACACACTATTACACTATTACACACTATTACACTATTACACTATTACACACTATTACACTATTACACACTATTACACTATTACACACTATTACACTATTACACTATTACACACTATTACACTATTAGACACTATTACACTATTACACACTATTACACTATTACACTATTACACACTATTACACAATATTACACTATTACACACTATTACACTATTACACTATTACACACTATTACACTATTACACACTATTACACTATTACACAATATTACACTATTACACACTATTACACTATTACACTATTACACACTATTACACTATTACACACTATTACACACTATTACACTATTACACACTATTACACTATTACACTATTACACACTATTACACTATTACACACTATTACACTATTACACCGAGTACAATGGCACAATCCGCAAGTCTCTACGACAAACGGTTCAAGAGATACACTGAGGGGGTGTGGCCTAAGGGGGCGTGGTCTAAGGATCGGGGGAGTGGTCAACATCGACCAATGAAAGGTGGTCAACATGGACCAATGAAAAATGAAAGAGGATATCCCTACTGAGTACAATGACACAACCCACAAGACAGAGGGCGCTGTCAGCAATTCAGTAGTGCAACACAGTGATGGCCAATGATGGGTTAAGTGGATGATGTCATTGGCAGCTCAGCCACGAGCCACACAGCTGAACCAATCATGAGTGAGCCATGAGCCACACAGGTGAAGCAATCACTATGACTTGCATATTTTCTATCCAATGCATTTGTATGGAGGCAGATGCATGACTGCATTGTCACATTGATTAAAAGAAAACTATAAGAGATGAAGCGTTGTGACGCGCACATGAGCACTACAACGAGTAGGCGAAGGGTTGTGCGCGATATTGTGACATTCGTGCAATATTGTGGCACTCCTTCGGCGATCGGAACAGAAGGCTAAAAAATAGTGTGAAAAATGTGATTTCTAGAGTGCGATTGCATGGCGGTCAATGGGGAGGAGAACCTTCAAACAAATGGTCGTCAGTTGAGATAGAAATGTCCAATTCCATTTATTTTTCTTTTGTGAGCGGGATAACAGCCGTGTCATCGTTTTGATGTGTTTGTTTTATTTCTACGTCCAAAATTGAGATCACACTCGCAATTCACCCAAGGTAGGGGGAAAAAGATTATTTCAGCTGCTACACTCTAAAATGCAATGCATTCCCAATGGGACCGATATTTTACCGTTTAAAGTCGATTCGTAGCCAGACGGTGCGGTGAAACTTTACGAGATCGGAGACCGGTGTTGCCATAGGCAAGCCGCTCGTTTTGATACCTTTCACGTGTATGGGGCGCGAACGCTTACGTGTTGCAAAGTGTTTGCAAAATCGGTGGAATAAAGAATAATAAATAACTAGACAATTCCGCGCGGGGGAAATTGTGAAAGTGTGGGTGACGCCTGTGCACCGCCGGCCAACGGGGGAGAGGGTCTCTCGCGAGTCTCTATGACAAACGGTTCAAAGGATACAAAAAGGGGGCGCGGCCTAAGGATCGGGGGAGTGGTCAACATAGACCAATCAAAGAGGATATCCCTACTGAGTGCAATGACACAACCCGCAACACTATTACACTATTACACAATATTACACTATTACACACTATTACACACTATTACACTATTACACTATTACACAACTATTACACTATTACACAATATTACACTATTACACACTATTACACACTAGTACACTATTACACACTATTACACTATTACACGACTATTACACTATTACACACTATTACACTATTACACACTATTACACACTATTACACTATTACACACTATTACACTATTACACTATTACACACTATTACACACTATTACACACTATTACACTATTACACTATTACACTATTACACACTATTACACTATTACACACTATTACACTATACACACTATTACACTATTACACACTATTACACTATTACACTATTACACACTATTACACTATTACACACTATTACACTATTACACACTATTACACTATTACACACTATTACACTATTACACTATTACACACTATTACACTATTACACTATTACACACTATTACACTATTACACTATTACACACTATTACACTATTACACTATTACACTATTACACTATTACACGATTACACTATTACACTATTACACTATTACACACTATTACACTATTACACTATTACACTATTACACACTATTACACTATTACACACTATTACACTATTACACACTATTACACTATTACACTATTACACACTATTACACTATTACACTATTACACACTATTACACACTATTACACACTAGTACACTATTACACTATTACACACTATTACACTATTACACTATTACACTATTACACTATTACACTATTACACACTATTACACTATTACACTATTACACATATTACACACTGATTACACTATTACACTATTACACACTATTACACTATTACACACTATTACACTATTACACTATTACACACTATTACACTATTACACTATTACACTATTACACACTATTACACTATTACACACTATTACACTATTACACTATTACACACTATTACACTATTACACTATTACACACTATTACACTTTTACACTATTCACGATTCACTATTACACTATTACACTATTACACTATTACACACTATTACACTATTAACTATTACACTATTACACACTATTACACTATTACACACTATTACACTATTACACTATTACACTATTACACACTATTACACGATTACACTATTACACCATTACACTATTACACTATTACACACTATTACACTATTACACACTATTACACTATTACACACTATTACACTATTACACTATTACACACTATTACACTATTACACACTATTACACTATTACACACTATTACACTATTACACACTATTACACTATTACACACTATTACACTATTACACTATTACACACTATTACACTATTACACTATTACACTATTACACTATTACACACTATTACACTATTAGACACTATTACACTATTACACACTATTACACTATTACACTATTACACACTATTACACACTATTACACTATTACACACTATTACACTATTACACACTATTACACTATTACACTATTACACAATATTACACTATTACACACTATTACACTATTACACACTATTACACACTATTACACTATTACACTATTACACACTATTACACTATTACACACTATTACACTATTACACTATTACACACTATTACACTATTACACACTATTACACTATTACACACTATTACACTATTACACTATTACACTATTACACTATTACACACTATTACACTATTACACTATTACACTATTAGACACTATTACACTATTACACACTATTACACTATTACACTATTACACACTATTACACTATTACACTATTACACACTATTACACTATTACACTATTACACACTATTACACTATTACACTATTACACACTATTACACTATTACACACTATTACACTATTACACACTGTTACACTATTACACACTATTACACTATTACACACTATTACACTATTACACACTATTACACTATTACACTATTACACACTATTACACTATTACACTATTACACACTATTACACTATTACACTATTACACACTATTACACTATTAGACACTATTACACTATTACACACTATTACACTATTACACTATTACACACTATTACACACTATTACACACTATTACACTATTACACACTATTACACTATTACACTATTACACAATATTACACTATTACACACTATTACACTATTACACTATTACACACTATTACACACTATTACACTATTACACTATTACACACTATTACACTATTACACACTATTACACTATTACACTATTACACACTATTACACTATTACACACTATTACACTATTACACACTATTACACTATTACACACTATTACACTATTACACTATTACACACTATTACACTATTACACTATTACACACTATTACACTATTACACTATTACACTATTACACACTATTACACTATTACACACTATTACACTATTACACTATTACACACTATTACACTATTACACTATTACACACTATTACACTATTACACTATTACACTATTACACTATTACACTATTACACTATTACACTATTACACACTATTACACTATTACACTATTACACTATTACACACTATTACACTATTACACACTATTACACTATTACACTATTACACACTATTACACTATTACACTATTACACTATTACACTATTACACTATTACACACTATTACACTATTACACACTATTACACTATTACACACTATTACACTATTACACTATTACACACTATTACACTATTACACACTATTACACTATTACACACTATTACACTATTACACACTATTACACTATTACACACTATTACACTATTACACTATTACACACTATTACACTATTACACTATTACACTATTACACTATTACACACTATTACACTATTAGACACTATTACACTATTACACACTATTACACTATTACACTATTACACACTATTACACACTATTACACTATTACACACTATTACACTATTACACACTATTACACTATTACACTATTACACAATATTACACTATTACACACTATTACACTATTACACACTATTACACACTATTACACTATTACACTATTACACACTATTACACTATTACACACTATTACACTATTACACTATTACACACTATTACACTATTACACACTATTACACTATTACACACTATTACACTATTACACTATTACACGCTATTACACTATTACACACTATTACACTATTACACTATTACACTATTAGACACTATTACACTATTACACACTATTACACTATTACACTATTACACACTATTACACTATTACACTATTACACACTATTACACTATTACACTATTACACACTATTACACTATTACACTATTACACACTATTACACTATTACACACTATTACACTATTACACACTGTTACACTATTACACACTATTACACTATTACACACTATTACACTATTACACTATTACACACTATTACACTATTACACTATTACACACTATTACACTATTACACTATTACACACTATTACACTATTAGACACTATTACACTATTACACACTATTACACTATACACTACTATTACACACTATTACACTATTACACTATTACACACTATTACACACTATTACACTATTACACACTATTACACTATTACACACTATTACACTATTACACTATTACACAATATTACACTATTACACACTATTACACTATTACACTATTACACACTATTACACACTATTACACTATTACACTATTACACACTATTACACTATTACACACTATTACACTATTACACTATTACACACTATTACACTATTACACACTATTACACTATTACACACTATTACACTATTACACACTATTACACTATTACACTATTACACACTATTACACTATTACACTATTACACACTATTACACTATTACACTATTACACTATTAGACACTATTACACTATTACACACTATTACACTATTACACTATTACACACTATTACACTATTACACACTATTACACTATTACACTATTACACACTATTACACACTATTACACTATTACACAATATTACACACTATTACACTATTACACTATTACACACTATTACACACTATTACACTATTACACTATTACACACTATTACACTATTACACACTATTACACTATTACACTATTACACACTATTACACTATTACACACTATTACACTATTACACCGAGTACAATGGCACAATCCGCAAGTCTCTACGACAAACGGTTCAAGAGATACACTGAGGGGGTGTGGCCTAAGGGGGCGTGGTCTAAGGATCGGGGAGTGGTCAACATCGACCAATGAAAGGTGGTCAACATCGACCAATGGCACAATCCCCAAGTCTCTACGACAAACGGTTCAAGAGATACACTGAGGGGGTGTGGCCTAAGGGGGCGTGGTCTAAGGATCGGGGGAGTGGTCAACATCGACCAATGAAAGGTGGTCAACAGGGGGAGTGGTCAACATCGACCAATGAAAGGTGGTCAACATCGACTAATGGCACAATCCGCAAGTCTCTACGACAAACGGTTCAAGAGATACACTGAGGGGGTGTGGCCTAAGGGGGCGTGGTCTAAGGATCGGGGGAGTGGTCAACATCGACCAATGAAAGGGGGTCAACATGGACCAATGAAAAATGAAAGAGGATATCCCTACTGAGTACAATGACACAACCCACAAGACAGAGGGCGCTGTCAGCAATTCAGTAGTGCAACACAGTGATGGCCAATGATGGGTTAAGTGGATGATGTCATTGGCAGCTCAGCCACGAGCCACACAGCTGAACCAATCATGAGTGAGCCATGAGCCACACAGGTGAAGCAATCACTATGACTTGCATATTTTCTATCTAATGCATTTCTATGGAGGCAGATGCATGACTGCATTGTCACATTGATTAAAAGAAAACTATAAGAGATGAAGCGTTGTGACGCGCACATGAGCACTACAACGAGTAGGCGAAGGGTTGTGCGCGATATTGTGACATTCGTGCGATATTGTGGCACTCCTTCGGCGATCGGAACAGAAGGCTAAAAAATAGTGTGAAAAATGTGATTTCTAGAGTGCGATTGCATGGCGGTCAATGGGGAGGAGAACCTTCAAACAAATGGTCGTCAGTTGAGATAGAAATGTCCAATTCCATTTATTTTTCTTTTGTGAGCGGGTTGACAGCCGTGTCATCGTTTTGATGTGTTTGTTTTATTTCTACGTCCAAAATTGAGATCACACTCGCAATTCACCCAAGGTAGGGGGAAAAAGATTATTTCAGCTGCTACACTCTAAAATGCAATGCATTCCCAATGGGACCGATATTTTACCGTTTAAAGTCGATTCGTAGCCAGACGGTGCGGTGAAACTTTACGAGTTCGGAGACCGGTGTTGCCATAGGCAAGCCGCTCGTTTTGATACCTTTCACGTGTATGGGGCGCGAACGCTTACGTGTTGCAAAGTGTTTGCAAAATCGGTGGAATAAATAAATAATAATAATAAAAAGAGTATGGATATGTATAGTGTGGGTGGCAACCTGGCTTCGCCAGGTCACCCACACTAATAAAAAGAGTATGGATATGTATAGTGTGGGTGGCAACCTGGCTTCGCCAGGTCACCCACACTAACTAGACAATTCCGCGCGGGGGAAATTGTGAAAGTGTGGGTGACGCCTGTGCACCGCCGGCCAACGGGGGAGAGGGTCTCTCGCGATTCTCTATGACAAACGGTTCAAAGGATACAAAAAGGGGGCGCGGCCTAAGGATCGGGGGAGTGGTCAACATAGACCAATCAAAGAGGATATCCCTACTGAGTGCAATGACACAACCCGCAACACTATTACACTATTACACTATTACACAATATTACACTATTACACACTATTACACACTATTACACACTATTACACTATTACACACTATTACACTATTACACACTATTACACTATTACACACTATTACACTATTACACACTATTACACTATTACACTATTACACACTATTACACTATTACACACTATTACACACTATTACACTATTACACTATTACACACTATTACACTATTACACTATTACACACTATTACACTATTAGACACTATTACACTATTACACACTATTACACTATTACACTATTACACACTATTACACACTATTACACTATTACACACTATTACACTATTACACACTATTACACTATTACACACTATTACACTATTACACTATTACACAATATTACACTATTACACACTATTACACTATTACACACTATTACACTATTACACACTATTACACTATTACACTATTACACACTATTACACTATTACACTATTACACTACTACACGCTATTACACTATTACACTATTACACTATTACACACTATTACACTATTACACACTATTACACTATTACACACTATTACACACTATTACACTATTACACACTATTACACTATTACACTATTACACTATTACACACTATTACACACTATTACACTATTACACACTATTACACTATTACACTATTACACTATTACACACTATTACACTATTACACACTATTACAATATTACACACTATTACACTATTACACTATTACACACTATTACACTATTACACACTATTACACTATTACACACTATTACACACTATTATACTATTACACACTATTACACTATTACACACTATTACACTATTACACTATTACACACTATTACACTATTACACACTATTACACTATTACACACTATTACACACTATTACACTATTACACACTATTACACACTATTACACTATTACACACTATTACACTATTACACACTATTACACTATTACACACTATTACACACTATTACACTATTACACACTATTACACTATTACACTATTACACACTATTACACTATTACACACTATTACACTATTACACTATTACACACTATTACACTATTACACACTATTACACTATTACACACTATTACACACTATTACACTATTACACTATTACACACTATTACACTATTACACTATTACACACTATTACACTATTACACTATTACACACTATTACACTATTACACACTATTACACTATTACACACTATTACACTATTACACTATTACACACTATTACACTATTACACTATTACACACTATTACACTATTACACACTATTACACTATTACACTATTACACACTATTACACTATTACACTATTACACACTATTACACACTATTACACTATTACACTATTACACACTATTACACTATTACACTATTACACACTATTACACTATTACACTATTACACACTATTACACTATTACACACTATTACACTATTACACACTATTACACATTATTACACTATTACACTATTACACACTATTACACTATTACACACTATTACACACTATTACACACTATTACACTATTACACTATTACACACTATTACACTATTACACTATTACACACTATTACACTATTACACTATTACACACTATTACACTATTACACACTATTACACTATTACACTATTACACACTATTACACACTATTACACTATTACACTATTACACACTATTACACTATTACACACTATTATACTATTACACTATTACACACTATTACACTATTACACACTATTACACTATTACACTATTACACACTATTACACTATTACACACTATTACACTATTACACACTATTACACTATTACACACTATTACACTATTACACACTATTACACTATTACACTATTACACACTATTACACTATTACACACTATTACACTATTACACTATTACACTATTACACACTATTACACTATTACACACTATTACACACTATTACACTATTACACACTATTACACACTATTACACTATTACACACTATTACACTATTACACACTATTACACTATTACACACTATTACACACTATTACACACTATTACACTATTACACACTATTACACTATTACACTATTACACACTATTACACTATTACACACTATTACACTATTACACTATTACACACTATTACACTATTACACACTATTACACACTATTACACTATTACACACTATTACACTATTACACTATTACACACTATTACACTATTACACTATTACACACTATTACACTATTACACACTATTACACTATTACACACTATTACACTATTACACTATTACACACTATTACACTATTACACTATTACACACTATTACACACTATTACACACTATTACACTATTACACTATTACACACTATTACACTATTACACACTATTACACTATTACACACTATTACACTATTACACACTATTACACTATTACACTATTACACACTATTACACTATTACACTATTACACACTATTACACACTATTACACTATTACACACTATTACACTATTACACACTATTACACATTATTACACTATTACACTTTTACACACTATTACACTATTACACTATTACACACTATTACACTATTACACACTATTACACTATTACACTATTACACACTATTACACTATTACACACTATTACACTATTACACTATTACACCCTATTACACTATTAGACACTATTACACTATTACACACTATTACACTATTACACTATTACACACTATTACACACTATTACACTATTACACACTATTACACTATTACACACTATTACACTATTACACACTATTACACTATTACACTATTACACAATATTACACTATTACACACTATTACACTATTACACTATTACACACTATTACACACTATTACACTATTACACTATTACACACTATTACACTATTACACACTATTACACTATTACACTATTACACACTATTACACTATTACACCGAGTACAATGGCACAATCCGCAAGTCTCTACGACAAACGGTTCAAGAGATACACTGAGGGGGTGTGGTCTAAGGGGGCGTGGTCTAAGGATCGGGGGAGTGGTCAACATCGACCAATGAAAGGTGGTCAACATCGACCAATGGCACAATCCCCAAGTCTCTACGACAAACGGTTCAAGAGATACACTGAGGGGGTGTGGCCTAAGGGGGCGTGGTCTAAGGATCGGGGGAGTGGTCAACATCGACCAATGAAAGGTGGTCAACAGGGGGAGTGGTCAACATCGACCAATGAAAGGTGGTCAACATCGACCAATGGCACAATCCGCAAGTCTCTACGACAAACGGTTCAAGAGATACACTGAGGGGGTGTGGCCTAAGGGGGCGTGGTCTAAGGATCGGGGGAGTGGTCAACATCGACCAATGAAAGGTGGTCAACATGGACCAATGAAAAATGAAAGAGGATATCCCTACTGAGTACAATGACACAACCCACAAGACAGAGGGCGCTGTCAGCAATTCAGTACTGCAACACAGTGATGGCCAATGATGGGTTAAGTGGATGATGTCATTGGCAGCTCAGCCACGAGCCACACAGCTGAACCAATCATGAGTGAGCCATGAGCCACACAGGTGAAGCAATCACTATGACTTGCATATTTTCTATCCAATGCATTTCTATGGAGGCAGATGCATGACTGCATTGTCACGTTGATTAAAAGAAAACTATAAGAGATGAAGCGTTGTGACGCGCACATGAGCACTACAACGAGTAGGCGAAGGGTTGTGCGCGATATTGTGGCATTCGTGCGATATTGTGGCACTCCTTCGGCGATCGGAACAGAAGGCTAAAAAATAGTGTGAAAAATGTGATTTCTAGAGGGCGATTGCATGGCGGTCAATGGGGAGGAGAACCTTCAAACAAATGGTCGTCAGTTGAGATAGAAATGTCCAATTCCATTTATTTTTCTTTTGTGAGCGGGATGACAGCCGTGTCATCGTTTTGATGTGTTTGTTTTATTTCTACGTCCAAAATTGAGATCACACTCGCAATTCACCCAAGGTAGGGGGAAAAAGATTATTTCAGCTGCTACACTCTAAAATGCAATGCATTCCCAATGGGACCGAAATTTTACCGTTTAAAGTCGATTCGTAGCCAGACGGTGCGGTGAAACTTTTACGGGTTCGAAGACCGCAATTGCCATAGGCAAGCCGCTCGTTTTGATACCTTTCACGTGTATGGTGCGCGAACGCTTACGTGTTGCAAAGTGTTCAAAGTGTTTGAAACTCTAAATTGCACTGTATTTCCGAAATTTTACCGTTTAAAGTCGATTCGTAGCCAGACGGTGCGGTGAAACTTTACGAGTTCGGAGACCGGTGTTGCCATAGGCAAGCCGCTCGTTTTGATACCTTTCACGTGTATGGGGCGCGAACGCTTACGTGTTGCAAAGTGTTTGCAAAATCGGTGGAATAAATAAATAAAAAGAGTATGGATATGTATAGTGTGGGTGGCAACCTGGCTTCGCCAGGTCACCCACACTAACTAGACAATTCCGCGCGGGGGAAATTGTGAAAGTGTGGGTGACGCCTGTGCACCGCCGGCCAACGGGGGAGAGGGTCTCTCGCGAGTCTCTATGACAAACGGCCTAAGGATCGGGGGAGTGGTCAACATAGACCATTTGAAGATGACTACAGATGTGATTTTATTAACTATAACACAAACTCCCTTTCGTGTTGTATTATTTAATACTCACCCTTTCTCATGGCACCATGTGTCCAAGAAGTGGCAGATCAAACTAAATGATCTATTACACACTATTACACTATTACACACTATTACACACTATTACACTATTACACACTATTACACTATTACACACTATTACACACTATTACACTATTACACACTATTACACTATTACACACTATTACACACTATTACACTATTACACACTATTACACACTATTACACACTATTACACTATTACACACTATTACACTATTACACACTATTACACTATTACACGATTACACACTATTACACTATTACACACTATTACACTATTACACACTATTACACATTATTACACTATTACACTATTACACTATTACACACTATTACACACTATTACACTATTACACACTATTACACACTATTACACTATTACACACTATTACACTATTACACACTATTACACTATTACACACTATCACACTATTACACACTATTACACTATTACACACTATTACACACTATTACACTATTACACACTATTACACTATTACACTATTACACACTATTACACTATTACACTATTACACACTATTACACACTATTACACACTATTACACTATCACACACTATTACACTATTACACTATTACACTATTACACACTATTACACTATTACACACTATTACACTATTACACACTATTACACACTATTACACTATTACACACTATTACACTATTACACACTATTACACTATTACACTATTACACACTATTACACTATTACACACTATAACACTATTACACTATTACACACTATTACACTATTACACACTATTGCACTATTACACTATTACACTATTACACACTATTACACTATTACACACTATTACACACTATTACACTATTACACACTATTACACACTATTACACTATTACACACTATTACACTATTACACTATTACACACTATAACACTATTACACTATTACACTATTACACACTATTACACTATTACACACTATTACACTATTACACACTATTACACTATTACACTATTGCACACTATTACACTATTACACTATTACACACTATTACACTATTACACACTATTACACTATTACACACAATTACACTATTACACACTATTACACTATTACACACTATTACACACTATTACACTATTACACACTATTACACTATTACACTATTACACACTATTACACTATTACACTATTACACACTATTACACTATTACACACTATTACACTATTACACTATTACACACTATTACACTATTACACTATTACACACTATTACACTATTACACACTATTACACTATTACACTATTACACACTATTACACACTATTACACTATTACACTATTACACACTATTACACTATTACACACTATTACACTATTACACACTATTACACACTATTACACACTATTACACTATTACACTATTACACTATTACACACTATTACACTATTACACACTATTATACTATTACACTATTACACACTATTACACTATTACACACTATTACACTATTACACTATTACACACTATTACACTATTACACTATTACACACTATTACACTATTACACACTATTACACTATTACACTATTACACACTATTACACTATTACACACTATTACACTATTACACTATTACACTATTACACACTATTACACTATTACACACTATTACACTATTACACTATTACACACTATTACACTATTACACACTATTACACTATTACACACTATTACACTATTACACACTATTACACTATTACACACTATTACACTTTTACACACTATTACACTATTACACTATTACACACTATTACACTATTACACACTATTACACTATTACACTATTACACACTATTACACTATTACACACTATTACACTATTACACTATTACACCCTATTACACTATTAGACACTATTACACTATTACACACTATTACACTATTACACTATTACACACTATTACACACTATTACACTATTACACACTATTACACTATTACACACTATTACACTATTACACACTATTACACTATTACACTATTACACAATATTACACTATTACACACTATTACACTATTACACTATTACACACTATTACACACTATTACACTATTACACTATTACACACTATTACACTATTACACACTATTACACTATTACACTATTACACACTATTACACTATTACACCGAGTACAATGGCACAATCCGCAAGTCTCTACGACAAACGGTTCAAGAGATACACTGAGGGGGTGTGGTCTAAGGGGGCGTGGTCTAAGGATCGGGGGAGTGGTCAACATCGACCAATGAAAGGTGGTCAACATCGACCAATGGCACAATCCCCAAGTCTCTACGACAAACGGTTCAAGAGTTACACTGAGGGGGTGTGGCCTAAGGGGGCGTGGTCTAAGGATCGGGGGAGTGGTCAACATCGACCAATGAAAGGTGGTCAACAGGGGGAGTGGTCAACATCGACCAATGAAAGGTGGTCAACATCGACCAATGGCACAATCCGCAAGTCTCTACGACAAACGGTTCAAGAGATACACTGAGGGGGTGTGGCCTAAGGGGGCGTGGTCTAAGGATCGGGGGAGTGGTCAACATCGACCAATGAAAGGGGGTCAACATGGACCAATGAAAAATGAAAGAGGATATCCCTACTGAGTACAATGACACAACCCACAAGACAGAGGGCGCTGTCCAGCAATTCAGTAGTGCAACACAGTGATGGCCAATGATGGGTTAAGTGGATGATGTCATTGGCAGGTCAGCTCAGCCATGAGCCCTGAGCCTCACAGCTGTTAAGCCTGAACCAATCAGCCATGAGCACAATGACTTGCATATTCTGAAATTTCTTTACATGACTGCATTGTCACGTTGATTAAAAGAAAACTATAAGAGATGAAGCGTTGTGACTCGCACAAGAGCACTACAACGAGTAGGCGAAGGGTTGTGCGTGAGATTGTGGCATTCGTGCGATATTGTGGCACTCCTTCGGCGATCGGAACAGAAGGCTAAAAAAAAAATTATTTCTAGAGGGCGATTGCATGGCGGTCAATGGGGAGGAGAACCTTCAAACAAATGGTCGTCAGTTGAGATAGAAATGTCCAATTCCATTTATTTTTCTTTTGTGAGCGGGTTGACAGCCGTGTCATCGTTTTGATGTGTTTGTTTTATTTCTACGTCCAAAATTGAGATCACACTCGCAATTCACCCAAGGTAGGGGGAAAAAGATTATTTCAGCTGCTACACTCTAAAATTCAATGCATTCCCAATGGGACCGAAATTTTACCGTTTAAAGTCGATTCGTAGCCAGACGGTGCGGTGAAACTTTTACGAGATGGAAGACCGCAGTTGCCATAGGCAAGCCGCTCGTTTTGATACCTTTCACGTGTATGGTGCGCGAACGCTTACGTGTTGCAAAGTGTTTGAAACTCTAAATTGCACTGTATTTCCGAAATTTTACCGTTTAAAGTCGATTCGTAGCCAGACGGTGCGGTGAAACTTTACGAGTTCGAATAGCACATCGAGTTGGAGCAAGCCGGTCGTTTTGATACCTTTCACGTGTATGGGGCGCGAACGCTCTGGCACGAGTGTTGTTGGCAAAATCGGTGGATCTCGCACTCTAAATTGCATGCATTTCTGAAATTTTACCGTTTAAAGTCGATTCGTAGCCAGACGGTGCGGTGAAACTTTACGAGTTCGGAGACCGGTGTTGCCATAGGCAAGCCGCTCGTTTTGATACCTTTCACGTGTATGGGGCGCGAACGCTTACGTGTTGCAAAGTGTTTGCAAAATCGGTGGAATAAATAAATAAAAAATAAATAAAAAGAGTATGGATATGTATAGTGTGGGTTGCAACCTGGCTTCGCCAGGTCACCCACACTAATAAAAAGAGTATGGATATGTATAGTGTGGGTTGCAACCTGGCTTCGCCAGGTCACCCACACTAATAATAATAATAATAATAATAATAATAATAATAATAATAATAATAATAATAATAATGCATTTGATTTATAAGGCGCCTTTCAGGACACAAAAAAAAGTCCACAAATCGGTGAATGAAAAAATTATAGGATCGAATGAAAACTACTTACTAAAAATGGATGTTTAAAAGTACTAAAAACCAAAAGAAAATACAAAACACTAACAAACATTCAGCACAGACAATGGGGATGCTGACATATAAAAAAAAAAAAAAAAAAGTGAAAAAAAAGAAAAAAAGTGTAAACAATTTTTTTTTTTTTTTTTTTTTTAGATCCGGGGCTAGGAGAAAAACATCCGGGGCTAAAGCCCCAGAAGCCCAGGGCTAACGACGCCACTGGTGGAGAGAGGTACAGCTGTTGGTGTACAGGGAGAACAGTAGTGGGGACAGGAACCGGTGCTGGTGGACCTAGAGCTGGAAATGCTCTTCCCCAGCCTCACCCGCTGATACCTGTTGGACAGGAAGTCGGTAATCCACCTGCGAGTGGAGGCCGGCACCTGCAGCAGGGATAGCTGGTGCTCCAGGATGGGTGGAAGGATAGTGTTAAGTCCACATACAAGATCCTGACATAGTTGCCAGCGCAGTCCAGATGTTCCAGTGTATAGTGCAGAGCCATGTTTACAGCATCCTCTGTGGATCTATTGGCTCTGTGCGCAAACTGCAGCGGGTCCAGCACAGGATCTGTCAGAGACCCATGTTACTGACCAGACACTATATATCAGTGATGGCTGTTTACTGCAGAGCAGAGGGACTGGGAGACCCATGTTACTGACCAGACACTCTATCAGTGATGGCTGTTTACTGCAGAGCAGAGGGACTGGGAGACCCATGTTACTGACCAGACACTCTATACCAGCTATGTCTGTCAGAATGTAGAGCTTAATAAAAATAAACACTTATTTTAACAATAAAATATCACAGGCGGTATCAGTGATGGCTGTTTACTGCAGAGCAGAGGGACTGGGAGACCCATGTTACTGACCAGACACTCTATACCAGCTATGTCTGTCAGAATGTAGAGCTTAATAAAAATAAACACTTATTTTAACAATAAAATATCACAGGCGGCCGGGTAGCCAGCGGACTAAGCGTCTGTCTACCACCACAGAAACAGTGGGATCGAATCCAGCTGCTGTACCTCCGGCTTGGTCGGCCATCCATACTGGCACAATTGGCAGTGTCAGTGGGTGGGAAAGCTGGTGGGGTGGGTCCTGGTCATTGTAAACAGCGACTGCTACAGTTCGGTCGGGGCGCCTGCACAGCGAGGGAAGGATCTAGGGAAGGTAGTGTGATCCTTCCACACGTTACACTTCCCCAGCATAGCTGTCAACATTGGGATTTGAAAAAACAGGAGATTTCGCCCCGCCCCCCTCCCCCGCCCCCTCCCAATGTAGTCTCCTCCCCCTCGTATGTATATATTTTCTGTTAGGATGTTTGTTGACAGCTGCTCTCTGATGAGCTGCCTCGTCGCTGCCATCTGCTGGTCAAAACCTGTATGTACCCAAGGACTGGGTGAACTACGAATTGCTACATTAAATTAATCAGATACCTGGTTGAAAGTGAAATGCTGTGTACAATCAATCATCCCTGCATTAAATGAATGGAAGTGTCAGTGTTTCTGTAGAGGAGATGGAACGCCTGCTCTGGTCAGCACTGCGCAGCCGTGGAATCGCAAGGCCATAGATTTAGAATAGATAGAAAGGGCACATTGTGGTGTATCATAATTAATTTGTTGAATACAATAGGATTTTTATAATGTTGACACAAATTAAGGAATATTTACACTAAGTTCTCTTTTACCTCTTATTTCATTAATTTTATTGTAGGTACTGTTTATATTGTACATAGTCCTGTGTGTTGTATATTGTGTCCTATGTTACTTTTGTGTTTATTGTCTCTTTCTATATACACCGTGGGAAGGGGGGCACGTAATTTAATTTTTCTGTATGTCTTGCACAAATTGGAAAATGACAAAGTTGACTTTGACTTTTAACATGTGTCTATAGTGTCAGACACTAATTGTAATGTTAAACGGATACTGCTGTAATATAAAGTGAAATTCTACCATGCCTCAATGTACCAACTTTAAACATACACTAAATGTTAACGTTAGAAATGTTAATTTCCATTATTTCCACCAGGGGCGGAGCTAGGGGGTGGCTACCTGGGCTCAAGCCCCGAATGTATTCTGAAAAGCCCAGAATCATTTTTTTTTTTTTTTTTTTTTTTTAATTCATCGTTGTTACATGAAAATATGTTTGCACCAAGTTCAAGTTCTTTAATAGTTGTCATACAGAAGTACAGAATACTTTCATACAAAATGCTTCTTACTGTTACGCTCCAGAGACTGTGCTAGACAAGATAGTATCAAATAACATAATAACATAATATAGCATGAATTTAGAAGAAGAAAATGAGGTCACAGTGTTCGGTATAGACATATGTACAATGTTCTGAGTTACCATATAATATACAATACACAATACTATGCAGTGTACTAATGTACAGTACTATCTAGTGCAAAGCAGAAATGGGATGAGGTACAATTTTAGGTACAATTTACAGTAAGGTGTACGAGTTGTAGTGCAATCCTTCATCCATAAATATAAAGTGTGGGGAGTGGGTGCTACAGTGTGTTTGTTTAAAGTGGGTGTGTGCTATAAGTGTGTGGAGTGGGTGCTACAGTGTGTTTGTTTAAAGTGAGTGTGTGCGTGTGGATGTGTGTGCTATGTGCGTTTGGTGGTTGTTGTTGTGTAGTGTTCATTCATTGTTCGCCCCCAGATTTAGCAGAAGCTAATTTCCATCTGTGGTCTATCCAGCTGCTAACTGTATTTGAGTGAGTTAAGTCTTGGTGTTATGGTAGACTCAGACCTAAGCTTTAAATCACAATCAACAAGTTGACAAAAACTTAATTCTTCCACCTTAGAAACATAGCTAAAGTACGGCCATTTATAAATCAAAAGGACGCTGAAAACCAGATCCATGCCTTTATCTCAAGCCAACTCGACTACTGTAATGCACTCCTTACCGGCCTCCCGATTAAATACGATGATAACTATTTTATTGCAATGCACTATTGCATTATTTTATTCTATTTTACTAACTATTTTATTGCACTGCACTATTTTACTTTGTATCAGTGAATCATAGACGCCTGGTCATAAGAGCATTCGGAGCATCTCTGCTCTCCCACTATTGAACCACTTTTTTATTATATGAAAAATATGATATATCCCCCCCCAATATATAAATCTAACCATAACTACGTTATGGTTAACTGAGTTTTATAGTGAAAAGAGCAGCTTTATTGGTCAAGATTGAAGGCTCTATATTGCAGGAAATTGCACGTACAGGTTCATTAAATTCAAAAAAAATCTGTCGTGGAGGGGGTCGTGCCTGAGCCCATCCAAACCACCCCTTGCCTGCCCAAAAAATAAATAAATAAATAAAAAAAAAAAAAAAAAAAAAAAAAAAAAAAAGGGGGGCCCATCTGGGCTAAGCCCCGGATCTCCTACAATCCTAAATCCGCCCCTGAGTTGGATGTGTTAGTTGGTTGGATGCACTTCAAGCTGCTTCCACATGAGGCAACTTCTCTCAATCATTCCAATAATACACAGTTGGATGTGTTAGTTGGTTGGATGCACTTCCGATCTGCTTCCACATGGAGGCAAATTGTCTTTTTTGTAGTTGTGGGAACAACTTTTTCTGGCGGATGGTTTTTTCAATAAATCTTCGATTAATGTGTGTTTATTGTATAGAAATAAGGTTGGATGAATGTGGCAGTTGTATAAAAGCTTTACACCACTTGCAGTCGTGATTTGTGAACAATAAACCATGCCTAGGGGGGTCTAACGACCCTCGGCTGCGCCTCGGGCCTAACAACCACTCCTTGGCATGGTTTATTGTTCACAAACCACTCCTGCGTGTGATGTAATGCTTAAGTAAAAAATAATAATAATAATAATAATTTGAAAACCGATACCGATATTTTCCGATATCACATTTCTATGCCAATATCGGTAGGCCGATAATATCGGACATACTGTTTACCAATCGTATATTATCGTTTTTTTTGTTCCAAGTGTTATTTTTGATTACATCACTAACAAAATAATAAAAGAAAAAAGATTTTTCACTTTATTCAAATTGAGGATTTATATATATATATATATATATATATATATATATAAAGAATTTATAAAAAGAAAGAGAATTATTTATTTTTATTTAAAAAAGTTTATTAAAAACGAAGGTTCGAACGTCCGTTCGAAAAACCCTGACGAAGTTTGAATAACTATTCAAATTGAGGATTTAGTTTGAGGATATATAATAATAATTTTAAAAAAAGTATAGTTTTTTTTTAATTTTTTTTTTAATTAAAAACGAAGGTTTGGAACTCGTCACAGTATGATGTCATGATAGGACATTCTAGAACATTTGTGTCACAGTATGATGTCATAATAGAACATTCTAGAACATTTGTGATGTCACAGTATGTCATAATAGAACATTCTAGAACATTTGTGATCTCACAGTATGATGTCATAATCAAACATTCTAGAACATTTGTGATGTCACAGTATGATGTCATAATCAAACATTCTAGAACATTTTTGATGTCGCATGATGTCATACTAGTACATTCTAGAACATTTGTGTTCTATATATATTCAACAATTGTGCATCTTGAGACAGGATAGAGAAGACTGTCTATCCTACAACACATAGACTGAAACCTGCATTTCTCAACCAAGGTCCCGTGCTTACCGTTTTGCTGTGGAAAGGTGAGTGTCCACAACAGCTAGCTAGCTGTTCTACTTGAATACTGAATGTTAATATTGAATCAGACAATATTGAATACTGAATGTTAATATCAGACCATATTGTATGACAGTGAAGTTATTGAATCTTTTTGTAGTGTCTCTTTTCGGTGTTGCACTTTTTAGACGTCCCTGGCTGCGCACTTGCCTCACAGCCGACTGCACATAGAGATCAATATTATTAAATGTACAGCTCCGAGGACGGCTCGTTTAGGTGAAAATAAGGCTGTAGCTCATTGTCTACCTTACTACGATAGGAAAGAGGTGTCCTTTGTGTTTATTTCGCTTAAAAAAACGAAGGTTCGAACGTCCGTTCGAAGAACCCTGACGAAGTTTGAATCCCAAAAACAGGCTTCGGGGACAGCCTTACCAAACACATTATTTATATTATTCAAATGGAACTCAAACATGTTCCGTTGTGATGCCACAGTATGATGTCATAATAGGACATTCTAGAACATTTGTGATGTCACAGTATATCAACCGATACCGATATATGCAGGGTCCCCCCCCCCCCCCCAAAAAAACGGAATAATTTCAGGTAATTAACATTACATATCTCTTGTCGTGTAATTAACACAACATTATGCATACTTTGACAATAAATAAAATAATAATTTGTTCTTACTTGCTTGCCTGGGTAAATAAAGGTTAAATAAATGTAAAAAATAATAATAATAATAATTTGAAAACAGATACCGATATTTTCCGATATCACATTTTTATGCCAATATCGGCCGATAATATCGGTCATACTGTTTACCAATCGTATATTATCGTTTTTTTTGTTCCAAGTGTTATTTTTCATTACATCACTAACAAAATAAAAGAAAAAAGAAAAACGAAGGTTCGACTCATTTAATCAGATTAATCACTTTATTCAAATTGAGGATTTAGTTTGAGGATATATATATATATAAAAAAGAATTTATAAAAAGAAATGAGAATTATTTATTTTTATTAAAAGAAAATTATTAAAAACGAATGTTCGAACGTCCGTTCGAAAAACCCTGACGAAGTTTGAATAACTATTCAAATTGAGGATTTAGTTTGAGGATATATAATAATAATTTTAAAAAAAGTATAGTTTTTTTTTAATTTTTTTTTTAATTAAAAACGAAGGTTTGGAACTCGTCACAGTATGATGTCATGATAGGACATTCTAGAACATTTGTGTCACAGTATGATGTCATAATAGAACATTCTAGAACATTTGTGATGTCACAGTATGTCATAATAGAACATTCTAGAACATTTGTGATCTCACAGTATGATGTCATAATCAAACATTCTAGAACATTTGTGATGTCACAGTATGATGTCATAATCAAACATTCTAGAACATTTTTGATGTCGCATGATGTCATACTAGTACATTCTAGAACATTTGTGTTCTATATATATTCAACAATTGTGCATCTTGAGACAGGATAGAGAAGACTGTCTATCCTACAACACATAGACTGAAACCTGCATTTCTCAACCAAGGTCCCGTGCTTACCGTTTTGCTGTGGAAAGGTGAGTGTCCACAACAGCTAGCTAGCTGTTCTACTTGAATACTGAATGTTAATATTGAATCAGACAATATTGAATACTGAATGTTAATATCAGACCATATTGTATGACAGTGAAGTTATTGAATCTTTTTGTAGTGTCTCTTTTCGGTGTTGCACTTTTTAGACGTCCCTGGCTGCGCACTTGCCTCACAGCCGACTGCACATAGAGATCAATATTATTAAATGTACAGCTCCGAGGACGGCTCGTTTAGGTGAAAATAAGGCTGTAGCTCATTGTCTACCTTACTACGATAGGAAAGAGGTGTCCTTTGTGTTTATTTCGCTTAAAAAAACGAAGGTTCGAACGTCCGTTCGAAGAACCCTGACGAAGTTTGAATCCCAAAAACAGGCTTCGGGGACAGCCTTACCAAACACATTATTTATATTATTCAAATGGAACTCAAACATGTTCCGTTGTGATGCCACAGTATGATGTCATAATAGGACATTCTAGAACATTTGTGATGTCACAGTATATCAACCGATACCGATATATGCAGGGTCCCCCCCCCCCCCCAAAAAAACGGAATAATTTCAGGTAATTAACATTACATATCTCTTGTCGTGTAATTAACACAACATTATGCATACTTTGACAATAAATAAAATAATAATTTGTTCTTACTTGCTTGCCTGGGTAAATAAAGGTTAAATAAATGTAAAAAATAATAATAATAATTTGAAAACAGATACCGATATTTTCCGATATCACATTTTTATGCCAATATCGGCCGATAATATCGGTCATACTGTTTACCAATCGTATATTATCGTTTTTTTTGTTCCAAGTGTTATTTTTCATTACATCACTAACAAAATAAAAGAAAAAAGAAAAACGAAGGTTCGACTCATTTAATCAGATTAATAACTTTATTCAAATTGAGGATTTAGTTTGAGGATATATATATATATAAAAAAGAATTTATAAAAAGAAATGAGAATTATTTATTTTTATTAAAAGAAAATTATTAAAAACGAATGTTCGAACGTCCGTTCGAAAAACCCTGACGAAGTTTGAATAACTATTCAAATTGAGGATTTAGTTTGAGGATATATAATAATAATTTTAAAAATAGTATATGTTTTTTTTTTTTTATTAAAAACGAAGGTTTGGAACTCGTCACAGTGTCATAATAGGACAATCTAGAACATTTGTGTCACAGTATATGTCATAATAGAACATTCTAGAACATTTGTGATATCACAGTATGTCATAATAGAACATTCTAGAACATTTGTGATGTCACAGTATGATGTCACAATAGAACATTCTAGGACATTTGTGATGTCACAGTATGATGGCATAATCAAACATTCTAGAACATTTTTGATGTCACAGTATGATGTCATAATAGTACATTCTAGAACATTTGTGATGTCACAGTATGATGTCATAATCAAACATTCTAGAACATTTGTGATGTCACAGATGATGTCATAATATAACATTCTAGAACATTTGTGATGTCACAGTATGATGTCATAATCAAACATTCTAGAACATTTGTGATGTCACAGATGATGTCATAATAGAACATTCTAGAACATTTGTGTCACAGTATGATGTCATAATAGAACATTCTAGAACATTTGTGATGGCACAGTATGTCATAATAGAACATTCTAGAACATTTGTGATGGCACAGTATGATGTCATAATCAAACATTCTAGAACATTTGTGATGTCACAGTATGATGTCATAATCAAACATTCTAGAACATTTGTGATGTCACATGATGTTAATAATAGTACATTCTAGAACATTTGTGTTCTATATATATTCAAGAATTCTCTTTTCCGGTTCGGTGCTCTCTCTCGCAGCCATCATGAAGGTCGAGTTGTGCAGTTTCAGCGGCTATAAGATCTACCCCGGCCATGGCCGCCGCTACGCCAGGATAGACGGGAAGGTGTTCCAGTTCTTGAATGCCAAGTGTGAGTCTGCGTTCCTCGCCAAGAGGAACCCTAGGCAGATCAACTGGACTGTTCTGTACAGGCGCAAACACAAGAAGGGCCAGTCAGAAGAGGTGACAAAGAAGCGCACGCGTCGTGCAGTGAAGTTCCAGAGGGCCATCACTGGGGCCTCCCTGGCTGAGATCATGGCCAAGAGGAACCAGAAGCCAGAGGTCCGCAAGGCCCAGCAAAAGAGGAAGTGATCCATATAGTGGTCAGGCTTGAGGGGGAGAGGGGTGAGGGGAAGGTAGGTAGGCTCGAGTGGCCCAAACTCAATGCCGCGCGACTAGGAGAGGTAAAGTACGTGAAATTTTTGTGGGATGGGAATCTGGCCGTAGGGTGTGGTAGTGAGGGGCAGGTGGAGGTGGCTAGGACGATGCGGGGCATTGGGGGGGTGGGTATAAGTAAGGTGGCGAGAGTAGGGGAGAAGAGGGGGGGGGGATGTAAGGGGGTGATAGCTGGGGTACCGGTCGAGGTTACAGTAGAGCAGCTGGTGGAAGAGCTAATGGAGGACGGGCGTAATGGCATAGTTAAGAGTGCAGAAAGGAAGAAGAGGGGAGCGGAGAGGGCAGTGACGGGGACGGTAGTGATTACGTTTGAGGGTGGGGTTGTTCCTAGGGAGGTGTTTGTGGGGCATAGGATGTATAGGGTTAGGGAATTTGTTCATGATCCTCTTAGGTGCTATAGGTGCCAGGAGTTTGGCCATATAGCTACCACGTGTAGGAAGGGGCTGAGGTGCGCTAGGTGTGGCGGGGAACATGAATATGGGGAGTGTGGAGAGGGAGTGAAGCCGAAGTGCTGTAGTTGTGGTGGGGAGCATAGTGTAGCGTTTAGGGGGTGCGAGGTGATGATGAAGGAGGTCGCGGATCGGAGAGAGAGAAGGGAGGGTAAGTTGACGTATGCTGGGGCGGTTAGCAGGGCAGGACAGGGTAGCCAAGAAAGGGTGCAGGGGGTTGAAGGAGGGCATTTGGCAGTGAGGGTAGAGCAGGTGGAAAGAGAGAGGGGAAGGGAGGAGAAATTAGGTATTGTGGCCTTCGTGGCAGGGGTAGTTACTGGTATGGCAGAGGCTAAGGGTAAAACAGAGATGGTGAAGATGATTGTTAGGATGCCTGTACGTTAATGCCAAGCAAGCAGTGCAAAAATGCTTCCGCATTCGTCACCGCACGCTAGTGCGGTAAAGCGCCCTTCTTTTCAGACAAATGCTACCGTGCGTGCACCGGCGGCGGCGTGCTCGCTCAGGTGCGTGCGTGCGCCGGCGTGCTCGCGCGAGGTGCCCGCGCATGCGCATGAGATCCCGCCTTGAGCGGAGCTCAATATATATAAGTCACCGCCCCTTATTCAGTATCTACCAATAGCTCAATTGGCAAGGACACATGGCTGTGGATCCTATGGCTTGTTTGCTGGCGAGTTCGAATCCCATCGAAAATATTTTTTAACGTGATTTTTTTTTAACGTGTATTATTTCGCCGGTTAAGGTTATTTCGCCGGTTAAGGTTAGGCATGGTTAAGGTTAAGGTTAAGGTTAGGCATTGTTTCGGAGTTGGTTAAGGTTAGAACGGTTAAGTTTAGGCGCTGTTAAGGAGCTGGTTAAGGTTAGAGTTTGTCAAAGAGAATGGCAATATAATTTCTATGGTTAAGGTTAGGCATGGTTTCGGAGTTGGTTAAGGTTAGAACGGTTAAGTTTAGGCGTTGTTAAGGAGCTGGTTAAGGTTAGAGTTTGTCAAAGAGAATGGCAATAGACAGCCTATTTCCGCGCGACCTGGGCGCTGGGCGGCGGAAAATGAAAGGCGCATTACTGCATGCCACTACGATAAATTTTTGCACTGCTTGCTTGGCATAAAGCTACACGCTGTTAGGATAGCGGTTCAACATCTGGGATTGGAAGGTCTGAACTGGGAGCAGGTGGTTAGGGAATTGGCTGAGGGGGCTGCGAGGGACAAGGCTGCGAGGGACAAAGCAGCCCAGGATAAGATAGCAGGGGGCAAGGTGGGTCCCGCGGAGGGGGGCTCAGACAGGAAGTAGCAGCAGTAGCTGCACTCCAATGGTCAATGTAGTTGATGACGGGGTCCAGTAGAAGAAGAAAAAGAAGGTTAAGAAGGAGAAGAAGGAGAAGAAGAAGAGCCCATAAAAAGAATTGCGGAGGGCAGTAATACGCCACGATGCGTCTACTCTGCCGGAAATTCAAATAAGAAGAAGAAGATCTCATTGTGCATCTTGAGACAGGATAGATACGACTGTCTATCCTACAACACATAGACTGAAACCTGCATTTCTCAACCAAGGTCCCGTGCCTACCGTTTTGCTGTGGAAAGGTGAGTGTCCACAACAGCTAGCTGTTTTACTTGAATACTGAATGTTAATATTGAATCAGACAATATTGAATACTGAATGTTAATATCAGACCATATTGTATGACAGTGAAGTTATTGAATCTTTTTGTAGTGTCTCTTTTCGGTGTTGCACTTTTTAGACGGTCCCTGGCTGCGCACTTGCCTCACAGCCGACTGCAGAGATCAATATTATTAAATGTACAGCTCCGAGGATGGCTCGTTTATTATTATTATTATTATTATTATTATTATTATTATTATTATTATTATTATTATTATTATTATTATTATTATTATTATTATTATTATTATTATTATTATAAAATACCTTACCCATGATAAAGATCAGCTCTAAGTGTGATTATAAAAAGGGCAGGGAAGCAGACCGGCGCAAGCAAACCTGCACTCCATTGCAAGGTGGTCTGGTAGTGGTTCATTTCCCACCCTGGTGGAGTCTAGGAGACATGTGTTTCCTGTGCAGGGGGTGCATTTCTCACAGGAAGATGTTTGGCTAAATCCCAGAACTAGACTTGGCATTCGTACCCAGGTAGAGTGTGTACTAGACTTGGCATTCTTACCCAGGTAGAGTGTCTAGAATAGACTTGGCATTCTTACCCAGGTAGAGTGTGTAGACTAGACTTGGCATTCATACCCAGGTAGAGTGTGTATACTAGACTTGGCATGCATACCCAGGTAGAGTGTGTAGACTAGACTTGGCATTCTTACCCAGGTAGAGTGTGTAGACTAGACTTGGCATTCCTACCCAGGTAGAGTGTGTAGACTAGACTTGGCATTCTTACCCAGGTAGAGTGTGTAGACTAGACTTGGCATTCTTACCCAGGTAGAGTGTGTAGACTAGACTTGGCATTCTTACCCAGGTAGAGTGTGTAGACTAGACTTGGCATTCTTACCCAGGTAGACTAGACAGTGACCCTTGCGAGGTGCATTTCCTTCGCATGTCTACTGACCACAAGGAGGTGACTCTGGATAGAAGAGATAACTGGGTTTCTGATGAGGAGCTACTACTGTAGATGCACTCTTAGCGACAGTGGCTCAGGAGGTAGAGCGGTCTGGTAATCGTAAAAAGGTTCCCGGATCGGTTCCGGCTCCTCCCTGCGACGTGAGCAAGACGCTTGACCCGTAACTGCTCCCGATGAGCAGGTTGGCAGTGACTATGTGCAACATTTCCTAAGAACAGCAATGTCCATTCTATCAACTCCAAATCTGTGCTATGAGCTCAATTCTCCCGGTGCATGCAGAAGTAGAATTGCTGTCTTGTTTTGGATGAATGAGTAGAAATGAAAAACGGAAATCTTGTTTTATTAAAGTAGTTTTGTCATGTGATATAGATAAAGATATTGTTTCATTGTGTATTGATTAACTTTACATTTACGCTTCATTACGGCACATGGGTCTAATACAGCAATGGATTATGGGTAAATGCAACGTTAAAGCAGTGCAATGTAAGACTGACTTTACATTAAACTAATGACAATAATATAGTATAAAGTAGGGTATTATTTGGACTAAAGAATGGTGTTGTCTCACCCTACTCGCATGTTGAGGGTGAGCACCAAACATTATACACTGAGAAACCACGGCCGAGAGTGAGCTTTCCAGGAACAACCCCACTTTGCACTTTAAAACTTCGTTTTATCGGCAACTGTCTTCTGGTCTTACTTCGTCTGTGAACATTCTAATAATCTACACTGCTGCCACCTATCGTCACGGAGGGTAATTTCAGCCATTTTGTATAAATAAAAAAAACGGGAAAAATACAGGTAAATATTTAAACGGAGGATGGCGAGAGAAAAAACGGGACTGTTGACAGGTATGTTCCCCAGTGAGTGTCCGCGCTGCCAGGTGAAAAGAAGCGGTGGGCTGGGTACACATGTGTCGGAGGAAGCATGTGATAGTCTCCGCCCTCCCAGACCGACAGTAGGGGGTAGAGTGTGCAACAACCAGGAATGGGATTGGGAATTGGCATAACGACTAACATTGGGATGGGAGAAAAGCGGAAAAAGGAGGGGGGAAAAGATAATACAAAAAGATTAAAAACAATAAAATATCACTTACAACATGCTGTATTTTAGGGCCATTATAGGTTTCTTTATATAAGTGTTATGGGTCCCAAGGCAGCCAGCCAGGTACCACATTTACATGGGTAATAAGAAAGTTTAAAAAAGCACACCATCAAATGTATTTCAGTTGATATCTTGTGTAAAGGGGAAGGATCATTTTCCCCAGAAAATGGAAGTGTGGTGACTCACACTAGTGAGTGAAAAAGTGTCCCATTAGAGGAAATGCTTTCACCCCCTTCTTTACTGAATACACAGGTTTATTGGATAATGTTTCTTCTTGACTTGTTTAAAGAAGACGTGTCCGGCCCATGGGGACATTAATGTGTGTCGTTGGGGCGTTACAAATACATTTGATTTGATTTGAATCCATTATGGAATTTTTCATGACTCCTATAAATTATGACTGAGACATTGATTTGTTTGAATAGATCAGAAGAAGGGTGGACTTGGCATATCAATGTGGTCTTGACTGAGTCATAATCAGGGCAAAAGTTTTCGCCTGACCTTATGAGTCACTCAGGCGTCATGGCTTCGTCTCGGGTGGTGGGTGGTGGGGGGTGGGGTGTAGAGGGAGGAGGAAGAGGAGGAGGAGGAGGGACTACAAATTGTGAATTCAGAAGTAGTTCCTAAATTTCAACCCCAGCGGCATTTCACGGTCTTCATTCTTCAACAGGGATTATTATACTTTTCTTCAGCAAGGTAGGCTGTCGGTAAATCAACTTGTTTAACTTTTTAGTTCAGTGAAGAGTGTATTATTTCCTCAAAGTAAAACGAACAAATGTCAACAAAGATGATGTCAGGTTTACAAAAAACTTCCGAACTGCGTAACTGACTTGTGTGTTTGTTTGTGTGTTCGGTAATTATTCACGGTAAACTAATTCAATAGTGGTGGAAAAAAAACCCACACCATTGATCTAATGTTGTCCGTAACAGAAGTTGCATTGTTTCCTTGCTGTGATTGACGGTCAGGTAGTTTTATACATGACGACCCCCCCCTCAGTGTTACGGGCCGAGTCATTATTATGCTGTTTCGATGTGACTATAAAACATTTGTAATGTTTTAATCAAACTCTACACCACGCAACAACACATCGCAGGTGTTATAGGTCTGTATAATGACCTTATCACTGATGCTCTAAAACCGCAAAGTTTAGGCTATTATTATTATTATTATTATTATTATTATTATTATTATTATTATTATTATTATTATTATCAGTTAACTGTTCGAAAAATGTCCGTTAAATAAACTTAAAACCAATAATATGAATATCCATAACCACTCGTGTTGATCGAAACAAAATGGGGGTGTGGGCTACAGACGGTTATTGAGTCTGCGATCTAAAAAACATTTAGTGGTTGGGAGTCGGGACAGGCCCTATGTAAATACATGTAATTGTCTCTTATTATTAATAGTTTTATTTTAGTGCGCGCAAGATGTCTGTTAATTGTAAACCTAGTTTTTGCATTTTGGTCGCATTTTGTACTTTAGTTTGTATATTTTGTATAGTGTGTTTAATCTTTTTGACTGTATGAAGCACAATCTCAGGGGGCTCATACAGAACCAAGCATTTCACTGTAATGTACATTATTATATGTAGACAAATAAAACACTTGATGAACTTCGGAACAGGTTCGAACACACAGCAGAAGACTAGCAAGAGTCAACCTCTTCTGCTTCCTCCTTGGTAACATTATCCTGCTCCTCATTGTGAAATCCTTCTTTAACCGTTTTGTTTTTGTTATCTTTAGGGACTCGAGCCACTCCGTCAGCCATGGGTGTCGAAGGGGGAATGAAATGTGTGAAGTATCTGCTTTTCTTTTTCAACATCATTTTCTGGGTGAGTAACTACATGACTTCTACTATATTATTGGTTCTATACTGTTACTTTGCACTGTTTTCAGATGAAGCGATAAGAGACGGTTTGTTTTTATGGCTGTCGCTGCTGTAAATTGGTTATTATAATAACCAAATAAGCCAAGTCTTGGGTTAGATTGTTCTCATGAGAGTTCAAGAGATACTGAACAAAATTGTAGATAGTCTGAAATATCACTGCTGTGTGATATTTGTTGAGTCACGTCCCCCCCCCCCTTCAATGACTTATACACATGTCAGCTGACTCACACTCTTGCGTACACACACACGTACAGTACACACACTCACTAATTCATTTTGAGAATATAAACTCACACCCTACACCGGGCTGTTCATATGTTTATCAACTGTGTGTCTATACAAGTGAGGACCAAAAGCAAAAACGAAAGAAAGCATGGTCTAAAATTTCTGCCACGACACTACATGACCTTCACTCTTCGTTTTTTGGCTTTTAATCCATTGTTGATGAAGAGACGGATGTGGTGGTGGTGGACTGTGAATCTTGTGACCTAGTTTTCAAACGTTATAGCCTGATCATGTGACTGACTTGTAGAGATCAAACCTTGTTTCCCCCTCCCTACCGATTCAAACGATACCCCTTAAAGCACTGGACCTATAGACCAGCGACTGCTCGGTTAATTCGAATGCTTTGTTTTTAATATAGATTCGATTCAAATGTATTGTCATCATTACACAGCACTAGTACAGTACAACGGAAATAAGTTTGGCGTCTTACCAGAGTGCAAATGTAACAGTAAAGTGCAATAGTAATGTACACTGTGTGTACAGGTTATTAGACTGGATATTCTGTACTTAATAAGAATTTCTGAGGCCAAAGAAAAGGGAAACATTTCCATTCTGGTTTGACAATAAGGTATGATTTCTATGATGCTGTTTGCTCTCCTTATGGCTTTGTGTTTGACCACCGACCACTAATTCGACTCAAGCTCAAATATTTACACTGGCGTGAACGATGGGGGAAGGACAGGAGTACTGACCTGGAGACAGAGAAGCGACGGGGGAAGGACAGGAGCGGCGGCCGCGGTACTTACCTGGAGACAGAGAAACTAGGCCATTGCTCAGCTCCTTCTACGAGGCAGAAGGGGATGTGTGGGACTCTGTCTACTTCCTTGTATTACAGTAGAAAGTAATCGCGAAAAAGCCAATAAAATAAATCCTTTCGGATACAAATTGAAACATTTATGCTAAACAAGCGTCTCGCTACTCAAGTTACTTTGAGTTTAAAGACGAAAAAAGTACTTTGATGATTTGTAGATGCTAACACTACTCTGCTTAGAGTGTATCTTTATACGTGATTATGGATTGGAATAAACACATTCTGAACGACCATCATTTGGAAAATGCAAAGGCGTAAGAAGTCTCTACTGTGGATAGGGTTGGTACCGTTCACATTTGAACCAGTACCAGTACCTTTTTTCGGTACTTAACTCTCTCTGTAATACATTTCTTTTTATTTCAGTTGTAAAAAAGTCCAAGCGTCTACATTTTTTCACAGTTATTTATTTAGATTTTTTTGTTATTGTTGTACCACACTAAATAAATCGCATGATCGTGTATTGTGGTTTTCAAATGTTTAAACAAAAACCCAAGAGACGGGACAGTAATATATATATATATTTGTGGAAAAGGCTCCCTCTTGTCTAGTATGTTATACTCTTATACTAAAAACATGTAAAGGTACCGAAATGTGGTACCGATTTATCTAGCGCCAATCGGTACTCTGTAGTACCGATGTCATTCGGCCGGTACCCTTAAAAGTACAGAGTTCGGTACCCAACCCTAAGTGTGGAATCCAAGGGCATAAGTTTGGTTTCAAACACTTTAAACGAGGGTTCCCCCCCCCCCCCCTGGAAATGTTGAGCATCAAACACTTCCTGTATTCTGATGTACTTTTACTAGAGGCACGTCTGCCAGGTTGAGATGGTACGGTCCTGTAGGGGTGTCTGAAATGGTTGAGATGGTACGGTCCTGTAGGGGTGTCTGAAATGGTTGAGATGGTATGGTCCTGTAAGGGTGTGTGAAATGGTTGGTTAATATATAGTTACATCATGTAAGAAGGATATAAATGTTACCTCTTTTCGGGAGGGGGTTGTCTTTCATATTAGTTATATTTTCTGAGGGGGACAAATTAGCCTCTTCTCAATATTGAGGGGGACATGTCCCCTGCGTGTGAATACTTTACCCAAGGCAGTTGTCCTTCCGCGTTCGGTTTGCGCGCCCTGATTGGCCTCTCGGCGCCCAATCGCGTTTAGCCCTACTATCGCTTAACTACTCGCTCAATATACTACTATCACTCAAGCGCCGTGCATCAGCTTTTACCGCGCTATTCATATCAATCGACATCACATAAATATAAATAACGTATTGTTTTCATCTCTCGCATCAATATAAATAACGTAGTGTTTTCATCTCTCTATTAACGTAACGCGCTATTCATATCAATTGACATCACATCAACCCAGCCTCCTCCAATGTACAGTTTCTACGTCAAATGTATATTACACTCTTTTTCTGGATACTTTTTGTATCACAAACGGTACTGTATTTGCAAATCTGGTATGTCATAAATGTATAGATGTAGCAGTATTGTCTATCTGTATGTCGTGTATGTCATATATGTTATGATGAATAAAAAATGGGGGACCCTGATGTAAACAAGACGAAAGTCTTTCTCTGGTCTGCATCCCCTTAGCTATTGAGTTAGTATATTGTGAGACTCTTCGGCGGTAGCGAGTTAGGCGATAGTTAGTTGAGTGATGGTTAGTTTTAGTATATGATGCACAGCGGAGGAGAAAACAATACGAGGAAGTTGAGTGATAGTATATGATGCACGGCGGAGGCGAAAACAATACGAGGAACGATTGGGCGCTGAGAGGCCAATCAGGGCGCGCAAACCGAACGCGGAAGGACAACTGCCTTGGGTAAAGTATTCACGCGTCCCCTGCACCCCCCCCCCCCCCCCCCCCTAAAGCTACGCCTATGGTGGAATCACTTTTATATCGAATGTTGTCAGGAGAATTTCACTTGTCACAAACCAGGAAGCGGGAAGTGTTTATTTAGCAGAGATACATTTCCCCCAGTAATGTGTATCTGTTAGTTCTCCTTTTATGGTGTGTGTTCTCTAACTTGAGATGTAAGAGTAGTAAGACCCGTTTGGTTGGAACTGTTCCTGGAGCATCTGCTCATGTCTGCAGGAAATTGGTTTGCTGTCATACAGGATGTTTTACAAAAACATATATATTACTGTTCTTTAATGCCGTCTGTGTTGATATACTGCACTTGATGTGGATTTCAGGTAGGAGTGTAACAGTATTCGTAGCGAACCGTTTCGGTACGTGACCTTCGGTTCAGTACTACACTGTTTACCTGAGAGATTATCTGTAATTTAGCATAGCCTCATAATATGGAAAACAACAACCAGAGCTAGAATACCTACCCATCTAATATAATTGTATTAATTTGAATATGGAATATTCGTTGACAGCCCTACTTAACAGTAACTGCACACTACATCACTCCTGAGTGGAACATGGAAAGCCAAACTTTCCCCCACTGTACCGAAAACCCGTACCGAACCATGGTTTTTGTGTACCGTTACACCCCTAATTTCAGGTATTGAGGTGAGGCCAAAGAAAACTGTCCACAGCCATGATACCCCGTGATATCCCTTTCATGTGTATCGGTCTCCAAAACACGTGGATGTAACGCAACCCTAATTTTACCCTAAAAACATTACATACAGAAAGTGTGAAAGTGTTACATGGTCAACAGATCAATCCCACCCTCCCGACTTTATTACTACAACGTATGATGTATATCACGCCAGTTAGGGTACCTTGTGTATACTGCACCTGTGTGTACTGTTTACTTTACTCATAGTATATATTCAGATTCTAATTCTTTATTGCCCATATTTATTGTAACGTATAATATAACTGATGAGGCACACAGATCTGCATTTTTTATTACACTTTACTTTATCATATTCTTATATTCAGAGTTAATTCGATTGTTTACACTGTTTATTAAAAAAAATCTTTAAAAATATTCAGATCAAATTTTATTGCCTATATTAACACATTGACGGCCACGGGTATTAGACGGACCCACTCTATAAGGCCAGCTTATCATAATAAGGTTTCATTGTGCGTGAGGCTGTTTGTAGAGCTAAATCTATACTTTATATTATTGCTATCTGTCCACAATATAAACAGTCTCTTCAAAATGGCTTAAATAATTTTTTTTTTCATCTATACGTTCCCATTTTATAGCCTCGTGAATATAAGCGTTATATGGGATTGGTCTGGTATATTTCCTGCAAAACGAGATACAGGGCTAATAGCTAATAACGTTAAATCGAATGGCGTTTCGGCCCTACAGAAGCTAGAGCTAAAAATCAAAATGCATATTATTGTCGGTATCATGGTCCACCATGAATGCATGAAAGGCGGGGGGGGGGGGGGGGGGGGTGGGCGGGGGACGTTGTTTCTGATTATTGATTACCGGCATTAGCCGTATTCGCTGATCGGCTGGTTGAGTATGATAACGAGGCCCGATTGGGCTGTAATTTACGTGAAAAAGCTCTTACCGTGGGCCGGTTGGACTGCAAAAAGGATTTCCCAGTTATCGATCACCATCTGGTAGATCGATATGTCCATTGGCTGATGATATATTCCTTTTCTGCATACTGAATTCAGCGTCCAAAAACGTATTCAATGCTACATGCTACACGCATAGCTTCAGGTTAACAGGAAAGTCTATTCAAGATAAAAAAAATAAATAAAAAACCGTTCTGCCACAGGGAACACTGCATTATCGAGACAGCACCCCTACGAGGATCTGGCCGGTAATGCACTTTTCCGAATTCCAAGAGTAGGGTAATTCTGCAGTGCCGCTCGGTGACATTGAGTAGGTTATTAAAATGGAATAAAAGCCAAAACCTTGCCACGGACATATCCGTGGTTGGCCCTCAACCGTTGGATCCGAAACACGGACATGTCCGTGGTTGGCCGGGAGTGTGTTAATGTATTTCTACTATTACCATGTCCATACCTTACCCTCCCATGCCACTATGACCGCTATGGGGATCAATAAAGGAATATATTATCTCGTCTTATCTTATTCCCTTATCATATGATCTCTGACTCATCGTCGGAAATGAACGAAAAGAAAATGGCTTTACCTCTCCGTTAATTTGTAACCTAGTAACCTAGTTTAGTGTAGTTTGGTAACCTAGTAACCTAGTTTGGTAACCTAGTAACCTGGCTGGCCTTGTCCTACCTGCTCACCACAATTACATAGCAGGTGAATGTTAGCATTCTTTTGTGCTAAATCTGGGCGAGTTTATATATTTGCTCACTGCACCTGTTAAATAAACTATTTAAATCAATGGGTTAACAGTAACACCTCCAATGTCAATGTACTCCTTATATGACCATTAGTCACCTCCAATGTCAATGTACTCCATGTTTATATCATTACTCAGACACTGGAATAACAATATGGACGTTTCTAAATTGCAAAGTAGCATAAAATTGTGGTTTGTGGTAATATTATGGAACCGCAAGCTGATATCACCTGATCATAGTGTAACCTAACCATTCCATATTTGGATTAGGTTCAATTAATTGTTCCTTCCCTCGTCAATGTAAGAGCAACAGAGGTGCGTCTCTGGCAAGTCTGGTCTACAGGCCTAAACACAGCATTCATGAAATAATTAGTCAGAGTATTCTTTGGCCTGAGAGAAGGCAACAAAAAAAAAACAGGTGAAACTGCAATGTTGGGTAATCATCAGTAAAGCTGCAGTAAACCTGCCCAGCAGAAATACAGCAAGCTCTGCATATCTTTTCAAGCCTGTGCACGTACAACAACGGTCTCCACAGACTGATTCCCAGAGACCGACTCCCAGAGACCGACTCCCACAGACTGACTCCCAGAGACCGACTCCCTGTCGCATCTTTTCGCCTGCCAGCGTGGACTCTCATTGGCGAGGTGTAACGTGTGGGAGGCTCACACTACCCCAGCTATTTCCTGTCTCTGCTGTGCAGGCGTCCCCCAACCGACCTGTAGGAGTCGCTGTCCACAACGTCCAGATTACCACCCATCGACTTCCACCCGCTAACTCTGCCAATTGAGTTAGTATGACGGCCGGCCCAAGCCGGAGGCAACGCCGACAGCCGGATTCGAACCCGGTGTCTCTTGCGTTGGTGACGAGCGCAATGTCCGCTGCGCCACCCAGCCGCCCTCAAGTTTCAAGTTTGTTTATTATTTGTCACTGCAAAATACGGAATACTTTATGATGAAATGCTTGTTTCTGTATGAGCCCCTGAGAGTGCTACATACAGTAAAAAGAAAGTAAGGGGGGGGGGGGGGGTGTAACTGTACATTGGATTATCGACGAAACCTTACTTGGTCCCAAGAAGAGGGTCTTGTGTATTACTGGGTTAGGACATTTACTGTACATTGGAGGGGGTTGGGTTAGGACATTTACAGGGGCCAGTTTCGAATTGCAGTCTCCCGTAGGTGCTCTTTGAGAGTAAAGTCAATATACATACCGGTATATACAATACAGAGTAAAATGAGTAACGGTGAGGTACAATGCAGAGGTACAAAACTTAAGGTGCTCCCATGGTCGAGCGGACTACAAGGACTGGACTCTGCGAGGTCCGCGTGGACTCTTTGAGCTTTCATAGTCGAGCGGACCTCCACGGACCAATTTCCTACATGTCTCGTGCCAGTTTACAAATCTTTTCCCACGCTGTTCAACTTCTGTCATGTCGTCGTTATCCGATGTCAAAATAAAGATGTTATCTCTGTTTCCAATATTTAGATTATAAAACTGGCAGTTTTACACACTTAATTTAGAAAAGCCTTTCTCTTTTGCGAGTGAAAAAGCGAGTGATCAGAGTAAAATGCAGATCGACGTCACATTAAATGCAGGTCGATGTCAACCAAAACGCAGAGCAGAGTTTTGTGTGACACCAAGTGAGCGGCACGGACTTCCGCGCATTAGAAAATTGGAGCTTCGCACTTGGAGTCCGCTTTGAGTCCGCTTTGGGTCTGCTTTGAGTCCGCTTTGGGTCTGCTTTGAGTCCGCTTTGAGTCTGCTTTGAGTCCGCTTTGGGTCTGCTTTGAGTCTGCTTTGAGTCCGCTTTGGGTCTGCTTTGAGTCCGCTCCGTGTACTGTCCGCTCGACTATGGGAGCACCTTTAGGGTAGGGTGCAAATGAGGCATGAATGTTAAGTGCTTTGAGATAGATGCCTAATGTAAGGCGCTATATAAAATAAATGTATTATTATGTAGTCCAAATCTCTTTAATAATAGATAAATATAAAGTGAGTGGTAAGGTGAGTGTTGGTTTAAAGTGAGTGTGTACTCACCCTCTGATCAGCAGGTGGTTTTTTCCCTTCATATTCTTTGACAAGGAATGTGATGGTGGTGTTATCCAAATTTTTTAATTTCTTTATTTAACCAGAAAAGTCACATTGAGATAAAAAATCTGAGTGAAAGGTGAGACCTGGCCAAGACGAGCTGCAGCAAAGGAATACAAAAGTTGCACAAAAACAACAACAAATTACACAAATGCACTCCAACAACCAATATCAGAGGCAACCTAGCAGGGCAGGCAGATATAGACTATTTGGGCAAATCAAAACAACGATGGACCATTGATTCAACCTCTAGTCCAGGGGTTCTCATACTTTTTCATACCGTACCCCATTTTATTTAGGATTTCTTTTGGGGACCCCACACTGCACACTTAAGGCGCTCCCATAGTCCAGCAGACTGTACACAGAGCAGACTCCGCGGATGTCCGCGCGGCTCTTTGAGCTTTCATAGTCGAGCAGATCTCAGCGGACGTCCGCGGTCTATTTCCTACATTTCTCGCACCAGTTTTACTACATTTCCCACAATTCTGTCTGTTCTACTGTACTGGCAGATCAGAGGGAACATTATCAGCGAGAGAGAGAGAGAGAGAGAGAGAGAGAGCTTCACGGGCTCATCTCTCTCCTCGCGCCACCAATCGCTCGCGCGGCGTCACATTAAATGCAGTTCGATGTCAACCAAAACGCCGAGCAGCGTTTTGTGTGACACCAAGTCAGCGGCGCGGATGTCCGCGCCTCAGAAAATAGGAGCGTCGCACCTGTGGGTCTGCTGTCCGCTGAGATCAAAGCTCAAGAGTCCGCGCGGACATCCGCGGAGTCTGCTCTGTGTACAGTCTGCTGGACTATGGGAGCGCCTTTAGTGCATCGTGTAATTTCAACGCGGAATTAAGGAATATCAAAATAAAAGCACACGTTGAACTTTATCATGCATATTTATTAGAACATTTTATTACAGCACTATGTTATCAATACACATTTATAAAACGAGGCATATTTTAGCCAAAATATGTTGTCGGAACATTAAAAAAAAAACGTTTTATTTTTTATTTAAATTTTTTTAACTTTCCAATGCGCAACCCCAATTTGGGTCGCGACCCGTAGTTTGAGAACCGAGTCTAGTCCCTTCATGAGGCAGGTTAACCTTCTGTAGTGTGGTAGTGAAAGGGTTAACCTTCTGTAGCGTGGTTGTGAAAGGGTTAACCTGTAGTGTGGTTGTGAAAGGGTTAACATACTGTAGTGTGGTAGTGAAAGGTTTAACCTTCTGTAGTGTGGTAGTGAAAGGGTTAACCTTCTGTAGTGTGGTAGTGAAAGGTTTAACCTTCTGTAGTGCGGTAGTGAAAGGGTTAACCTTCTGTAGTGTGGTAGTGAAAGGTTTAACCTTCTGTAGTGTGGTAGTGAAAGGTTTAACCTTCTGTAGTGCGGTAGTGAAAGGGTTAACCTTCTGTAGTGTGGTAGTGAAAGGTTTAACCTTCTGTAGTGTGGTAGTGAAAGGTTTAACCTTCTGTAGTGCGGTAGTGAAAGGGTTAACCTTCTGTAGTGTGGTAGTGAAAGGTTTAACCTTCTGTAGTGTGGTAGTGAAAGGGGGCTGGGCGATATGGCCAAAAATGTTATCACAATTATATAAAAAATCCTATCTTTCGATATCGATATTTATATTATTATTATTTAAACAACAAATGTATGTTTATTTTGCAGCAATTCTTTGTCGTTGCCGCCATCTTTAGTGTTACAGCCCCTCACACTCCAGTTCTCGGGCTGCAGCTGGTTTGAAAGCGAAAGTACAAAAAAAGTGGCTGTGGCTCCAGGGGAGTTGAACAGTTCTGGCTCTGCTAGTTTCTTTTGGTGCTATTTTGGTGGACAAACCACCGCACACATCCACCGTGACTCGCGACTGGAGACTAGCTCTGCTAGCACACATAGTCTACTGTGTACAGACGGTTTCAAACTGTATTTTAAATTAGAAAGCAAACTAAATAAATAAGAGAAAAATAAATAAATCTCAATTTGGTCAGTATTGTCATTTGGACAAGCTTGAAGCAATGCCATTACTTTAAGTTGCAGGCAAGAAAGACAAGTCTCACTCTGTCCACTGTCTCTGGTTTTAAAGCTGCCCTGTTGCAGGTCACAATACAAACTAATAAAAAATAATTATTATCGACCATGTTTCTGGCACCTCAGTACCTCACTGACCTCCTCCACCCCCACACTCAGTACCTCACTGACTTCCTCCACCACCACACTCAGTACCTCACTGACCTCCACCACCACACTCAGTACCTCACTGACCTCCACCACCACACTCGGTACCTCACTGACCTCCTCCACCCCCACACTCAGTCACGGTCCCTGCGATCCTCGGACACCGGTCAGCTCTCCATTCCCCGAACCAGAATGCGGACCTTTGGGGACAGAGCTTTCAGCGTGGCAGCTCCCACCCTCTGGAACTCCCTTCCCTCCCTGCAGAACTCCGCAACGCCCCAACTCTGGACTGCTTCAAAAAACTGCTCAAAACTTGCCTCTTTAACATGGCCTTTGACCCCTCACTTCCTATATTTAATGTTGTGTCTGTCTACCATGTTTGTCTCTTGTTAATTTGTTATTGCCCTATGTAAAGACCTTGGGTTTCATGATGGGAAACCTTGGGTTTCAAAACATCTAGCCCAGGGACTACAACTGAAAACTAGCAACCCTGCTAATGTTGGCATATTTACAGTTTTAAAATTTGTATTCATTTATAAAAGTATAACTGTTGATTGATATGCACTGTCCCTGATCAAATAAACTGAGTAAACTAAACATGAAAGGCGCTATATAAAACGAAGTTATTATTATTATTATGAATAAACTGGAACGATCCTATTAGCAAAGGCCTGAGAGTTGTATCTTAAACTGACCCACCGCCTCTTTCCCTCTCTCTCTCTCTCTCTGCAGATGTGTGGCCTTGCTCTGGTTATCCTGGGAATCATGGTGCAGATGACTCTTTACAGCAGCCTCGTCATTAAGGATGTATCGGCCTCAGCTGCGCCCATCGTCATCATCGTTGTGGGCGTGGTTATATTCTTCGTGGCCTTCTTTGGCTGCTGCGGGGCCTGGAAGGAGAATACCTGCATGGTCACCATGGTAACGCACGTCAACATCTTATCCGCAGTCATAAACCACATAAGAGTTTAATCATCTTTTTTGCAACCTGTGCATATGTGTGCGTGACTGTGTGTCAACATTTTGAGGGCAACATGATCAAAATAAGTTGTATGCCCGTACATCAGACCGGCACATCTGGGTACTTTTTATTTCCGTTATTGTAAATAGGAATTTGTTGTTAATTGACCTGCCTGGTTAAATAAAGATAAAATAAAAAAAATATATATAATTTTTTGGGAAAACACAGACACGGTTCCTATTGACCGCCATTGCATTTGGCCTGTCTAAAACGCTTCGGCTGAACGCTTACGTTGTTTGAAAAGTTTGTTTGTTTTGTTAGCGCATCATGTTAAGTCAAGCAATTACTTTTTCCAACACTGACCGCCATTGAGTGCTCGCACCATTGAGCGTGTGGCGATCAATATTCAACGCGATTGGTGTATTGCCGGTCTGATGTATACTAGCTTCAACAAAACATTATTTGTATTGCATAATGTAATGTTTTTGTAAAAATTATTTTGACAACTGCCCTGTCTCAAGCTCCACCCTCTTTTCTTGGATCCTCCAATCACAACCGTTGCTGTCGGAGGAAAACAACAGTTGTGATTGGAGGATCAAGAGGGCGGAGCTCGAGACGGGTGAATAAACATTTTTTCTTTTTTATTAAATGTCTTTCATTTCATTCTTCCTCCCAAGTTTGCGGTCCTTCTTTCTCTGATCATCATCATTGAGGTCGCTGCGGCCATCGCTGGATACGCCTTCAGGGGCAAAGTGAGTAGCGTTTTCTGTGAATCTTACGATTGACTGTTACATATAATAGCAACATAGGTCATGATTTCATTTCACACCAATCTATCTACATGTTGGGTTGTGGTGGCCATTGGGGGCCATGTGGTAGAGTATTGTCAATTAGGGATGCTCCGATATTGGTATCGGTATCGGCCGCCGATATCAGTAAAATAGCTGGATCGGGTATCGTAAAAAAAACAAAGATATATCGGATTTTTGTTTTGTTTTGAATAATAAATAAAATAAGAAATAACCATTCAGTACATTTATATCTGTGTTAATTTGTTACATTTAGTTTCACTAAGTTAGGAAAGTAATGTTTTAAGTCGAGCCTGATGTTGCCTTGCACAAAAGAATGATCCCAGTCTCTTCCACACAGTGACAGTGAGGCATAGTTTATTTAAATTGAATGAATGAAGTTTATTTTCTGTCTTTGTTTACAACAAATCAAAAACACACTTCTGATCCTTTACAATTCTTTAAAAATATATATATATATATATATATATATATATATATATATATATATAAATAAAAAACGTGGATAAATCATTATTTTTTAAAACTTTTGGGAAAATAATGTGGACAATGGGTATCGGATCGGTATTGGCCAATACCCAAACCCAGGTATCGGTATCGGTACTGAAAAAGTCGGATCGGTGCATCCCTATTGTCAATACCTGGAGCTCACATGTAAACCATTTCCTCCTGCACCCTGACCCTAAACCAGGGTTGTATCCTATTCCCTACCCCTACAGCCCTTACCCTAAACCAGGGTTGTATCCTATTCCCTACCCCTACACCCCTTACCCTAAACCAGGGTTGTATCCTATTCCCTACCCCTACAGCCCTTACCCTAAACCAGGTTTGTATCCTATTCCCTACCCCTACACCCCTTACCCTAAACCAGGGTTGTATCCTATTCCCTACCCCTACAGCCCTTACCCTAAACCAGGTTTGTATCCTATTCCCTACCCCTACACCCCTTACCCTAAACCAGGTTTGTATCCTATTCCCTACCCCTACACCCCTGACCCTAAATCAGGGTTGTATCCTATTCTCTACCCCTACACCCCTTACCCTAAACCAGGTTTGTATCCTATTCCCTACCCCTACACCCCTGACCCTAAACCAGGTTTGTATCCTATTCCCTACCCCTACACCCCTTACCCTAAACCAGGTTTGTATCCTATTCCCTACCCCTACACCCCTGACCCTAAACCAGGTTCATATCCTATTCCCTACCCCTACACCCCTGACCCTAAACCAGGTTCATATCCTATTCCCTACCCCTACACCCCTTACCCAGGTTCATATCCTATTCTCTACCCCTACACCCCTTACCCTAAATCAGGGTTGTATCCTATTCTCTACCCCTACACCCCTTACCCTAAATCAGGGTTGTATCCTATTCCCTACCCCTACACCCCTTACCCAGGTTCATATCATATTCTCTACCCCTACACCCCTTACCCAGGTTCGTATCCTACCCCAACCCCACACATATGACCTTTTTATTGGACCACTATGAGTAGCATAGATGTTTGGCAAGGGGACTGGGTTTCTTCCTTGAGCGCTTATCCTTATCATTAGGGCACAAGTATCTTGTGCTAAAAAAATGTTTATTTATAATAATGTCATGTGTATTCCATTTAGATCACCGGTATCGTCAAGGACAGTCTCACGGAGATGATTGGCAGTTACTCCAACAGCTCAAAGTTCCAGGATGCCGTGGACAAACTGCAGACAAAAGTAAGTCACGCCCCCTCACACCAGAGTCACGCCCCTCACACCAGAGTCACGCCCTCACACCGGAGCCGCGCGTTATTTGCTCGGAAACACCTTTCCATAACATGACTGCATCCTGTTGGCGAGTGTAGCATGACAACCACAACATGGTTAATGTTTACCTTCGCACCCACCCTCTGTTGACATAAGGAGGCCATTATTCTTTCTTCATGCCTCAGCCATATGGAAGCATTGGTACACAGGGTGTCTGTGGGGTATTAAAAAGTATTTAACTATTTATATTATAATTCTCAATTTAAGGCCTTAAAAGCTATTAAAAACTTTGCACAGGTATTAAATGTTTGGGGGGCAGTCCGGCTGTTGGAAGATTAAATAATATTAAATATATGAAATGTTTCTGTATTCAAGTCATTATTTTTTCGGAGAGCTTGTATGAAACGTGCAAGAATTTTAAGTGCAGCCAGCCACCAGTTGAGTGTTGCTATGTTTTTTTTTCTCGCTAGTATGGTCGTGAAATTGGTATTAGATTTAGCTCTAAGTGGTATTAAAAAGGTCTTAGTCTTGCATTTAACTTGTTGAAACCTGCAGATACCCTGCATACAGCCATCACCACCATATTGTGCTGTGATCCGTTATCTCGGTCACTTTATCAGCACGTCATCAGCGTATTCATGTTTCTCCACTTCCCCTTCTTTCGCAGCTGACATGCTGTGGCGTGAACAACTCCTCTGACTGGAGAAGCTTCGCTTCTGGCGGGAACACGGTTCCGGACTCCTGCTGTGTGACTGTCACTAAAGGCTGTGGTGTCGGGACCATGACGGACGGCAGCAAGGTGCACCAGAATGTAAGAAACATTATTCCGAAAGAAATCAGTTTGGACTATATATATGATCTGATGTTCTCTGAGGTGATGGCCGACTATAAATGTGGTGCTTAAGCGAACGTTAAAACGTTCTGATGAGAGAACTTACTATATTCCGTTATTATTTTTTTTGATAATTGTAAGTGTTGATGTAATGTACATCATGTGATTTAAAAAAATATATATTTGTCTCTTGTCTGGACCCCAGGAAGAATAGTTGTATCTAAGGAAACGACTAATGAGATCCTAAATAAACATAAACCGCTCAATGGTTTATGGCCATTTAGTAAAAAAAAAAAGAAAGAACATGTCGCAATGATCCTACATCCATTGCAGATAACGTTCGACGCCTGAGCAACGCCTCCCGTCTTTGCGCTCGTCAGACACGATAGCTGGACGGCATGAAATCCAGAGAATTAATCTTGAAATCAACGTTTCTTTTTGGCAATCTAGGGGTGCCAGGAGGCTGTGGAGCAGGAGCTGAAGAAGAACGTCCTGTGGGTCATCGTGGCGGCTCTCGTTATCGCCTTCATTCAGGTACTTACCATCAAGCAAACGCACACGTTGCAGCACAAACGCTAAGATCCCCCAAGACATAGACCACCGCAACACTTCCGGTATTCTGAAATCATGGGAGAGAGAGCGGGTGGAGAAAATGAATGAATGAATCAACTTTGCATGCGCCGATTGATAAACCTAGATCTCTGGACAATCCAGAGAGACTCCGTGGGCAATCCGCGCATGCGGAGTTCGGGAGTAGGCGCGGAAAAGTGACTATAGCTCGGCCGAGAAAGTGCCGATCGACTTGGGACTGGTCTCTCCGTGTTCAGGAGACTCGGACGTATAAAAGTCATGTCTCCCGCACCCCCACAGCCGTAGCTACAACCACTTAATGCCAAGGCTCTCATCCACATTCATTAATTTTCTCCCCTATGAGCTCAATGTAACGTGGATGTGCAGTGGTCTATACTTCGGTACTTGGATTATATCCAACTTTATTGTCACTGCACTGCACAAGTACAGTACAACGACGTGACATTGGCATCTAACCAGAGTGCACAGGAACAGTATATATAGCACAGCAGTATACAGTGTAACATGTGAATGTGGAGTATACAGTGTAACATGTGAATGGAGTATACAGTAGGGGTGGACGGTATAAACGGTATACGGTATAAACGGTATGAATTTGCTCTACGGTATGGATTTTGACTATACCGTATAACCGGTAGTGCAGCTCTAAAATAGCAATGACGTCATGTAACCACAGCGCGACTATTTCACTCGCATTTGCCCCTAAAAATAGATAGAATTAGTCATAGATAATAGATATGTGCGAACTAGAAAAAGTTATTTAGGAGGCTTCGCGCAGTGGGCGTGCCAGCCCCTCCCGCACGCATGTAAACACGGGTCTACTAGTAGTCTAGTGGGACGGGACGTCTCCCTGAGCTAACGTTAGCTTAGCTACCGTTACAAAATGACCCAATCAACTATTCACTTTTAGTTTAATACATGATGAGGCATTGTCTAACCGAACGGTATCTAGTCGGCCAGCTACCGATAGCTCCTGACATCAACAAACGCTCCATCAAGTCTAGTAGAGTAGACGTGTATGATAGCGCCGTTAGCTCACGTTAACGCAAATTAGTTCACCGTTCAAAACGAAATGTCCCATTGAACTAAATAATTCACTGAGGCGTTGTATTAACGTTATATATCCGGCTAGCAGTAGCTACAGATAGCTCCTGATATCAATGTCTTATAACACTGATTCGATGCGTATTCGAGCTGAGGGCTTGCTAACGTTATAGTACCAATACAATAGGGTCCAGGTGCAGCGCCGGAGAATCCTGGCCGTAGCTCTGCTCGAGGCTACTAGAGTATAGGTCCAGGTGCAGCTCTGGAGAATCCTGGCCGTAGCTGGAGGCTACTAGAGTACACACAGACAGTGGAGCTTGTTGCGTGGTGGCGATGTCTCGCAGATAATACAAGTACAAGTCTAATTTGTACTAATTTGTACACCCCCTCTACGACGAGCTAGTCAAGATGAGAAGCTCGTTCAGCCACAGACTCATCCCCCCCCGACACTCAACTAACCGCCTCGGACAGTCCTTCATACCAGCGGCCATCAGGCTCCACAACAGTGGGCAGCGACTAGCAGCCTCCAGGCCCCACAACAGGGGGCAGCGACAGCGACTGCTACCAGACATTGACCTGGGACTTATAGGAACCCAAGGGGGACAAAGTAGACTACCCTGGTACTTTGATTAATGTATACTCAGTAGATAGTAAATTATTATAACACTACCTCTTGCATACTGCACCTCATGTGACACTGTGAATAATGTGAATATTCCTCAGCTAGTCAGATAGTAAATTATATTGACCATATTGATCAAATTGTTTACACTGCCTGTGTTGTCTTTTACTACCTGTATACTGTGTTGTTTTACTACCTGTACCCCTCCCCCCCCTCCCCCCCATGCTGCTATGATGCCTGAATTTCCCCAAGGGGATCAATAAAGGAATATCTTATCTTATCTTATCTTAATTATATAATATATATATTTTATAAAAAAAAAAAAAATTATATAAAATAAATTTTTTTTTATCAAAAACGATGATACCGTGATATATACCGTTACCGTCTATGCTTCAAATTATACCGTGATATAAATTTTAGACCATACCGTCCACCCCTACAGTAGTATACAGTGTAACATGTGAATGTGGAGTATACAGTGTAACATGTGAATTTGGAGTATACAGTATGAGATTCAGTAAATATGCTAAGCTAACTGTACAGTATTATATACAGTTGTACAAGTATGAATACACCAAGTATGGAATATATAGATTAAAGTATAGTGTATGTAAACAGGTGTGTGTGTGTGTGTGTGTATATATATATATATATATATATACACACAAGAGATACATGTATGTGGTGTAGTGTTATTGTACATTGCTATAAGTGTTAGATACGATTATAGATTGAGATCTTCAAAGATAGTTCCAAACACATACACAAAAGAAAGGTAAATCATATTAAATATCCGTGGTTCACTGTGTGCGTTTCAGGTCATGGGAATCGTGTTCTCCTGCCTGCTGTTGAGAGGCATTCGAAGTGGCTATGAAGTCATGTGATGCAGCTGATAACCAATCAGGGTCTGCTTGTCCAGATGATGCTTACAGATGGCGCTTCATTTACCAACATAACCATTTAACATCTCATAACGCACAGAACAATACCTATCCTTGTAGCGATTTATGACAATGTTGTTATAAGCCAAGAATTATCAATAGCTAGATCCATTTTTAGAAATGCAAAACATTGGGATTTTAAATACAGGAAGCATTAGCCATTTCTTTTAGCATTTTCTTTTCCTCACAAGTACTTCCTTGCTGGAGTGCAGATCTCTTTAAAACATTTTGTTCTTAAGCCCAGTCCTGTTGTAAAGTGAGGGTCTTTTTTATGTTGTGGTGTTGAATTGTCTTCATGATTTCTATTTTTATTAAAGATTCTTTAAATTACATTCAAGCTTCGCCTTTACTGTAAATGAGTGCACACACAAGAAATCAGCAGAAGTTATTTATTTTAAAGAAGCAAATTTCCTTTAAAATATGCGTATATTGGCACAGCAATTCAACCTCTGAAAGTACGAGGAACAAACGCCTGTAAAATAAAAAAAAGCCAAAAAAAGTTTCAGATACAGTTAAGAGCAAATAAACATAACTCGGGAAGCCCTCTTATTTCAAATAAGATTGTACCAGTTCTCACAAGAAAAGGCACCGTGAACCAAATTACATTTTTCCATTTCACCTTTTGCTACCCTAGAACAATGAACCGGACGTCCCTGGTGCTGTAAGCACGCAGAGGACACTGGAGTGACGAGGCAAAAGGACCCCCCCCCCTCAGTGCACGAGTGTGTTCTGCACTCAACAGAAAATGGACTTCCTGTTGAGGATGAAAAAACTAAATAAAAAAAAGTAAACAACGTAGCTGAACAAGTAAAGTGCCATCATCACAACTCTTTCCCAGACAGTCTGTGCGACCTTCGAGGGCTTGTAGTGCTGCACCAGACACAATTTTAACCCTTTCACTACCAAAGGGTTAACCCTTTCACATCGACAATACAGAAGGTTAATCCTTTCACTGGTACCACACAACAAAGGGTTAACCGTCTAGTGTGGCAGTGAAAGGTTAACCTTCTGTAGTGAAAGGGTTCAAAGAGTGTAATTCCCATTGTATTAATCTACCATACAAGCAAGTTAAACTTCCCGGTACACGTCAAACACTGTGGACTTCCTTCCATTTCCTAGACGGCGTCAGTTGCATAACTTGAGATAAAATCGCTGACTCCCTCGTTGGCCAATATCACTCAACTGAAGGGTGTGAGCCACTGCAAGAGGTCCGGAAGATGTCTCAACAAATATGTGTGTCATGTTTGACTGGAACACATAAAACATCAAACTAAATACAACCACCAAAAAAAAAACCATCATGTCTTTGTTATATAATGTATATATATAGCAATGTCCTGTATGTACATTGGAATGTCTCAGTCTGGACAAACCACTGAAAACCAACTGTTCTTCACATGCTTTCCGTTACGCAAGCTAAATACTAAGCGAGGCTGAAAGCGCTGTTTACACTCTTTTTTTCTTCTTCAGTTTTTTTTTTTACAATGTTCTGCATTTTACGTCCTCTGCTCGTTCCGAAGCAGAAGTTGAGGTGTTGGACGAGGAGGTAACAGAAGTCGAGCGTGAGACTGACCCGAGACCAGTGAGACCAAGCAACAGTTCACCCACAAGTTCCCCCTCGACGTCCCATCGATATTTGGACATCGACACAGTTTTGTCTCCGTACTCCACCACAATGGACGTGAAACGGGACGATAAAGACGTGCTTTAAGTGCAGGCTTTCAGCTTTAATGAGGGTATTTACATCCAAATCAGGTGAATGGTGTAGGAATTACAACAGTTTCTACATGCCCCACCCCTTTTTTTTAAGGGACCAAAAGTAATTGGACCATTTTATTTATATATAGCATACATAAGTAAACCATATAGATTGTTAGTTTGTCCAATCACTTTTGGTCCCTTTTTAAAAAGGAGGAGGCACATATAGGACATGTTCACCTGATTGGACGTAAATACCCTCAAATTAAAGCTGAATGTCTTGCACTTAAAGCACATCTCGGTTGTTTAATTTCAAGTCCATTGAGGTGGTGTAGAGACAACATTGTGAACATGTGTTGATTGTATATAGTCTATATATTCTATATAGAATGTCCACTGCATGAAGCTATTAGTCTCAAACACGGGCGTGACGACACGGTTGTGTAAGAGACTGAAGTAAAAGGGAACTACTACACCCTATAAGAATTCATACATGTTAGTCCTCTGGTCTAAGACGGCCCCATCAGTGAGGACAAACGAGTCTCTCCGTGACCCAGGAACCAGTCTACCGCCATACTAAAGCTCATTTGAGCAAACAAAGATTCCGTGGGTCTCCCATTCATTTGTTCGCTATACCCAATGACATCGATTTGGTTAATTCAGTTTAATTCGTCCTGCTTTTTTATATTACACCTGCCGAGTTTCAGCAGTAACCTCTGCTGCACGACAGTTTATCCTGCACTAGTAAATATGTCTCCCCTTGAAAGAAACAAGAAAGAGAAGTGAGTCTCACCCATTGAAATAGAATATTATTATTATTGTATTCCTATGGCCTCAGCCTCTGATCGGTGACATCGTATACAGCTTGGTAGTAGAGAATGGATTTAGTGCTGCGATATAAGAAAGTGATCCCATACACCTTTACAATGAAAGTACAAACGTCTTTCCTGGCGATGGGATCTAGACACGGTATGATATGTGATATGAAGCTCGTTTGGATGTAAACATTCTATGAGCCCAGAAGGTCTCGGTCTCGTTCGTCATCTAGATGAGCTACAGGCCTCATACATACTTGCAGATTGTTTTTGTTTCGGGAGCGTTTTCTAGTATAGTGGTTTTCGAACCGCTATATTTCCATTTTATTCACGTCAATTCTCCTATATTCCCATGTAACGTTTTCCACCTTTGAATATTCCTGAAAGTTTGCGAACGCTTGACGCCATCGCTTTGGAAAGCATCTCGACATGAGCTGAACAAAATAATACAATACATTTCGCAATCATTCTCCAAAAACAGCTCATCTGGTTCCAAGTAAAATGTTTTGCAACCGCCCGGAAATGTGACGATTTGACTATTTCAAAACCTGCGGTCACGGACCAGGGTCTGGAGGCCCCGGCCCGGGTTCCTAGGTGGTTCCTTGGAGAACGTTTGTCTGACTGCAACTATCAGGACAGAGGAATAACATGTTACCGCTCACAGTTGGAATAACATGTTACGGCTCAGTCGAGAACTATCATGACAGAGGAATAACATGTTACCGCTCACAGTCGAACTCCCTTCAGTGTTTTTTCCTCGGTAGACAGGAAGGTGTGACGCCTCGCGGGTAGTTGCTTCACCAGCACACGAGACTGTCGGTCGAGCGGGAATCGTGGATCACAGCGGGCCGTAGAACCTTCTCATTTATCCTCTTGTAAATCACACAGGCAGTGTGTCACGGCCCGGATGCAGCGTGTAGTAGTGACGTTTCTATTTTCTCTGAAAAGCAGTGGTTATATATATATAATCCTTCACCCAGTCCGCTGTGCTAAACTGTCATTGTCACAAGTTCCTTTGGCCAGTAGCCACACAGGATCTCGCACCTACAGGACTGCTGATCCAATATGGCACTCGCTACCCACACCATCACAGCACGTTGGCACATGACACACACCCCCCCCCCCCCCATGCATCTCTACACCCCAGGCTTCCTGTCAGCGGCGGTGGTGAGAGTCCGGGTAGTTGGCAGAGAGAAGCACCATGCTGTGCAGGAGCAGAGACAGCTCAGAGTCTGCAAGAAACAACACAAAGAAATTAGTGAGTGAGGCTTTGAACCTGTAAATAGCTTGTGCTTGTTAAAAGCAAACTGATACCAGGGAGGGACGCGTGTTGCTTTTTAACAGCGGAGGAGTGCAAGAATGTGACAATGTGACCATGTGACCGCGGCAGCGCGAGAGAGCGGCAGTGCGGAAAATGTCTATTGCCATTCTCTAAGACAAACGCTAACCTTAACCAGCTCCTTAACAGCGCCTAAACTTAACCATTCTAACCTTAACCAACTCCGAAACAATGCCTAACCTTAACCTTAACCATGCCTAACCTTAACCTTAACCATAGAAAGAATATTGCCATTCTCTAAGACAAACTCTAACCTTAACCAGCTCCTTAACAGCGCCTAAACTTAACCATTCTAACCTTAACCAACTCCGAAACAATGCCTAACCTTAACCATGCCTAACCTTAACCGGCGGAAAAATACACGTTAAAAAAAAACGGACCGCAGGACCGGAGCGCTGCCAGGTGAGCTAAGCTTCGAATGAAAATCATGGCGGATTACGGCTACATAATGCCGCAAGCTCTGCCGCTCCGCTCCGCGGCAGAGCTCCGCTCTGCAGCTGCCGCGCCTGCCGCGGGGCGTGTCGCAGCCAATCAGGGAAAACGCGGAAGCACTCGGCAGCAGTTAATAAGCAATAGGCGGGAGGGACAGGAATAGAGGAAAATGTGAAATACCTTTCAAGGGGGAGGAGACCTGGAGCCACTGGCGCAGCCATTCGTGGCACTGGTCGCCACTCAGACGGTGAGAGTCCAGCCCTCTGATGTAGCAGGCCTGAGGACACACAGAGAAAATACCTTTCATGCCAACCCATCACACTTCCGCAATACTGATAGACTCAGGTCCTTCACACACACACTCAAAGCATGGCTTGATAGAAAATCAGGTCTGTGACCATTAGCGAGTCACGTCGCAGTCCAGCTGCCCAACCCCCCTGTATGCTTGCCCACTAGCCCGACTGTCCTGATTATGTATACAGTATGTGTGCCTGCCTATACAGTGCTTGTCCATGTATGGGCTTTTTGATATGTCCCTGTACACAATGTTTTTATAGATGCATGAATGCCTAGTGAGTGAAGGTACAGAATATGTTTTGTTTTTATAATTAGTTTTAATGTCCTTCTACATGTGTCTACAATGTTTCTTTTCTGGCCTAAACATCTAGCCCAGGGAGTCGGGACTACAACTGAAAACTAGCAACCCTGCTAACGTTGGCATATTATACTTCCTGTTGCTTGTTTTATCGTTAACCTTGACTTTTAACTGCCTTGTGTTTTTTTAATTTAAAAAAAATGCTATGATCTGTAAGGTGACCTTGGGTGTCCTGAAAGGCGCCACCAAATAAAATGTATTATTATTATATTTAGTTATTTGTATTCATATATAAATGTATAACTGTTGATTGATATGCACTGTCCATGATCAAATAAATGGAGTAAAAAAAAAAAGCCAATATAGTTATTAATACAATGCGTACAACTCGGGTCAGAAATATGGAACGTTTTGTCCCTTGATGTAAATCAAGCTTGTCCCTTCTGTCACCGTGTGAGAGCCGGGGTCAAGTCGTGCGCTGACCTGTCGGAGTTCAGTGTCACTCAGCTGATGAGGCCCCAGCCTGCCGAGGGCGCGGTCCAGCTGGAGCAGCTCCAAGGCGTGGCTACCGAGTCGCCAGCCAATCAGGGAACCCGGGAGGCGGGATGTCAGGAAGAGCTGCGGGCAGATGTGTCTCTGATTGGCCCGTGAAAAAACGAGAGAAAGCATTGTGATAAGGTTTGGATTTAGCCAAACTGAACCTCGACATAGTGATGTATGGATTAGAATGTTCGTTTGTACTCGTTATTAAAATGACAACGGTAAGAATTATCCCAGGAAATTATAATTCGTTTATTGAAATAGTAATAATAGTTATGTTTCATTATCAAATCAACATCCATCAGTTCTTCTCAAATGAGGATATGTAGAACTTTCAGAAAACCCATCTACCTATTTAGCTCTCGTCTACCAGTGAAACTTTGCGATTCTCGATGAGGCTATATTTTTTTGTCCCGTACGTCACTACGCCTAACGGAACGTAGGCCAATTAGCTGTCCGCACACAGGCGATATCCCTCTTAGGTAGAGAGTAGGCTACCCTGGCTCCAGTGTTTTCATTAACCGTTCAAATCCTTCCCCTTCTACAATATTGATAGGCCTCATCCCACTGAATTCCTGAACAGATTGTCAATATGCCACACCCATTATGTATGACACACCCTGTCAGTTTCGTCCAGAGCACCAATGGTCCTACCCAAGGACTACTTACTACAGCTGAAATTCCCCAAGGAGACACACTTGGGCCTCTTCTTTTTGTCATGGTGGTGGATTACGTCCGCAGATATCTTTTAACATTTGTATCCTGAATCTCCCCAAGGAGATCAATAAAGGAACATCTTATCTCATAACAACATCTGCTCTGAGCACTTCTCATCTCAATTGAATAATCTACTGTTAAGGTAGGACTTGTGCTAAATGCAAAGAAAACTCTATGCATGATCATCAATGAAGACCCGCCCTACCCATCCTTTTATTAAAATCAATGAATGGAACGAACATCAAGGACGTTGATGACTTCAAATATCTTGGTTCCTATAATGTTGCCGACAGCGGAAAGGACTTTCTTTCCAGGAAGGGACAAGCCTGCAACAAACTCCACTGAATCAGTCAGTCTGACATCTCTACTGCTACCAAGTTCTCCTTCTTCAGGGTCTGTGTCAAAAAAGCATCCTCATATATGGTGCTGAGACATGGACTATGAAGAGGAATTGATTGATTGATTGAAAACTTTATTAACAGATTGCAGAATGGGTACAATACAGCAGGGGTTCCCAAACTTTTCAGGCCGGGACCCAGAAAATAAGGCGTCAGAGAGCCGCGGCCCAATGCACATCGTCAGGCTTTTTTTTTTGTCAGGTGACCGATTCTTTAAGCCAAATATCACTTCAATCCTATTAAGTTAGTTCAAGTTAGTTATTCATTTATATGTGTTATTTATGAGAGGGCTAACTTGTTGCAAAATAATAATGATAATAATAATAGCCTCATTAAAATACTATTGTTGCTTCGGTTGTTTTCAGCGTTTTATGTGCATAATCCGTTATTTAGTTTGAAATGTTCGTTGAAATAAGTAGATTTTTCGTTTTTGTTTATTTATTAAGTTAATATAAACCCATATAGTCACATTTTAGAATACAACTAGAATCACTGTCCTGGCCTGCTTCTAAGTTCAGTGGCCTGATTTTTTATTTATTAATTTTTTTTAAATCATTTCGCGGCCCTCCCGTGGCTGCTCGCGGCCCACCTTTGGGTCGCGACCCCGACTTTGGGAACCACTGCAATACAGTACGGCTCAATACACACAATTGTTAAGGGGATGCAGACCAGAGAAAGACTTTCGTCTTGTTTACATCAGGATCCCCCATTTTCAATTAATCGGAAGACTCGAGACGCCTTGTGTGTGTTAAGAACATCGGGAAAAATCATCCAAAAATATAAACAGATCTACAGTGAACCGCCTCCTTGTAGCATGTCGAAGAGCGATCTTCGCTGGTCACCGCTATCGTGCAAAGGATCAAATCATATCTGATGTGCTTCTATGGATGCTTCCATCAGTCAGAGGAAACACGCCTCATGCATTTCCTGACATCCAGAGACACGACGCGACTCACGTTCCAAGAACAGGGGCAGCATACTCTCTTTTTAGACTCTTTTTGTATCACAAACAGTACTGTATATTTGTAGATCTGGTATGTCATAAATGTCTAGATGTAACAGTACTGTCTATCTGTATGTCATGTATGTCATTATGTTATGATGAATTGAAAATGGGGGACCCTGATGTAAACAAGACGAAAGTCTTTCTCTGGTCTGCATCCCCTTAACAATTGTGTGTATTGAGCTGTACTGTATTTTGAATGTAACGGCAATTTTTCCTTTCCAATGTCCTGTTTTCTCTTGCCCGTTACTTCACAGGTATGGTAGGGAGTGATCTTACGCAGTAGACACAGCAATGATGGATGTCAAGTCGTGATTCCAGGTTTAGGGGTGTTTATTGCTGAAGTTGCAGTTGTACATTCAATTATTGTCAGTGTGGGTTCTGTAGGAATTATATGGTATTCTATATTTATTTGGTATTTCTTTCTGCTTCTGGCTGCTGAGCTGCTGAGCTTCTGTTAAGAACGGTGTGCTCCTCACTACCTGTGTCCTTCCTGATTACTGCACCTGTGACCCTCTAAATACCTAACCAGTGCTGTCAAATCTAAAACCCGCCACCAGGTGTCCAATAATAATATTACAAATAATAAATAATATGCCACCATCATAATGGCTCCTACAGTACCCATTCTGCAATCTGTTAATAAAGTTTTCAACCAATCAATCAGCAATGGCCACCGCTTCGGTGGAAAGGTGTGCCATCTGAGACCTTGACAGCAGTTGATGAATGATGAGGCCTTGTGTTTTGAGCAGTGAACGAGACCACAGGATCAGTTTATCAGTTATTATTATGACTTGCTTTCTGTTATCTAGAACAGGCTTTATCATCGTAGAATCAACAGTTTTTTTGTGAGACGCCGGTGGTTTTCGGTCGATTAAGCACCGCGCCACCAGAGGAGATAACGAGGTATGAAGCGACGACATTGCCGCGCTAACCGTAACCTTAGATGACTGGGAGACTGCAACACATTGAAACTGGTGCACAGGGCGTTGAACTTAACCCTTTCACTGCCACACTACCAAACAGTTTAAATTTTTTATTTACATTTAGTCATTTAGCTGACGCTTTTATCCAAAGTGACTTACAAGTTCTGTACGACAAGTCATCAGGAAGGGCACAACTCTTATCACTGAGTAACAATGTTCCTCAAAGTGTTGAGTGCTACAGTGTAGGTTAGTTTATTAGGAAAAGTGCATGACAGTAAGGTTAGTTAGGGTTATATATTTTTTAATTATTTCAGATAATCAAATCAAATTTATTTGTAAGGCCCGACACACGTTAATGTCCCCATTATAATGGTTGAAGAAGTGCGTCTTTAGTCGACGGCGAAATATTGGACGGGTTTCGGCTGTCCTAACTGGGGTGGGTAGTTAACCCTTTCACTGCGACAATACACAGGTTAACCCTTTCACTGCCACACAACAGCAGGTTAACCCTTTCACTGCCGCACTACCAAACAGTTAACCCTTTCACTGTGACAATACACAGAAGGTTAACCCTTTCACTGCCACACAACAGCAGGTTAACCCTTTCACTGCCACACTACAGAAGGTTAACCCTTTACTATCACACTACCGACGGTAACCGGTAACTGGCGGCTGCACTTGAAACGTAGTGACACTGAACTGGTGGCTGCACTTGCGCGCCGATTTAAAATTCTCACACGATTCATACAAGCTCCCGGTAACCCTGCAAAAAAACGACTCGAATACTAAAGCTAAAATAATTTTTTTTTATCCACTTTTTCTCCTTATTTTCAATTTTTTCTCCCATCCCAATTTCGTATTGCCAATTCTCCCCTCCCCTGTCTTGAACGTTGCTAGACTATGCCCCCCACTGGTCGGTTGTAGTGAGGATAGAAGCCTTGCATCACGTGTCCCCTCCGGTACACGAGGAGGCAGCCTGTCGCATCTTTTCATCAGACAGCGCGGACTCTCAGTGGTGAGGAGTAACGCGTGGGAGGCTCACGCTGCCCCCGATACTTCCTATCTCTGCTGTGCAGGCGTCACCCAACCGACCTGTAGGAGTCGCTGTCCACAACGTCCAATCCCCACCCACCGGCTTCCACCCGCTGGCTCTGCCAAATGAGCCAGTACGACGGCCGGCCCAAGTCGAAGGCAATGCTGAGACTGGGATTCGATACCGGAGTCTCTTGCATTGGTGACGAGTGCAATCTCCGCTACGCCACCCAGCCGCCTAGCATTTCATATATTGATTATTATTTATTCTCCCGACAGCCGGGCTGCGCCCCCCCCAAAGATGTAATACCTATGCAAATAAAATTTAAGACTAATTTGAATACCTTTTAAGGCCTTAAATGACGAATTATGAATTTTATGAATACATTTGTAAAGATTTATTAATACCGTGAATAAAAGGTGATGGGAGTGTTTGGTTAACTGACCATCTGATCGGAGCTCATCCTCCTCATCCCCAGTGGGGGTCCTGAGAACAGGCTTCTCACGGCGTGGATCTCAGACACCTCAGGATGAGCTCCGTTTTGCACCTGAGAAGAAACCGCACACTTGTGGACACAGTACGTAATAATAATAACAATCTCCAGACTCGCTGTGTTGATGGTTACACATTTTGCAACATACAAAAGCTACTGCACGTCGTTTTCTCACCATATGTATAACGTATATAAATATATATATATTTATCCACACCTGTCTGTATATACATGCATATAATCCTTTTTACATACCTGTAGATGCTATATCTATACATATCCATTTCTAGTTATACTGCTGGCCAGTATTACTTACTGCCATAGTGTCTTTATACCTCTATAATAATACTATAACACTGTACATACATCTGATTAGCACTATACTCAGTAGTACTCATTTATATATTTTATATCCAGTTTAATCACCGGTTCATTGTAAATTACTGTTGCACTTTACCGTTACATTTGCACTCTGGTTGGATGCCAAACCTCTTTTTGTTGTACTGTAAATCAAATCTAATATGTGCACTTTTCACCAAATATCTTAAAACACATGTGCAGGGCTCTACGCTAACCTTTTTCACTAGGGGCACAGGTGCTCCTAAATGAAAAAATTTAGGAGCACACAAAGAAATTTAGGAGCACCCAAAAATATTTAGGAGCACAGTGAAAATATTTCAAGTAACAAGAGTTTTTTTCTTTTTCAAAAATAAATGTATATTTGTACTGTGCGTGCATGTGCAAATGGGAACGGGACACACATCTGTGCAATAGCACATACCACCAAAGTCACTGGCCCACTGTGTGCGTGCGTGTGTATCATCTGCGTGTGCAAACGGGAATGGGACACAGACATTTGAACTATTAATTAAGTGATTAATGCCTACTGTGGCAAAGTTGTAGCCAACAACTAGGCCTAATAAGAAAGGCAGTGACATTGAACAAAAAGGAGACACTGGCTTTACAACCAGGGCCATCAGTAGAGGGGGGAGCTAGTGTTGCTCTTCTAGAAAAATAATCCTTTCAGGGTTGCCTATTGAAATACTGTACACCTCCAGTACAGAAACATTGTTTATGAGTTTGCGTGTCAGGTAGACCATTGATTGACAGTCGATTCTGCCAATTACGACGTCACACCGCTTGCACTCTGGCCGTCCGGCGCTGCAGCTAGACCCTATTGCCACACCGCTTGCACTCTGGCCGTCCGGCGCTGCAGCTGGACCTATTGCCCACCTCTGCGGTTGATAACGCTAGCCAAGTTAGCTGTACACACATACACAGTGGGCCAGTTGTAGGGGTGTAACAATGCATCGATCCTACTTTGCAATATTTACAAAACATGACATTGTTTTCGAACTCTAGCCATGGGAAAATGTTTAGCCAATTCACGTTAAATTTGTATGTCTTCCCTCCGGCTCCAGTGGGTGTAGCTTCGCTAGCTACAGTGGCTACATTGGGTGCTACAGTGGGTGTAGCCTCGCTAGCTTGGCCAACTTCGCTAGCATGCTGGCTAGTGTCAGTATCTTGGTTAACGTTAACTATCACCTCTGTAACATGAGCTGCCTCGCCTGACTTCTCATTCTCCGGTATCTTTCGCGCAAAATAAAAATGAATGGGCTTCGACATGGCTGTATTGTCTGACTCAGACAGTGACGCTGATCAGTTTCCAGTCGCGTGACCACAGGAAACTCTACTGTGATTGGAACGTTTATGCGGCTGTGAACTGTGGGACTTGTAGTTTTGTAACGATTCTCGCAGCGGAGAAAAAAAAGAACGAATGAGGCTGTCGTAATCTGCACTCGCCGTGCGAGTAATTGATTTTTCAGGTTCGCACACACATATTTTTAGGGGCATATGCGAGCAATATGGTCGCACTGTAGAGCCCTGATGTGTGTGTCTGTCTGTCCTTGTGTGTGTGTGTGTGTGTGTCTGTCTGTCTGTGTGTGTGTGTGTCTGTCGTACTTTACTGCAGAGGTCCTGCAGGCGCGTCCTCAGGCGGGTGTCCTCGACCTGGTCGCCTGCGCGTTCGAGCCCCCTCAGCACGTCCCCATGGTGCTCGACCCTGCGCGCGTGGTACACGCCCTGGAACTCCACCTGCTGCTTGGGGGTCCAGAAGTGCCGTATCAGGAGCTGACGGGGGAAAAGGTACCTGGTGAGGACAGGAGAGGACGGTCGGCGGGGAGGGACACAAGGGAGGGGGGCGGGAGGGACACAAGGAGGGGGAGGAAGGGAGGGACAGTGAACCACAGGGAGAGGAAGGGAGGAGTCAGGAGGGGGGCATTGGAGTGCAGCCCGATCTCACTTCAAATATAAAATAGATCGAATAGAAATACTTTATTTATCCCGATACTTTATGAATTCAGCACTACAGATCGCTCACAGTAAAACAGTAAACATTTAGTTAGTCAAAAACAAAAGTCACGAATAAGAATAAAGAATAAAATACTGTCCGGGATATACATTCTGATATGTATATACATTCTAAAATATACAGCCAAAAATATACAGAAATATACAGTAACATTTACAATAATATATGTGTAACATTTTTAAATGTTGATGATATATGAATGTAAGATTTAAGCCAGACTGTACTGTTACTCTGTGCTCAGTGAGGCACAGTGAGGTGTTATACAGTCTGGTGGCTGTTGTTACTCTGTGCTCAGTGAGGCACAGTGAGGTGTTATACAGTCTGGTGGCTGTTGTTACTCTGTGCTCAGTGAGGCACAGTGAGGTGTTATACAGTCTGGTGGCTGTTGTTACTCTGTGCTCAGTGAGGCACAGTGAGGTGTTATACAGTCTGGTGGCTGTTGTTACTCTGTGCTCAGTGAGGCACAGTGAGGTGTTATACAGTCTGGTGGCTGTTGTTACTCTGTGCTCAGTGAGGCACAGTGAGGTGTTATACAGTCTGGTGGCTGTTGGAATGAAGGACTTCCTGTGCTGTTCAGTGTTGCATCTTGGGATGCAATACACTTTACATTTAGCCGACGCTTTCATCCAAAGCGACACATTTACAAATGACAACCTTTATGTAAATAAAGAACATATCAGCCACAGGAATGTTACATCATGTATTTACATTTACATTTAGTCATTTAGCTGACGCTTTTATCCAAAGCGACTTACAAGTTCTGTGCGACAAGACAGCAAGAAGGGTACAACTCTATATCAGCTGAGTAACAATGTTCATCAAAGTGTTGCGTGTTACAGTGTAGGTTAGTTTATTAGGACAAGTGCATGACAGTAAGGTTAGTCAGGGTTAGATTTTTTTTTCTTTTTTATCATTTCAGATAATGGTTGAAGAAGTGAGTCTTTAGTCGACGGCGAAAGAATGGACGGGATTTGGCTGTCCTAACTGGGATGGGTAGTTCATTCCACCATTGTGGGGCAAGGACTGAGAATAGGTGGCTTCTCTTTGATGACCCTCCGGGAGCTTGGATAGGAGTAGGTCTATGTATGTTATGTTACAGCCATAAGTAATGTATTTACATACATCACTTATTAACCCTTACAGTGGCTCAGGAGGTAGAGTGGTCATCTGGTAATTGGAAGGTTCCAGCTCCTCCTGGCAGCGTGTCAAAGTGTCCTTGAGCAAGACACTTAACCCCTAACTGCTCCTGATGAGCAGGTCGGAACCTTGCATGGTTGCCTCCGCCGTCGGTGTGAATGAATGGGTGAATGTGAGGCATAAGTTGTAAAGCATTTGGATAAAAGCGCTATATAAATGTAATCCATTTCATCCAAACCTTAACCTTAAACTAACCTTAACTTTCTATCATCATAGTATTGCTGTGTTTGTAACAGGGTGGGTGACTGTCTTGGTCTAGTGGTGAGTGCACTCATCACATTGAGGTAGCAGACTCACTGACTCGTCGGAATCAAAGAGTGGCAACTGAGGTAAAAGAGGCACACTCATCACATAGCAGACTCACATCAGGAGGAACACCAGGTAATTGGCGAAGGGAGGGATTGATATCACCACCAGTGGAATGGCTTTCATCATGTCCCTGCGAATCTGAAAAACAAAGAGAAAATAAGTCTCAGGGTTCCCAGTCATTGCAAAACAAAATGCAAGAACTCTCAAGTACTTTTCCAAGCACTGTTTTGTATTTTAAAAGGGCATTTAATGGGATACAATTCACGTTTTGGGGGAGGGGGGGTCTGATCCAATATTTATGGCGTAAAAAAAACTATTTCTGACAATTAGTTATGCGTGAGTGTGTTTTCGTGTTCAACGTTAAACTATTGTGCAGCCTTATATACTGTACTTAATGTTTTTAAATTGCAGGAAATTACAGCAAATGGCTTTCTTTATAGCAAATTTTTGGCCTCCCGGACAGGCCCCCCCCTGGTTGAGACTCAGCACCATCTTGTTTGAACATCCTGGGGAAAGCCTGGTACACGTCACTTTTACTCTTATTCTTTAACCACACATTTCACCGTGTCCTATAAAATGTTCCCCCTGCTCCCAAACAATCTCTTCTTTTTCCCCCTTCTTTTTCCATTTTTCTCCCATCCCAATGTTAGTCGTTATGCCAATTCCCAATCCCCTTCCTGGTCGTTGCGCACTCTACCCCCTACCGTCAGTCTGGGAGGGCGGAGAGTCGGAGACTATCACGTGCTTCCTCCGACACATGTGTAGCCAGCCCACCGCTTCTTTTCACCTGGCAGCGTGGACTCTCACTGGGAGAGTGTAACGTGTGGGAGGTCACACTACCTCTCCTAGATCCTTCCCTTGCTGTGCAGGCGCCCCGACCGAACTGTAGGAGTCGCTGTTTACAACAACCAGGACCCACCCACGCCGGCTTCCCACCCGCTAACACTGCCAATTGTGTTAGTATGGACGGTCGGCCAAGCCAGAGGCACCACAGCCGGATTCGATCCCACCCAAACAATCTCTTCTAATGCTACCGAGGCGAGGTCCTACTTTGAACCTACCTGCCGGAGCTTCTCCAGGTCCCTGTAGGACAAGTCGTGACCTTTTGAAGAAATCCTGATAAACTCTTTGGCATCTTGAAAGAGGAGCTTGAATCCTGGAGAAATTATAAACATTGGCTATCAATTATGCTGTTACCCATAATATAAACCAGATGTTTAAATAATAATAATAATAATAATAATAATAACACATACAGTGGCAGGATGCATTAAAATATCAGCATAAACAACAATAAAATAACTAATTTACAATAAAATAATCACAGTGTTGAGTCACAGAATGCATTAAAAGGCTAATACAAATATTTAGTCATGTGTATAGGTAAAGTGTTCCATAGCTTTGGTGCATACAAATTAGCAAAGGCTGCATCCCCGATTGTCTGTTGTATGAATGAATGAATGAATGAATGAAAACTTTATTTAACAGATTGCAGAATGGGTACAATACAGTACGGCTCAATACATACAATTGTTAAGGGGATGCAGACCTGAGAAAGACGTTTGTCTTGTTTCCATCAGGGTCCCCCATTTTCAATTCATATAGACATTTATGACATACACAACATACATGACATTTATGGCATAGGGACATATAGGTATTTAATACCGATACATTTGTGACATAAGCGGTATTCAAATATACAGTACTGTTACCCCTAGATCCTGACAGAGTATATACATATGATGGGGAGGGGGGACTGTACATTAGGAGGGGGTGGGTGGGTGGGAGGGAAATATACATACGGCGGGGAGGGAATATATACATGCGGTGGGGAGGAGACTGTCTATTAGGAGGTGGTGGGGGTTTTGGGCATTTACGGTGGCCAGTTTCGAATTTCAGCCTCCCGTAGGTGCTCTTTAAGAGCGGTTTTGAATGTGGGCAGGGATTCACATTCCTTTACAGCTTTGGGTAGGGTGTTCCACATTGTTGTGGCATAATTGCGAAACGTGTTTAGTCCCTTGTTTGAGCCGAATCTGGGTTTAACATGATTTGTTGAGCTTCCTCTGGTGTAGTGGTTGTGGTATTCACTGACCTTTGGGAAGTATTTTGACATGTACATGGGCACCCCGGTCGTATAGTGTATCTTGTAGACCAGGCCCATTGCAAGTTGATGTACTCTGTTGTCTACTCTAAGCCATCCTAGGTTGTCAAAGTGGGCAGGGGTGAGGTGGGTTCTGGGGTTCAGGTCAAGTAGTAGTCTGACCAGTTTGTTTTGTGATGTTTGTAATTTTGTTTTAAGCGCCTTTGAGGTGCTTTGGTACCATGAGGTGCACGCATAGTCATAGTACCCTTGAATGAGTGCTCCTGCCAGAGTCTTCAGGGTATTCTTGTTTACCAGAGAGGAGATCCGGTACAAGAATCTAGTTCGTTGGTTGACTTTTTTTTATTACATTGGCATGTAGCTGGGAACCTTCAATAAGCCAGTAGTAGATGATTGTAATGTTTTGGGGGCACATAGTTGACAAGAGAGTTGGCAATGTAGCTCGGTCCTGTTCCATTTAGGGCTTTGTATATAAAGGAGGAGGACCTTAAAATCCATTCTAAATTTACCGGAAGTCAAAGCAGAGTAGCTAACACTGTACTGGACTGATGTGGTCTCTCCTCTTGGTTCTAGCTAATAGCCTAGTCTAGCTGCAGAGTTTTTAATGAGCTGAAGTCTCTCATTAAAGCATTACAGTAGTCAAGTCGGCGTGAAATAAAGGCATGGATCAGTTTTTCAGCGTCCTTTTGATTTATGAGTGGTTGTTTTGTTATTGAAGAACAATGTAGACTAGATTCTTCACATTTTGATGCAGAGGACTGCGGAGGGTGTGGCAGTGTTGAGCAGCTGGTCGATGGCAGATAATACAATTCTAGAATTGCCAACATTCTCTGATCATTTTAGAAAAGTAATCCTTTCTTGCCTAACATAATTTCCTTGTTATAGGCAGTCATGGTATATATATATCGCAGTGAACTGTGGGCTTAGTTTTCCTCCATTTTTGTTCAGCTGCCGACATATTTTCTTAGTTAGTCTGATCAACACTACTAGTACTATTGTTTAACTACGGGGAGATTGTGTCAGTTGGAAAAGTGAGAATTGATAAGTGAGTTTTTCACCTTCCACGAACGTGTGATAAAGTTGATAAAAACGGGGGAATCGTCTTTTGAGGAAAATCTCATATCTGCTGTTTGCTCGCTCGATCCTGGCCACGACATCTCGGCTACCCGGTCTGGCTTTGGAGGATGAATAGTGTCCATGAACCGTCCACGGTCTGCACAGGGGTCTGCACAGCAGGGACCTGTAATGCAGGACAGAGGACATTGATTGATTGATTGAAAATCTTATTAACAGATTGCAGAATGGGTACAATACAGTACAGCTCAATACACACAATTGTTAAGGGGATGCAGACCAGAGAAAGACTTTCGTCTTGTTTACATCAGGGTCCCCCATTTTCAATTCATCATAACATTTATGACATACATGACATACAGATAGACAGTACTGTTACATCTAGAGTAGACATTTATGACATGCCAGATCTACAAATATACAGTACTGTTTGTGATACAAAAAGAGTCTAAAAAATAGAGTATACATTTGACGAAGATGTAATGCAGGACAGACAGGGGCCTGTAATGCAGGACGAGGACATGTGCCATTTGTTCTACAGATGTTGGGTCTTGTAATGCTAGCCACTGTGTGTACAACGTTATGACAGCTAGCTAACGCTAGCTTAGCATGCTAACAACATGCCGGGTAAAAAGAAAACAAGCACTGACGACAAAGCGTTTAACAATTTTCACTCAATCACTAACAGCAGCGTCATATACCTTGCTTGAGTGACCGTGGTAGAAGAATAAAGACCGACTGTCACCCCATTTATCCGCACTCCTCCGTACAGTCGCGCCAAAGACAAATGACACAAGCGCGCACAGGACATCGCCATTTTGGTATAAGGACAGCTGTGCGCAGGTGCGTACAGTACATTTACCGGCTGGTGTGTGTGTCAGTGAAAGGGTTAACCGGCTGGTGTGTGTGTGGCAGTGAAAGGGTTAACCTTCTGTCGTGTGGCAGTGAAAGGGTTAACTGGCTGGTGTGTGTGTGGCGGTGAAAGGGTTAACCGGCTGCCTGTGTGGCAGTGAAAGGGTTAACCTTCTGTGAATCGTCGCAGTGAAAGGGTTAACCGTTTTGGTAGTGCGGCAGTGAAAGGGATAATGCATGTTGCGATGGGGTCAAGGTCTATTTCTATTGGGACCTGGCTGCATTTTGACCGAGCCTTGGGCTCCCATTAAACACACGTTTATGATTAGTGGGCTGGCTGACCTTCATCCCAGGGCTATAGGCTGTGCTTTAGATTAGAAAGATTAGATTATAGATTAGATTCAATGTATTGTTGTTGCACAAGTATGAATGAAAACTTTATTTAACAGATTGCAGAATGGGTATACAGTACGGCTCAATACACACAATTGTTAAGGGGATGCAGGGTCCCCTAGAGCAGATGGTGGAGGTAAACGGTATCCTATCCCCCCCCCTCACAGTAAACTGTGGTGTTCCACAAGGAAGCATACTAGGTCCGCTACTGTTCCTAATTTATGCAAATTACATGTCGTCAGCTTGTGACTGCAACTTGTTCCTGTTTGCGGACGACTCAGCCCTGCTGGTCTCTGACAAGAACAAGTTACAGGTTGAAAAAACCCTCAGCTCAGAACTAGGCAAAATCTGCATATGGCTCGCTGATAACAAACTATCATTACACATGGGCAAAACAGAGTCCATTCTCTTCGGTTCAAATAACAAACTCAGCAAGACCGACGGCTTCTCAGTTACAGTGGGTGACAATATTGTCACAAGGAAAGAAGATATTACCTACCTGGGTTCCATCCTAGAGGCAAATCTTTCCTGTGACAAAATGGCATCCAATGTAATAAAAAAAGTCAACCAACGAACTCGTTTCTTGTACCGGATCTCCTCACTGGTAAACAAGAATACCCTGAAGACTCTGGCAGGAGCACTCATTCAAGGGTACTACGACTATGCTTGCACCTCATGGTACCAAAGCACCTCAAAGGCGCTAAAAACAAAATTACAAACATCTCAAAACAAACTGGTCAGACTACTGCTTGACCTTACTCCTAGAACCCACCTCACCCCTGCCCACTTTGACAACCTAGGATGGCTTAGAGTAGACGACAGAGTACAGCAACTTGCAATGGGCCTGGTCTACAAGATACACTACACGACCAAGGTACCCATGTACATGTCAAAATACTTCCCAAAGGTCAGTGAATACCACGATCACAACACCAGAGGGAGCTCCACAAATCATGTTAAACCCAGATTTGGCTCAAACAAGGGACTAAACACATTTCGCAATTATGCCACATCAATGTGGAACTCCCTACCCAAAGCTGTAAAGGAATGTGAATAACTACCCACTTTCAAAAACACTCTCAAAAAACACCTACGGGAGACTGCAATTCGAAACTGGCCCCTGTAAATGTCCTAACACAACCCCCTCCAATGTACAGTAAATTACCAAGTATGGTCTTGTCAATATTCCAATGTACAGTTTTGTTTGTATAGTTGTTTCTCTGGTCTGCATCCCCTTAACAATTGTATGTATTGAGCTGTACTGTACTGTACCTGTACCCATTCTGCAATCTGTTAATAAAGTTTTCAATCAATCAATCAATCCCCATTTTCAATTCATACTGACATTTATGACATACACACACAACATACATGAGTCATGACATCATGACATTTATGACATATAGGGACATACATGACATACAGGTGTAGTAAGTACAGAGTCCAACTAAACGAAGTGCAAAGTAGCAGTAAAGTGCATTGCAGTATTCAGTGTAACATGCGAATAATGTGGAGCATATGACGAAGCTACTGAGTAAACATGCTAAACTAATGTGTATACAGTATGTACAGTATTATTATATACTGTGGTACCGTACAGGTATGAATATACTGGTAATAAACCATATACTAGCCAGCGATTTAACTAATATGAGTAGGTATGGATATATCAGATTATAGACAAATTTACAATGTGTGTATGTATATACTTCAGTTCAGTTCAGTTCAGAGTTTTTATTTGCCACATGGAATAATACAATCATAGTTTCTTCATTAAAAAATCATAAATAGCCATTCCATGGACAAAAGGAGCAGGAAGAAGAATAAATCTTATAATTACCTGCCCCTTATTCCTAAACTAACATGTAGTTTCTTAATGGTCGGCGTATAACCTTATTTACACAAATAATCATATATACCATTACTGTATATAGAGAGAGATTTTAATTTTTGATTTAACCTTTATTTAACCAGGAAGTCCCATTGAGATACAAGATCTCTTTTGCAAGGGAGATCTGGCCAAGATTGTTTATTGTTTATTGTTTAAAAAGGATCCCCATTAGCTGTCACCTAAGTGGCGAGCTAGTCTTCCTGGGGTCCACATAGAAAGACAACACAAAACACAAAACATAACAACATAAGATACATATGACAATCACAATTAACAATGATAATCTAAAAACAGTAAAACATTGTAGACATCATTATCTAAAAACATTGTAACATTGTCTAAAAACAGTAAAACATTGTAGACATCATTATCAACATCAGAATATTTTGCTCACATATTTAAGTAGTGCATTCTCAGGTGGTATTTGAAAGACACTTTACTATTCAATTTACTTATGTTCAGTGGGCAGTTATTCCAATGATTGATGGCACGATAAACAACAGTCCTCTTTAAAGCATTTGATTTTGGACGTGGTAACATAATCTGTCCATCATCAGCTGACCTAGTAAAATAAGAATGAACCTGACTGCATCTGACAATTTGTTTGTATAAGAAAACAGGTTGAGACGAAAAGACAGTGTTCCTGAAAAATTTAACTGTGTTGAAAACCAGCCTATTCTCTACCGTTAACCATGAGAGTTGCCGGTGCATAGTGATGGTGTTTGTTCTCATGGAACAATGTAAAACTAACCTTGCAGCTCTGTTCTGGGCAGTTTGCAATTTCTTTAGTTGACCTTTGGATGCAGAGGACCATACTGGTGCACAATAATCTAGGTGACATAAAATTAAAGATTTCGCCACCTGTCCCACAATATATGTAGGGACATAAGAAAGACATTTCCTCACCATGGAGATACCACTCCCCATCTTCTTCACTATGGTATCAATGTGTTCTGCCCATGACAGCTGGCTAATAGCTAATAGCATAATAATATAATAAAGATAATAGCAATAACATTTGCGATACATCACACAGCAATAAAATGTGCGATACATCATCACACAAGAACACAATAAAAGTGCATGTATACAATACATCACATAAAACACAAAATTGAATAGTCTACATGATAGTAAAAGTGTATGACAGTTATATAACAGAGATTTAAATTTGCCAAGAGAGACCAGGGTATCTAAGTGGATATGGTCCTGTGTAGACCATTCCATGCCCAAGGTGCGAAGCGAGAAAAAGCTGTCCTTCCTATTTCAGTGTGTAATCTGGGAGTTTTTAAAAGTAGCCATCTTGTGGACCTGGTATGGTAGCTGCTAGAGGCAAAGCAAATGAGACTGGAAAGATATAGGGGAAGCTTCCCTATAGGATGGCCTTATATAAAAACATACATATGGGATTTCCTCCGTACGTACAGAGATGTCCATCCCACCATTTGATAAAGCACACAATGGTGAGTATACCGTGTTATATGGATAGTCTAGATTGGATATCGTGGTATAATGAAGGTACTGGTAGTTATGAGTACAGTATGACTACTACACTACTACTAATGCTACTACTACTGCTACTGCTACTACTACTACTACTACTACTACTACTACTACTACTACTACTACTACTACTACTACTACTACTACTACTACTACTACTACTGTACTACTACTACTACTACTACTACTACTACTACTACTACTACTACTACTACTACTACTACTACTACTACTACTACTACTACTACTACTACTACTGCTACTATAGGGGACCCTGATGTAAACAAGACGAAAGTTTTTCTCTGGTCTGCATCCCCTTAACAATTGTATGTATTGAGCTGTACTGTACCCATTCTGCAATCTGTTAATAAAGTTTTCAATCAATTAATCAATCAATCAATCACTACTACTACTACTATTACTACTACTGCTACTGCTACTACTACTACTACTACTACTACTACTACTACTACTACTACTACTACTACTACTACTACTACTACTACTACTACTACTGCTACTACTACTAATAATAATAAATTAAATTTAAAACGCCTTTCAAGCAACCCAAGGTCGCTTTACAATTTTAAAAGAAAAAACAAACACCAAAGGACAACAAGAGTCCTAACAGACAACACATAAAACTAAGCTACAGAAAAGCCTGAAGGCTGAAGAGATGAGTTTTCAATCTAGATTTAAAAACAGAGATGGTCAGTGTTGTGGGTCGAGGCAGGGAGAGTGTTCCAGAGGGTATCATTTAAAAACAGAGATGGACTCAGCGTTGTGGATTGGGGAGAGTATTCCAGAGGGCAGGAGTTCAAGTTCAAGTTTCAAGTTTCTTTATTAGTTGTCATACAAAAACACAGAATACTTTTATATGAAATGCTTTTTTTCTGTTTTGCTCCTGCGAGTGTGCTAGATAAAAATAGATAAAGTATAAAATAGAAAGTCAAAAGTACACAAACAAAGTGTAAACAAAAAGGAGTGGCAGCACTGGAAGCTCTGTCCCCAACTAGTATGCACTCTGGTATGAGGAATGATGAGGAGTCCAGTGTCAGAGGAGCGTAGCCTATGAGAGGGGGTGTAGGTGTGGAGGAGGTCAGAGAGGCATTCAGGGGCAAGGTCATGGAGATACTTACAGTATTTGTGAGGAGGAGAATTTAGAAAATCACATGGAACATGACAGGGAGCCAGTGGGGGGTGCTGGAGGAGGGTCAAGTGTTCCTGGCTGCCAGGATTTTGTGCTTGTGATTAGCCTGGCAGCAGAGTTTAGGACATACTGGGGCTGAAATGTGAAACCTATTGAAATCCGATAGCGAGCTATGCGGCACAAGTCCAAAATCAAAGCTTTTAATTTTGTTTTGGTCACAAACAGGGTACATCTCTCTAATGGAGAACACTTCACCAGGACTGAGCTGCCAGCCATGGACGACCTCTACACACAGAGGTGCAGAAGGAAAACCCGAAACATTTTTTTTTCTGTTTTACCACAGAAATGCTATATTTCTATAGTGATTCACTTCAGTATATCAATAGTAATTGGTGTATGTGAGGGGGGGAAAAGACAGGAATCCTACAGATTTACTATAGTTCATTTTCGTATGGGATAACAGCATAAAGTATGTGTTAGTATCATAATTTCCAAAGGTCAGTTCTGGCAAACATTTCACCCCCTACAATGTACAGTAAATGACCAAGTATGGTTTTGTCAATATTCCAATGTACAGTTTTGCTTGTACAGTCATACAGTGTGTCCCCCCCACCCCTCCTACCCAACACCCCCCACCCCACCCACCCAACCACCTCCAATGTACAGTCCCCCCCCCAACCCCACCCCACCTACCCAACCCCCTCAGTGTTGGGGGCGTTCCAGGTGTTTGAAGAACCTTCAGCTTCAGAGTCAGTTGGAGGGCATTCCAGGTGTTGGAAGCATCAAAGGAAAAAGCAGTTTTTCTCGGTTCAGAGCAGAGTTGTGATGTAAGAGGGTTTACCAAAAAGGGTTTTAAGAAATAAACAAGTACCAATGAGGCCATGCAACCTTTCATAAAGGTCACTGTGGTGGTATCATCTTCCATAAAGGACACTGTGGTGGTATCATCTGTCACCAGTAATAAATCTGAGGGCAGAATGATAGAGCAAGTCCGGATAAGTCAGGATAAGTGGAAGGTGGAGATATGGAAAAAACCTAAACTTAGAAAAGATGTTGAAAAAAAAAAAATTACTGAACTTTATTTTCTTTTTTTATCTACTTTTTACTAGTGACAACAAACCACAGGTGACAGTCAATCAGTGCTAATTACAGAGAACAGGGTGACGTACTCCAGAATGGCGGTGGGTTTCCAGTCCTGGGAGAGGACAGAAACCCAGAACGTTACAAAGTATACTATATACTTATTGTTTATGTGTCTTGTAAGCCCATATGGGCTGGGCATACATCTGTATGTAAGACACAAAAATTAAAAAACATCAATCAATCAATCAGTAGTAGAAGTAGTAGTATAAACACTTGAGAATACAATACAAGGATCTGTGAAACCTTCCCCCCTCACATCTTCCTGTGATGTCTTTCCCCAAGCCGGTTAACTTATTTTTCCACCTAAAGATTATTTGTTTTGCCCAAATGCAACACTTATTAGCTTACATAATCTTACACACAAATGTATCAACCTATAATACAAGTTTCACATTAGCAGTTAGCATTTCCTGGTTGACAATGTAGACATGGTAGGTTCCTAGGATTAGTTGCATCACATATTTTGAGGAAGTACAGAGAAATGTGGGAAAATGTGAAAAGAGTGCTATGGTGACAAGTCCTGCACAAATAACAACCTGTATAGGGGTAATTTAGTCTTATTCCACATCTACTGTATGTAGTTGAGTAAGGACCGCAATGGAAACAAGCCTATGGCTTTATTGTGTTTGTTTTTTTTAATCCTATTGGTAAACAGTGGGCCGATATGTATACCTGTTCAAATTATGTGTTATCCATTCTAATCAATAAACTATTCAATAAAAATAAAAATAAAGTACCAGTGATGACTGCCCAGGATGAAGGCTCAAGCGGAGGGCAGTGGACCTTAGATGACCTGTGATGACCCTGATGTAAACAAGACGAAAGTCTTTCTCTGGTCTGCATACCCTTAACAATTGTGTGTATTGAGCCGTACTGTATTGTACCCATTCTGCAATCTGTTAATACAATTTTCAATCAAAAAAGGTCCCCCATTTTCAATTCATAATGAATTGTAAGTAAGGGTGCAATTAGCACCGTACAATCCATTCTTTGTGGATCCCGCCCTAGAATTTATATCACAAAATCAACAAGGACTAAAAGTTAAATTCACTAGGGAAGACAATGAAGTTATAGCTTGAAGACTCACCTTGAAGAGAGCCTGAACACAGAGGTCCAGCAGCTACGTGTCTGGTCTGCCTCAGCAGTGTCAGCATACAGGAGCTTCAGGTCCTCGCACACACACGCATGCACGCACGTACTGTACGTACGCACACACGCAATAAGCGCACAATATGTACAATGTTGCTCGAAGGCATGTGAACCCCCTTGAAACAGCCAGTCCCCCAAACACCCCACACATCAATCCCCACCACATCCCCATCCAAGACACCCCCCCCCCCACCCCAGATAAAGCGTGCCATGACCGAAGGAAAACACACACATTATCTTAATAATAATAATAATAATAATAATAAAAATTTACTTTATTTGTATAGCACCTTTCATACAGAAACTGCAGCTCAAAGTGCTTCACAACAGAAAAAAGACAGGCACAAAATGAACACATAAATTAGACTAGAGTAAAATAGTGCACATAAAGTGCAAACATAAAATCAGTTTTTTACAGTGAAATTAAATAGTTCTGGATTACTGTTTTAACAGTTTAAAGTCATCTTTACCTTCTCTGTTTGGTATCCACAGTTTAAAACTTGTTTAAAACCCACTTTGACCTTTCGAACCTCCCACTCAGGGCAAACCTCCCACTCAGGGCAAACCTCCCTCTCAGGGCGCAGTTCCCTCTCTCGGGGCGCAGTTCTAGGCCTGGGTCCTACACAGTTTTAAAGCCTGACAGTCTTTCTTGTTTGATACCCACACAGTTTAATACCCGACAGTTTTGAACCTGTAATAAAAAGTAATAGATAGAGTAAAATAGTACAGTGCAAAAAAATTGTTGAATAGAATAGATAGTAAAATTATGCAACAGTGCAGTGCAATAAAAAGTAAAGTAAAATGATACAAAGTGCAGTGCAATAAAATAATGCTACAGTACAATCAACAGCGGTGTATTAAAAGGCTATGGTGAAGAGGTACTTTTTTAGTTTTATTTTTAATATAAAAAAAAAATGTATATAGAGATACAGTATAGCTTCCCTAATGTGTTCCATAACTTTGGTGCATAGTTTCTTATTAGGTACAGGGAAATCGGTGTGTTGGTAGCCTAATTTTTGGAATTGCATTTCATCACATAACCACTTGATGGCAGTGCCTATCAATTTGGTATGTATAGAATGAACAGGATAACCAACCACTGTTTGAAACATTTGCTCTGTACAGCCGCAGTATTCTGCCCACTTTAAGATAAGATAAGATATTCCTTTATTCCCTTTGGGGAAATTCTGGCATCAAAACCCACCTGTTCGCCCTAGCCTTCAACCTTCCCCAACCTTACCCCCCCCCCCCCCCTCAACCTGTTTTGATCTTTGTTACTGTGGCCTTATGTTTTCTGTGTATCATGCTGTTTTCCCTGTTCCCCCGTGGTCTTATGTTCCTTTTTGTTTCTTTGTTTTCTCTGTTTTCCCCACTTAATGTCAGCGACTTCGGGTTCCTGAGAAGCACTTTATGAATACAATGAATTATTATTATAGCAGCATGGGGGAGGGGGGAGGGGGAAGGGGGGAGGGGAGGTACAGGTATGGGCAGGGTAATAGTAGAAAGACATACATAGGCAATACAAATCTAGATCTGAATATAAAAATATGAGGAAAAAATTAACTGTGTAAACAATATAATTAATTCTGAATCTAGAAATGAGAAAAAGAAACAGTGTAAACAAAGGTGCAGATGAGGGTCTGTATGCCCTATCGCTTATATTATACGTTACAATAAATAGCCTGCCAGTATACGCCTACACAAGGTGTCTTAATTGTCTCCTACTACTACTACTACTACTACTACTACTACTACTACTACTACTACTACTACTACTACTACTACTACTACTACTACTACTACTACTACTGCTACTACTACTACTACGGTGTTACGGTGGAGGTAGGTAGAATACAGTTTTGCAGAAAGGGAAAGGTATGGAGGAGGCAGAGACGAGGATTGAAGCTTGGAGAGGGAGTTTACTGTAGAATCCAGTGCAATACAAAGAACATACAGAAACTACTTAACAACCTACTCAACAAAACAACAAACACTAACACTTACTATAGGATGACAGCACAATACGGCGTGGACAGGAAACGGGGAAGGAGATAGGAGGAATGTCGCCACAAGGAAGGGAGGACAGACAGACAGACACCTAAATACCCAGACTAATTAACAAATCAAGAAGGTCAACACAGAATCACAACACAACGATAGCAATGACAAACTAAACAACAACTAGACACTACGGCAATGACACACAACAACACAACAAGGGGGTGACATCACACATAGACAGGAGTGGCCCAAGATAATAAACAATTAGACACTAATTCTATTATTTGGAACCAGAGCAAAATGGTCGCCTGTACCAACAGGCTAGTCTGGCCACTTGGGTAGGAGACCAATGTTAGGCAGAGAGCCAATGTTGGGTGGAGGGCATTGCCCACTGTTAGGTGGAGGGCACTGCCCAATGTTACCATCCTGCCCAGTCCATCCAGGACCGGGCCTAGGATCGTGACACTACGTATGTATTGATAAGACCTTCTACTAACTATATCAAAAGACATAAAGACTCAACATGGATACTAAGGATAAGAAAAAGGCTGGAAAGAAACACGGCGCAGAAATTCCAACGGCGCCGGTTTCGACACGTTCAAAGAATATAACAAGCGAGGCAGCGGCGGTACCGTTGTCGACTAGCCCCAATGGGGGGATTATAGTGGAGAATATACCGGGATCAACGACGACTGGCCCCGAGAGTGAGACAGTAGATGACAACACAACGGGAACGACGGGGAAAAGTACCGTGAAAGATAAGGCAGGTGAATTTGAGAAGATAATCTCCAACAAATCCATCGGGTCCCTCACTGCACCTGCAACATCAACTGACACAAGCAGTGCAATTTCACAACCCGATTTCAACTCTCTGACTACCCTGATGAAGGAACAGATGGTCGCTTTCAAATTACACATCGAGGAACTCAAAGATGAATTCAAAGCACACGTCGATGCTAAATTCGAAGAGGTTATGGAAGCAGCCGCTGTACAGGCCGGGCAAATCACAGCAGTGGAGAATACGGTGATAGAAATTACACGGATGGTCCAAGTGAACGAGAAGAACATCAACGATGGATTAACAGAGTTATCGAAGGAGATACAACAGGTGGAAGAAGAGTGTCGGAAGAAAATACAAGAAGTCGAAGAGAAAGCAATGGAGAGGCAGCTCGAGACCCAACATTACTACAGGCGAAATAATATCCGCATTGTGAGATGAATCAGTCAATTGCACAGACGACAGCTTTCCAACAGTGTTAGTAAATATTTTAGGTAATAACACCCTTTCCACTGCGCCGACAGTGGACCAATGTTACAGAGTCGGTACACAGGCCAAAGAGGTAACGGTCCGAGAGTTATCATCGTTACCCTGCGTAAGACGGTAATAAGAGACGCCATCATTAGAGCAGCGCGCAATCAAAGGGGGAAACTGAAATATGGTGAAAATTCAATATCTATCTACGAAGATCTATGTAAGGAGGCCATCGCTCAGCGTTTCCCCTACAAGGATGTGATGCAGAGAATGTTTAAGAGCGGTTTCAGGCCAATTCTTAACTACCCGGCACTATTATCGATCTTGGGATAAGACGGTATTAGGCAGCCAATACGCACGCCTAAATCCGCCGAAGATTACATGAAGCTACATGGATCTGGTCCCCCCGGGCAGGATGCAACACTGACTCAGAACAGATAAGCCTATTCATCTCTCTTTTTCTCTTTGTATTTTAGTAAGTGTTTACATATTTACTAGTATTCTACAACCTTCCAGAATATAATGCACCCCCTCAACGAAGGCCTGTAAATTTAACACTAACATCCGGTGTGAATAAGCATAGGATTCAAGGACTGAAGTTTAATTAGGCTTCAATAAGGCTTTAATAAAAATATAAAAAAAAATACATTAGCCACATCTAAATGTATAAGCACGACAAGGTTATTCTAATATTTTAAATAATTACTCCACTGATTTAGAGATTTGCTGTAAAAGTCTCTGTTTTTCTCTTTTTTCTCTATACTGAATTTTATTTTCTCTGTTTTTCTCTGATGAGTTTTATTTTAGTTCTCACTCCTTTTTTATTTTTTTTTATCTTTCATTGTTATCTTTTTTCATTCTAAGGTGTTAGTGTTTATCTCCACTCTTTTCCTTTTTTCTGATGTTTCCTACATAAGTTAGTAGAAGGTTCAAATGAATATATTAATGAAGGTATATTTTTCATTTTTCAAACTATTGTTAGTACATTAATGGGAAGGCGCAAGACCAAAAGCGACATTCTATTGAATTAGAATGAAAGTTTTAGATCCTATGGCAATTAGCATAGGAAGAATAGGATTACAAAGCTCAATTTGGGTAGTCCGGTGGCCTAAGGAAGGGAGTCATACATGTAGGATGTGTCTATGGAACACAATCATGTACGACTCACGGTGGGAGGGGGGGAAAGGGGATTTTTATTTGTATATATGTATGTTTTTAAGCTCTGCTCTCAATGGGACCTCACTAGTTGGATGTATATCTATTGTTGCCTCGCACTCCAGAAGCATTACCAATAACTACACAACAACATGTATAGATTATGGCTAGTTTGAATATAATGATCTGGAACACTGGGGGAATAAATAACCAACACAAACGCAAAAGCGTGCTCACATTGATGAAAAAAGAACAGGTGGACGTTGCTCTGCTAAGCGAAACGCACATTCTAGAGAAAGACATAGATACGTTAGCGGACAACACATATCATAATATTAGTCACTCTTCTTTTGGTACGAGAACTCGGGGGGTAGCCATAGTCGTTAGACGTAAGTTGAATATTGAATTAAAGGGAGTATGGTCTGATGTAGATGGTCGGATAACTATAGCTAAGATTGTACACAAGAACAGGAAAATAGCGTTGGTAGCGGTATACGCCCCAAATTTGTACGAAGTGGATTTATTCACTACACTAACCAAAGCAATGTTAGACATTCCCGATTACTCATTTATAATAGGTGTGGATTTTAATGCCATTTGGAATCCAAGGATAGACAAATCTTACCTCGCCTTTTCCAGCGAACAAAAGAATTCATCTAATGCATTAAAGGATTGGTCGAAGATTACAGGTGTAAATGACTTATGGCGATCACTTAATCCCACAACCCGAAAGTACTCTTGTCGATCTGCAAGACATAACACATTATCCAGAATAGATTATGTCTTTGCATCCCCGAGACTATTTGATAACTATGACGTGGAAATGATACCCAATGCACTATCAGATCACTGTTATTTACTCCTAAAAGGAACATTTGGTATACTATCTTCCCGAGCCCCAAGATGGCGATTTAACTCGATGCTGCTTAATAACAAGGAATTCATTACACAACTCAAAGAAGCTCTTACAGTATTCCTACGGGAGAATGCAAACTCGGTGCAAGACCCCAGAATAATATGGATGTCGGTAAAGGGAATGATCAAGGATTTCACTGATAGCTTTTCCTCCAAAATGCGCAAGAATCAATGGACAAAACTGGCTGAACTAGAAACGCTTTACTCAACGTTATTTAATTCTTTACAATACAACAACTCAACTCGACTAGAAAATCAAGTTAAGGTACTAAAAAAAGAGATCAATGCCATATACAGACAACAATCGGAAATACAAATACGTAGCACAAGACAACAGCAATACTCCCAAGGTTCTAAACCCAGTCACCTATTAGCCATGCGATTAAGAATTAATGCAACATTTGCAGATATAACTACCATTAGAGCACAACAAGTACTTGAAACAGACCATGAAAAAATAAACGCGACATTCAAAGAATTCTACTCCAACTTATATAAATCAGAAACGACCTTCGATCAAAACAAAATGGACAGATATCTTAATCAAATTATTCTCCCTAAACTTTCAGAGGATGACGCTAAACAGTTAGAAACACCGATCACACTAGAGGAACTCAAGAAGGCCATATCCGAAATGCAAAGTGGTAAGGCTCCTGGAAGAGACGGTATCCCACCAGAAATGTACCTCTCTTGTTGGGACATAATTGGACCCTTATTACTAAATATGATCTTATACTCAGTCAAGGAGGGGAACTTCCATAAGAACGACAATATTGCACTCATAACAGTCCTTCTCAAAAAAGACAAAGACCCCACGAGTGCGGTAGTTACAGACCCTTAAGTCTCCTCGGAACCGATATCAAACTGTACTCTAAGGTATTAGCCATCAGATTACAAAAGCATATGACGTCTTTAGTTCATCCGGACCAAACTGGCTTCATAAGAGGCCGCCTGATCACTGATAACATAAGACGAATACTGCACGTACTAGATGCCGACAAGGACGACACCATACCTAAGGCGATGCTGTCCCTGGATGCAATGAAAGCTTTTGACAGGCTGGAATGGTCGTATCTATGGGCAGTATTAGAGAAGATGGGGTTAGGTAAAGGTTTCATCGATATGATTAAAGTAGTATACAAAGATCCATCGGCCATGATTACAACAGGTATACATTTACATTTACATTTAGTCATTTAGCTGACGCTTTTATCCAAAGCGACTTACAAGTTCTGTGCGACAAGACAGCAAGAAGGGTATAACTCTATCAGCTGAGTAACAATGTTCATCAAAGTGTTGCGTGTTACAGTGTAGGTTAGTTTATTAGGACAAGTGCATGACATTAAAGTTAGTCGGGGTTAGTTTTTTTTTTTTTTTTTTTTTTTTTTTATAATCACCTCCGGAATCTCCGGAATCTTTCCGGTATCACGCTCAGCTAGACAGGGTTGCCCTCTTAGTCCCGGACTATTCGATCTATCATTAGAACCTTTAGCACAATATATAAGACAATCCCAATCCATAGAACCAATCGTAATCAAGGGCACACAACATAAAATTAGTTTATATGCGGACGACGTAATACTGTTCATGCAAAACCCCAACACCACACTGCCTCATCTGCTCAAGTTGATTGAGAACTTTGGAGATTTATCGGGATTCAAGATAAATTGGCCGAAGTCGGCTTTCCTTCCACTTAACGCCCCTGCAAAAAAAGATATAACCCTCCCAGGAGAGATACCCATGGTAAAACATTTTAGATGTTTGGGAGTGGAAATATTCCCCACCATAAGACAAACGGTGAAGCACAATTACACAAAAATCCAAAACAAAATCAAAGACGACCTTGATAGGTGGGCAAAACTTAAAAACTCAGTACAGGCACGGATATCAATAGTTAAGATGGACGTACTACCTAGAATCAATTTCTTCAGCTCAATGCTACCGTTACCCCCTCCAGAGGGTTACTGGAAAAAATTACACATACAAATTTATTTGGAATAACAAACCACCACGTATAAAAAGATCCACCGCACAGAGAAATAAAGCAGACGGTGGCATGGCATTTCCAGATTTTTTCCACTATTTTAAGGCGTACACATTAAGACCATTGACAACATGGTTTGATCCCCAAGCATTAGTATCCTGGAGAAAATTAGAAGAAAACATAGTAGCCCCACATAGACTGAAGGACATAGCATACACTAAACTATCAATCAAGCATTGCGAACGGAAATTTGGCCCCATAATTACTCATGCGATCCGGATATGGCGTGAAACACAAAAAAAATATCCTAACCCACATAAATGGCACAATCATACTCCCTTATTCAATAACAATGCACTCTTGATTGGAAAACGACCTATACATTTCCCTTTATGGGAAAAGCAAGGCATACACTCATTAGGGCAGTGCTTCTCAAACCCCCCCCCCCAACAAAATAGTCATGAAATGTTTAAATTTATTGAAATAACACCAATATTGTGACCTTTCAAATTGGCCCTATATTTTGTTTTCAGAGCTGTCATGGATGAAAAGCCAGCTTCACACAGATACTGTATGTGGTGCTGAATGGTATCAACACCTTAACTGCTGCATCATGAGATACTTGGTGGGCCATGAGATGAGATACTTGGTACTCAGCACCACACTCTGAAACTAGCTCTCTAGGTGGTATCAGATGAGATTTCAAAGAGTTCTTCCAAGAGTTTGGATGGAGATGTGTCAGGAAGCTTTGTCTCAATGTTGTCTGTAAAGTTTTTTTTTATCCAGAGTAACTTGGTGATCCTTTTCTGTGTTTTATTAAATAATGATTTTGAGATTTTTTTTAAAATAAATCTCAAGGCCCCCCCTGTCATGCCTCTGTGCCCCCCCTGGGGGGCGCGCCCCCCACTTTGAGAAACACTGCATTAGGGGATGTTTTTAACAAACAGGGTTTCTGTAGTTATGAAGAAATACAAAAAAAAATGTATCTCACCAAGTCCACACATCTTTTTTACTTACAGTTATTGTTATGTTTGAAGACTCAAGGTGTTCCATTAACGAAACCAATTGAACACCACAGATACCACAAATTCTTCTATGAAAGAGAGACATCAAGAGGTTTTGTTTCAGATTTTTATCATCAATTACTAACGTCCTCATATGAAACCCTCCACCTAGACTCCGTCTGGAGGAGGGATATACCAGACCTGGAAAGTGATTTTGATTGGCAAGAAGCCTGGGCAAATGTTCGTCTCACATCAAGGAACCCGGATCATCAACAAATCAATCTTAACTATATTCATAGAACATACTTGACTCCTATAAGACTGAAAAAATGGGTCTTATACAAGACTCCAAATGCTCCTTATGTACAAATGGGGACGAGGGGACATTTATGTATGTACTGGGACTGCCCACCAGTTAAGATATTCTGGAAAGAAGTGACCCAGCAATTATCAAATCTCTTAACTTGGAATATACCTGTACACCCCTCTGTATTACTGCTGAATGATGTTTTTGAGTGTGCAGTACATCCACAGCTAAAGAGATTGGTTTTATCGGGTATCACAGTGGCTAAAAAGCTGATATCATCACGATGGTTCCAACCGGAAAAAATGTGCCGAAAGGTCTGGATTATTACATATCTCGATGTGATCTATCAAGAAATATCTACAGCAAGAATTTTGGGTCTCAATGAATCCAAAATGACATTGTGGTTAGAAGTGGTGGAGAAAATAAAAGCTAGCATATAATGGTAATGTCTGGTTAGGAGCGAGGGAAAATGGATGGATTATCCAATGGGGGGTCCGGGAGGGGGGGGTACGAGCTGGAGCATATGTGTGTAGGTTTTTGGATAACAGGTATTAAGGGTATATCCTATATAAGACAATTAACTAAAATGTGATTTCATTGGATGTGCACTGTCAACTAATGCTTGTATATCTTATTGTGTGTTGTCATGTTTGTTTATGTGTTTGTTTAAAAAATAATAAAAAAATAAAATACAAAAAAGGCATCGGCAATAATTAAGTCAATCCAAGTGATACTACATAATACTACAACTCCCACAACAATTTGGAAAAGTGCATTACCGGCCAGATCCTGGTAGTGGTGCTGTCTCGAGAATGGAGTACTCCTTGTTTTCAGACCAGATGTTAATTTCTTTCATTCAGGCCTACTTTTTCTGTTAGCGTGAAGCTATGCCTTCATCAGATCGCATGGAATACCTTTTGCGACGCCGAATTCAGTATGCAGTAAAGGAATATAGCATCAGCCAATGGACATATCGATCTACCAGATGGCGATCAATAACTGGGAAATCCTTTTTGGGATCCAACTGGCCACAGGTAAGAACGATTTCATGCTGATCAGGCCTTGTTAGCATAGCCAACCAGCCGATGAATGAATGAAAACTTTATTTAACAGATTGCAGAATGGGTACAATACAGTACGGCTCAATACACACAATTGTTAAGGGGATGCAGACCAGAGAAAGGCGTTTGTCTTGTTTACATCAGGGTCCCCCATTTTCAATTTATAGTGACATTTATGACATACACAACATACATGATCATGATCATCAGTGTATGATGCTACAATAACGAATGCCGTTATTGGTAATTAATAATCAGAAACAACGTCCCCCGCCCCCCCCCCCCCCCCCTTCCATGCATTCATGGTGGAACATGATACCGATCATATGCATTTTGATTTTAAACCTATTCATCATCATGCTATAAAATGGGAACGTATTGATGAAAAAATTATTTAGTGTGGTGATTTTTGGCTGGTGAAAATGCTGAGTGGCTATAGTGACTTTGGAAAACCACTAGCCACAGTGGCTAGTGAGCCAAAAAGTTAATGTCAAGCCCTGACTACTACTACTGCTACTACTACTACTGCTACTACTACTAGTACTACTACTGCTACTATACTGCTACTACTACTGCTACTACTACTACTACTACTACTACTACTACTACTACTACTACTGTAGAATGATCGTCTGGAGGCTATGACTTGGTGCAAGCTCGTTTATTGACAACTTCAGTATGTAGTAACAGACAGACTCCTTCACGTTCCGTGTAACAATATATATAACTCCAGATCAATGCGCAGCCTTAGAACTACCCCTGCATCTCTTATATACTTCCGTATATGACATCTCCCCTTTTCAGCATGTTATCTCTAACATCATAGGAACATTCCAAATGAAAAGTACTATAGGCTGAACATACCTTTTTAACTTAAATCTGAGACATCATCACACATTCTGGTCTCTGTCTAAAACAATGAACTGTTTAAGCTTTCAAGTGTTATTATTATTATTAAATCACCGACCAACATTTCAACATCCAATACAACATTCCTTTTTAATTTTTTTTAACATTGTACCCAAAACTCTGCACAGTCCATTTTACCCGACCGATCTACAGGTCAAGTTTCTTGACTGGCTTACTCAGTCGTCCCGATCGGGTCACCGTTTGACCAGACAACGGGGTTGTAGGTGTAGCTGTAGCCACACTCTGACTGGCAGGAACAGTCTCTAACAAGGTGTGTCTGTCAGAGTGGGAGTCTGTCCCTGCGCACTCACCAGGCGTTGCTGGGGTTGGCTGCATCGCAGGCACTGGTTGGAGGTGGCGGCGGTTACGCCACAGCTCTGTTCCTTGCTGTGTCTGGATGATGAAGGATCTCGGGGTGCTGCTCTCGCTGGAGATCACTGCTGGCAAGGACCACTTCTTGTCATGGTCCAGCTTGGAGAGTACAACGTCTCCTGGTCGCAGGGAGGGTAGGGCCCTGGCCCCATGATGGCGGTTGAAGTAGAATGCCTGTTTAGCTTTTTCCTTCTGATCCTTCTCTCGCACAGCTGCCTTGCTGGGCCATTTTGGGGTGAGGTTTTTCTCAAGAGTGGGGAGGGTGGTTCTGAGTTTCCTCCCCATCAAGAGCTCCGCTGGGCTGTAGCCTGTGGAGGAGCACGGAGTAGACCTGTAGCTCAGTAGAGCCATAGCTGGGTCATCTTGCTTGAGGATTTTCTTTGCCGTCTGCACGGCTCTCTCTGCGTGCCCGTTGCCTTGCGGGTGATGAGGGCTGGACGTGTAGTGTTTGAAGTCCAGTTGCCTAGCCAGCTCCTTGAACTCCATACTTGCAAACTGGGGTCCATTGTCGCTCACCGCTTCCTCAGGAATTCCGAATCTCGCGAACACGGCCTTCAGCCTCTGAATGACTTGTGTACTGGTTGTGGAAGACAGGTGGAGTATCTCGATGAACCTAGAGTAATAATCTGATATTACTAGGTAGTTGTTGTGCTTGTACTCACAGAGGTCCATGGCGATCCTCTTCCAGGGTCGCTCTGGGAGTGGCGTGGAGAGGAGAGGCTCTTTTTGTTGAGTTCTTTTCAGTTCACAGCACACCTGGCACGGCGCCACAAGCTGGCTTAACTCTGTGGAGAGACCAGGCCACCATACTGAGGAACTCGCTCTCTCTCTACATTTCACTAGGCCCTGGTGCCCTTCATGGATTCTCTGAACGATCTCTACTCTCATCTGTCTCGGCATGACAATCCTGTTCCCTCTTAGGACAAGTCCATTTAGCTCTGACAGCTCTGATTTCACTGGGCCATAGGGTCTCGCCTCGATAGGCACCTCGGCCAGGTGTTCAGGCCATCCCTTTTTTATGAGTCTGTTCGGCGTCAGCTGCTGTGGCCGCTCTGATCTCGTCCATCTTGCTTGTGGACGCTGGGATCCCCTCCATTACACTAGCCACATAGCATGCCACCTCACGCTGTGTGTCCAAGTCTGCATCTGTGTTGGCCATTGGGCTGCGTGACAGAGTATCTGCGACAACCAGAGTCTTTCCAGGAGCATACTCTGCCACCGCGTTGAACCTCATGAGCCTCATGAGGAGTCGCTGGCATCGGAGAGGCACATTGTCCAGGCTGCGAGTGTTAATGAGAGGTACAAGGGGCTTGTGGTCAGTTATTAGCTTGAACTGGCCCAGTCCACTGAGGTACCGGTCGAACCTCTCGCACGCCCACACGCCCGCCAGACCTTCTTTTTCAATCTGGGCGTAGCGCGTTTCTGCTTCGGTGAGGCGTCTTGAGCAGTACGCCACAGGTTTCCACTGCTCGCCATGAAGTTGAAGTAGCACGCCCCCTAACCCGTAACTGCTTGCGTCGGCAGACACGGCGGTGGGCTTGCTCACGTCGTAGAAGGCGAGTACTGGTGCTGTGGTCAACAGCTCTTTGATCTTCTGAAAAGCTGTTTGCTGGGCATGGTTCCATGTCCATGCATTCTTGTGCTTCAGGAGCTCATACAGCGGTTGTCCTACTGTTGAGAGGTCTGGGACGTACCTGCCGAGATAATTCACCATTCCCAGCACCGTCCTCAGCTCCTGCACATCTGTTGGCGGCGCCAGCTGCCGGATAGCCTCGACTTTTGCTGGGTCAGGCCGGATCCCGGACTGGTCGATGATGTGCCTGAGAAACCGTAGCTGACTTTGCCTGATGGAGCACTTTTCTCTATTCAGCTTCAGGCCAGCCGTCTCTATGCGCTGCATCACCTTCTCCAGGCGACTGTCATGCTCTTTTTCTGTGGCCCCATAGACGAGAATGTCGTCCATGAAGATCTCAACGCCCTCTAACCCGTCCAGGGTCTCCATCATCTTCCTCTGGAAGATTTCCGGCGCGCTTGTGATCCCGAATGGCAGTCGCTTGAAGTTGAACCTGCCAAACGGCGTGATGAAGGTGGTGAGCTTACAGCTGTCTGGGTGCAACGGGATTTGGAAGAATCCACTGGCGGCATCGAGTGACGTGAAGACTGTGGCCCCGCTTAGCTTTGCTGTGATCTCGTCGGTAGTGGGCAGGGTGTACTGTTCTCTTTTAACAGCCTCGTTCAGCCTCTTGAGATCCACACAGATGCGGGCTTTGCCTGTGCTCTTCAGGACCGGCACCATGGGTGCACACCAATCGGTAGGCTGTGTCACCTTCTCAATGATGCCATTCCTCTCCATCCTTTGGAGCTCCTCCTTGACCTTCTGCAGCATAGGGAGAGGTACACGTCGCGCTGTGTATACCGCGTACGGCTGGGCGCCATCTTTCAGCAGTATTCTTACTGGTTCCGTTTGTAATGTCCCATGCTCCCCGTATGCCTGCAAATGTTCATTTTTCCCGCTGCTGCTCACCGTTTCCTCCACCCTTCTCACTAAATTCATTTTCACTGACATTGGCCTGCTGAGTAGGTTGTTTACTGTAGGCCCCCGGATGACATAAGCTGTGAGTGGGTGTGTCTTACCCTTGTAGGTCACAGTGCTCTGGATCTGTCCTATGCAATGCAGCTCGCCACCTGGGCTGTCCAGTGGTATTTCCGCAGGCTCCAGCGGTCTGTTTGGCATGAGTGAGTGGTAGGTCTCCTCGCGAATGATGCTCACATCCGCCCCAGTGTCGATTTTAAACTCGACCGGTGTGGAGCCCATCAACACCTTGACGGCCCACCTCTTTGGCGACCCACCTGCTTTACTCACTTCCCCCATGTAGTACCCATCTTCTGACCCAGAGTCCTGCTGTTGTTGCTGCACTTCTTTTTGTTCTCTGACCTCACGTACTGCTTTCCTATTTCTACACACTTTACTCCAGTGCCCTACTTTGTCGCAGGTATTACATGTGGACTTTTTAGCTGGACAGTTCTCATCTCTACTGTGCCACGCTCTCCCACATTGTCTACATTGTCCTCTGTCGCCCCCTTGTGGCTTACCCTGGCGGCCATTTCCTTTGTAGCGCTTGTTGTGAGTCACCTCGTGTATCGCCCCGCTTCCGGCTGTCTCTCCTTGCATGCTGATCTGCGCAGCAACCTCTTCAGACTGCCTGACAGTCTCTATGGTCAGCGCGAGTGTCAGATCTCTCGTCATCTGCAACTTACGGGAGACTTCTTTGTCGAGGACTCCAACGACGATTCTGTCACGGATGTTCTCATCCTTGCTCGCGCCGAAATCACAATGCACAGCGAGTTCATACAAAGCCCTAATAAAAGTCTCTGCTTTTTCTCCTGCTCTCTGTACCCGTTGATGGAAACATGCCCGTTCGTGTATGACGTTCCGTCGCGGTACAAAGTAGTCATCGAACTTCACTAGCACTCTTCCAAAGTCATTTTGATGTGCTACTTCTTCAAATTCAAACGAACGGAATATATTCTCCGACTCGTTTCCCATAGCGTATATCAGACTGCTAACCTGCACGGCACCCTCTTCCTTATCCAACTTGGTAGCCGTTCTGAATCTTACAAAACGCTGCTTCCATTCGGGCCATTCTCCTGGTTTGTCGAAAGGAAAACTCGCCGGCGGTTGAAATTTTGCCATCTTTTGTCTACTTTGCTTCTGACACCATGTAGAATGATCGTCTGGAGGCTATGACTTGGTGCAAGCTCGTTTATTGACAACTTCAGTATGTAGTAACAGACAGACTCCTTCACGTTCCGTGTAACAATGAAGGAACTTTGGAAATTACTCAATAACCAACTAGGCTGCAGTAAAAAACTTAAAACCAGATTCTCAAACATAAACATAAAGACGGACAACACGCTCATCACAGAAAAGCTGGATGTAGCCAATTACTTAAATAGTTTCTTCACAAACATAGCCACAACACTGGTAAACAAACTACCCTCCCACTCAGGGCATTATGGGGTAGAACACATAGTAGCATACTACAAGAACCTAGGGGTCCACAAAGACGACTTCAAACTGGAAATGGTAACAACAGATGAGGTACTCAAAAAACTGAGCGCCCTCCAACCCAACAAGGCCACTGGCCATGACAACATCCCCTCCAAATTCCTCAGAGACTCAGCAGCCGCCATCACCCCAGTCATCACACACATAATAAACCTCTCCATAAAACAGGGACACGTCCCCAAGGACTTCAAAATTGCGAGAGTGACCCCTCTGCACAAAAAAGGCAGTAAATTAGACCCAGGCAACTACCGCCCTGTTTCTATCCTTACCTCCATCTCGAAAGTCATGGAAAAAATTGTATACGAACAGGTCGAAAAATACCTTGCGGAAAAAAATCTAATCTACGAATTCCAATCTGGCTTCAGAACATCCCACTCCACTGACACATGCCTTCTCTATTTAAACGACCACATCAAACAAGAGGTGGACGCGGGCAAATACCTACAAAAGGCCTTCGACACTGTCAATCACACCATTCTGATTGACAAGCTAAAAGCAATTGGTTTTGATAGTCTATCAGTGAGCTGGATGCAATCCTACCTGGAGGGGAGAGAGCAGATGGTGGAGGTAAACGGTACCCTATCCCCCCCCCTCACAGTAAACTGTGGTGTTCCACAAGGAAGCATACTAGGTCCGCTACTGTTCCTAATTTATGCAAATGACATGTCGTCAGCTTGTGACTGCAACTTGTTCCTGTTTGCGGACGACTCAGCCCTGCTGGTCTCTGACAAGAACAAGTTACAGGTTGAAAAAACCCTCAGCTCAGAACTAGGCAAAATCTGCATATGGCTCGCTGATAACAAACTATCATTACACATGGGCAAAACAGAGTCCATTCTCTTCGGTTCAAATAACAAACTCAGCAAGACCGACGGCTTCTCAGTTACAGTGGGTGACAATATTGTCACAAGGAAAGAAGATATTACCTACCTGGGTTCCATCCTAGAGGCAAATCTTTCCTGTGACAAAATGGCATCCAATGTAATAAAAAAAGTCAACCAACGAACTCGATTCTTGTACCGGATCTCCTCACTGGTAAACAAGAATACCCTGAAGACTCTAGCAGGAGCACTCATTCAAGGGTACTACGACTATGCTTGCACCTCATGGTACCAAAGCACCTCAAAGGCGCTAAAAACAAAATTACAAACATCTCAAAACAAACTGGTCAGACTACTGCTTGACCTTACTCCTAGAACCCACCTCACCCCTGCCCACTTTGACAACCTAGGATGGCTTAGAGTAGACGACAGAGTACAGCAACTTGCAATGGGCCTGGTCTACAAGATACACTACACGACCAAGGTACCCATGTACATGACAAAATACTTCCCAAAGGTCAGTGAATACCACGATCACAACACCAGAGGGAGCTCCACAAATCATGTTAAACCCAGATTCGGCTCAAACAAGGGACTAAACACGTTTCGCAATTATGCCACATCAATGTGGAACGCCCTACCCAAAGCTGTAAAGGAATGTGAATCACTACCCACTTTCAAAAACACTCTCAAAAAACACCTAAGGGAGACTGCAACCCGAAACTGGCCCCTGTAAATGTCCGAACACAACCCCCTCCAATGTACAGTAAATTACCAAGTATGGTCTTGTCAATAATCCAATGTACAGTGTTGTTTGTACAGTTGTACAGTGTCCCCCACCCACCCCTCCTACCCAACCCCCCCCCCCCCCCTACCCAACCCCCCCCCCCCCCACTCCTAACCAACCCCCCCCCCCCCACTCCTAACCAACCCCCCCCCCCCCACCCACCCAACCACCTCCAATGTACAGTCCCCCCCCACCTACCCAATCCAATGTACAGTTTCCACGCCTAATGTATATACTCCTTTCTTTCTGGACTATTTTTGTATCACAAACAGTACTGTAATTGCAAATCTGGTATGATAAATGTATAGATGGAGCAGTACTGTCTATCTGTATGTCATGTATGTCATATATGTTACGATGAATTGAAAATGGGGGACCCTGATGTAAACAAGACGAAAGTCTTTCTCTGGTCTGCATCCCCTTAACAATTGTATGTATTGAGCTGTACTGTACTGTACCCATTCTGCAATCTGTTAATAAAGTTTTCATTCATTCATTCATTCATTCATTCATTCATTCATTCATTCATTCACTCCAGATCAATGCGCAGCCTTAGAACTACCCCTGCATCTCTTATATACTTCCGTATATGACAACTACTACTACTGCTACTACTACTACTACTGCTACTGCTACTACTACTACTACTACTACTACTACTACTACTACTACTACTACTGCTACTACTACTACTGCTACTGCTACTACTACTGCTACTGCTACTACTACTACTACTACTACTCAGTTGTAAGAGTCGTACCCTTCCTGCTGACTTGTCATACAGATCGATCTCCCTTAAAAGGCTCCGTGGATATTTCCCCCGGCCACAGATGATCAGATTCAGATTCAGATTCACATTACTTTATTCACCATAAATTCACCATTGGCCATAAATGTCATGTATGTTGTGTATGTCATAAATGTCACTATGAATTGAAAATGGGGGACCCTGATGTAAACAAGACAAACGTCTTTCTCTGGTCTGCATCCCCTTAACAATTGTGTGTATTGAGCCGTACTGTATTGTAACCATTCTGCAATCTGTTAAATAAAGTTTTCATTCATTCATTCATTCATTCATTCATTCATTCATTCATTCATTCATTCATTCATTCATTCATGTATATCAACCACTCGTTTTATGCAATAGAAAACACCCCCTGGTATGCCTTTCAGAAGCCCCAGGTGAGAAGGAGTCGTCTAAGTTACCCCAGACTGCCAGGGGGCACGGGATTAGTCTGCCAGCACGTCCTGTTGTATCTAAGTGGCATTATTGATTTCATGTGATGTCTGTTTATTTTTGTTCAGGCTATTATTGGACGTGTTCACATAACCGTCCTCCTTCCCCCGTCTGGGAATATGGAATCTGGGAAGATAAAATATGACTCCTCAGAACATAGTGTGCGTGTGGAGTGTACACCGTGAAGTCCGTTGGCAGGACGACAATGACATGCTTTTTCGCGGGGGGAGGGGGGGTGGGGGGTGGTAGAGTGGTCGCCTGGTAATCCGAGGGTTCAATTCCAGCTCCTCCTGACTTCAAGTGTCCTTGAGCAGGAGACTTAACCCCCAACTGCTCCCGATCAGCTGGTTGGCGCCTTGCATGGCAGCAGTATGTGTGAGTGAGTGAGTGAGTGAGTGAGTGAGTGAGTGAGTGAGTGAGTGAGTGAGTGAGTGAGTGAGTGAGTAAGTGAGTGAGTGAGTGAGTGAGTGAGTGAGTGAATGACTGAATGTGAGGCACACCTTGTAAAGCACGTTGAGTGCTCGGCAGACCCCCAAAAAAGCGATATATGAACACAGTCCATTTATACATGTTCAGTGCTAGGCTCACACTACCTAAATGCAGCACTGAACGGCACAGGAAGTCCTTCATTCCGACAGCCATCAGACTATACAATGCATCACTGTGCCTCACTGCATCACTGAGCACAGAGTGACAGTTACCATCTTCCTGGACTCTTACTTTTGAAACAGCACTGTGCAATATTACACCTACTGTAGACTTCAGTATATTTTTACTGTATTTATTTACTGTATATTTTATTCTATTTTTATTCTATTTTATTTTATTCTATTCTTAGGCTATTTGTTTTGTTATTCTTATTCGTAACTTGTTCTGTCTAAATGTTTAATGTGAGCGATTTGCAGTGTCAAATTTCCCTCGGGATAATAAAAGTATTTCTATTCTATTCTATACCATTTTGAGGAAATATTGAATTAGCCACCATTTAGCTTCTAGTCTGTCAGGGGTTAATACCAATACAGAATAGTACACAAGTTGGCTAAAGCACAAGCTACATCTGCTCCTCCCTCCCCATCAACATGGACCCCCTGCAATTTGCATACCGCCCCAACAGGTCCACGGAGGACGCCATAGCCCATGTGCTGCACACAGCAGCATCACACCTGGACAAGAGGCAGGGGAACTATGTGAGAATGCTATTCATCGACTACAGCTCGGCATTCAATACCATAGTCCCCTCCATACTCATAGCCAAGCTCAGGGACCTGGGCTTGAACTATGACCTCTGCCAGTGGGTCTTGGACTTCCTGACTGGCAGACCCCAGGTGGTGAGAGCAGGCAACTGCACCTCCTCATCCATCACCCTCAACATAGGGGCCCCCCAGGGCTGTGTTCTGAGTCCCCTCCTCTACTCCCTGTACACACACGACTGTGTGGCTCAGCGGAGTAGCAATACAATCATCAAATTTGCTGACGACACAGTGGTGGTGGGCCTGATCTCTGCCAACGACGAGAGGGCCTACCTGGAAGAGGTCAAGGTCCTGGCGGGATGGTGCCAGGAAAACAGCCTCTCCCTGAACGTCAGCAAAACAAAGGAGATGATTGTGGACTTCAGGAGGTTGGGGGTCAAGGACTACAGCCCCCTCAGCATCGACGGGGCACCGGTTGAGAGAGTCAACAGCTTTAAGTACCTCGGAGCCTACATATCCGAGGACTTGACATGGACCACACACATTGACAGTGTTGTGAAGAAGGCACGACAACGCCTCTACTTCCTCAGGCGCCTAAGGAAGTTCCAAGTCAGTCAGAAGATCCTTAAGAACTTCTACTCATGTACAATAGAGAGCATCTTGACCGGCAACATCACCTCCTGGTTTGGGAATAGCACTGCACAAGACCGAAGCAGACTACAAAGAGTGACACGTTCAGCCGAACGCACAATTGGAGGGGGGCTCCCCACCCTCCAGAACATTTACAACAAGCGTTGCAAGGGCAAGGCTAAGAGAATCATTAAAGACTCCAGTCACCCGAACAACTGCCTCTTTGAACTGCTGCGGTCAGGCAAGCGATACCGGAGTCTCAAGGCAAGCACAGAAAGACTCAGAAGAAGCTTCTATCCCCAGGCCATCAGGCTGCTAAACGAACAATGAACACTACACAACAACAACCACCAAACGCACATAGCACACACATCCACACGCACACACTCACTTTAAACAAACACACTGTAGCACCCACTCCACACACTTTATAGCACACACCCACTTTAAACAAACACACTGTAGCACCCACTCCCCACACTTTATATTTATTGATGAAGGATTGCACTACAACTCGTACACCTTACTGTAAATTGTACCTAAATTGTACCTCATCCCATTTCTGCTTTGCACTATATAGTACTGTACATTAGTACACTGCATAGTATTGTATATTATATGGTAACTCAGAACATTGTACATATGTCTATACCGAACACTGTGACCTCATTTTCTTCTTCTAAATTACATGCTATACTATGTTATTTGATACTATCTTGTCTAGCACAGTCTCTGGAGCGTAACAGTAAGAAGCATTTTGTATGAAAGTATTCTGTACTTCTGTATGACAACTATTAAAGAAACTTGAAACTTGAAGTTAGATTTGAACTTACTGGACCATCACTGAGTAGGTCTATATATATAGTATACATGTACACACACATACATCATCAGCAGCCGCCATCACACCAATCATCACACACATAATAAACCTCTCCATAAAACAGGGACACGTCCCCAAGGACTTCAAAATTGCGAGGGTGACCCCTCTGCACAAAAAGGGCAGCAAATTAGACCCAGGCAACTACCGCCCTGTTTCTATTCTCACCTCCATCTCGAAAGTCATGGAAAAAATAGTCTACGAACAGGTCGAAAAGTACCTAGCGGAAAAAAATCTAATCTACGAATTCCAATCTGGCTTCAGAACATCCCACTCCACTGACACATGCCTTCTCTATTTGAATGACCACATCAAACAAGAGGTGGACGCAGGCAAATACTGCGGCATGGTCATGCTGGACCTACAAAAGGCCTTTGACACGGTCAATCACTCCATTCTGATTGACAAGCTAAAAGCAATTGGTTTTGATAGTCTATCAGTGAGCTGGATGCAATCCTACCTTGAGGGGAGGGAACAGATGGTGGAGGTAAACGGTACTCTATCCCCCCCCCTCACAGTGAGCTGTGGTGTTCCACAAGGAAGCATACTAGGACCGCTACTGTTCCTAATTTATGCAAATGACATGTCGTCAGCTTGTGACTGCAACTTGTTCCTGTTTGCGGACGACTCAGCCCTGCTGGTCTCTGACAAGAACAAGTTACAGGTTGAAAAAACCCTCAGCTCGGAACTAGGCAGAATCTGCATATGGCTCGCTGATAACAAACTATCATTACACATGGGCAAAACAGAGTCCATTCTCTTCGGTTCAAATAACAAACTCAGCAAGACCGACGGCTTCTCAGTTACAGTGGGTGACAATATTGTCACAAGGAAAGATGAAATTACCTACCTGGGTTCCATCCTAGAGGCTAATCTCTCCTGTGACAAAATGGCATCCAATGTAATAAAAAAAGTCAACCAACGAACTCGATTCTTGTACCGGATCTCCTCTCTGGTAAACAAGAACACCCTGAAGACTCTGGCAGGAGCACTCATTCAGGGGTACTACGACTATGCTTGCACCTCATGGTACCAAAGCACCTCAAAGGCGCTAAAAACAAAATTACAAACATCTCAAAACAAACTGGTCAGACTACTGCTTGACCTTACTCCTAGAACCCACCTCACCCCTGCCCACTTTGACAACCTAGGATGGCTTAGAGTAGACGACAGAGTACAACAACTTGCAATGGGCCTGGTCTACAAGATACACTACACGACCAAGGTACCCATGTACATGTCAAAATACTTCCCAAAGGTCAGTGAATACCACGATCACAACACCAGAGGGAGCTCCACAAATCATGTTAAACCCAGATTCGGCTCAAATAAGGGACTAAACACGTTTCGCAATTATGCCACATCAATGTGGAACGCCCTACCCAAAGCTGTAAAGGAATGTGGATCACTACCCACTTTCAAAACCTCTCTCAAGGGACACCTACGGGAGACTGCAATTCAACACTGGCCCCTGTAAATATCCTAACCCAACCCCCTCCAATGTACAGTCATTTACCTAGTATGGTTTTGTCAATAGTTCAATGTACAATTGTGTTTGTTTGTACAGTGTCTCCTCCCCCCCCCCCTCAATGTACAGTGTTACTTGTTTATACAGTGTGCCCCCCGCCCCCCCCCCCCCCCCCCCAACCACCTCCAATGTAAATTACCCAGTATGGTTGTCAATATCCCAATGTACCCAACCCCCCCCCACCCAACCTCCTCCAATGTACAGTTTCTACGTCAAATGTATATACTCCCTTTTCTTGACTCCTTCTGTATCACAAAAAGTACTGTATTTGCAAATCTGGTATGTCATAATTAAATGTATAGATGTAGCAGTACTGACTATCTGTATGTCATGTATGTCATATATGTCTATATGAATTGAAAATGGGGGACCCTGATGGAAACAAGACAAACGTCTTTCTCAGGTCTGCATCCCCTTAACAATTGTATGTATTGAGCCGTACTGTATTGTACCCATTCTGCAATCTGTTAAATAAAGTTTTTCATTCATTCATTCATGATTACAGTCAGATTACAGATTAAATTTGATTTGTTCAACTTCATTTCAACTCGTGGGACACTGCAGGTTACCCTCATTTACAGCTACAACGAGCTCACAAAACGATTAAGCAATAATACACGAGAACCAGTGGGATATCATGAATATTGCCACGGCTGTGATGCGCCCACAGACACGAGAGCCAAGCTCGAGTGTATTATTGCTTTTATACAGCAAGTTGCACCGTCGGGAAAAATATAGGATGACTACAGACAATTCTAGGGTCTTTTATATCGATTTCAGTGAACTTGCTATGGAACCTGCTATGGAATTTCAAATGGAGTAGGCTATCAACAAGCTATCGAAAGTTGGAAAAAGCAACCAGTTTTTAACTCTTTCACTGCCACACGACAGAAGGTTAACCCTTTACTATCACACAACCGACGGCGATGCTCCATTATTAGCTCCGCGGAGCTAATGATGCTAATAATGGAGCATCGCCGTCGGTTGTGTGATAGTAAAGGGCTAACCTTCTGTATTGTCACAGTGAAAGGGTTAACTGGCTGTCGTGTGGCAGTGAAAGGGTTAAGTTTTATGGAGATGGCTGTGATGCAGGAGGAGCAGGCATAATCAAAATGACATTGAATCAGCACATTTGCCAAAGTTACCAAGGCCTTTTGTCTATGAAGGAGGAAAGTCTAGCTTGTTTTTTTTTAATACATTTTAGAAATTACCTTTAGGGCCATGCTCTCTCCAGAGTTTGTTGTCCAGTATCCAACCAAGGTATGTAATCTCCTCCTTCGAGGAAACAGCTACATCTCCAACCATAATTTAAAAACTGGGGGACTTTTTTAGATTAAAATTAGATGCAAATAAAATGGACTCTGTTTTACCCAGATGAAGTGATAGTTTATTATCTAAGAGCCATATACTGACACTGTGTAGCTCACTGCTCAACGTCCTTTCCACCTCACCCTTGTCCTTGTGAGAGAACAGGAGGGCAGAGTCATCCACAAAAATAACAGGTTGCAGTCACAGGCAGATTGCATATCATTGATATAAATAAAAAAAGAATAGGGGCCCTAAAATACCTCCCTATGGGACCCCACACCTAAGGGGGAAGGGACGGGACAGCGTACCATTAATGTCCACAACCTGTTCCCTACTCTCCAGGTAGGACATAACCCAGCGGAGGGATGTGCTGTGGAAGTTTCAAGTTTCTTTATTAGTTGTCATACAAAAATACAGAATACTTTGATATGAAATTATTTTCTGTTCTGCTCCTGAGAGTGTTCTAGATAATAAAAATAGATTAGTATAAAATAGAAAGTCAAAAGTACGTTAACAAGTGTAAACAAAAGTGTTCAATATACATATATACAATATACAACACAGAGTAGGAATTTTGTAACTGAGTTACAATACAATATACAGTACAATGCAGAAATGGGATGAGGTACAACTTAGGGTAAGGTGCAATGAGGCATGAGTTGTAGTGCAAATCTCTTTACCAATAAATATAAAGTGTGTTAAAGTGCCTAAAGTGGGTAAAGTGGGTGCTACAGTGAGTTGTTTATTTAAAGTGAGTGTGTACGTGTGGATGTGTGTATTTGATGGTTTGTTACATAGTGTTAGTCGTTGAGCATCCTGATGGCTGGGGATAGAAGCTCCTTCTGAGTCTCTGTGCTTGCCATGACTGAGACTCCGGTATCGCTTGCCTGACCGCAGCAGTTCAAAGAGGCAGTTGAAGCCCAGGGCCCTGAGTTTACACAGTAGAATGTCACGGTTAACGGTGTCAAAAGCTGTTATGGATGTGTTAGCAGAGGGCCCAGGCGCAAACAGATACGAGGGAGAGGTAGATATGGTTGTCAAAAGTGAGCACTGCTCCTTTAATTTGAACACTTCAAGCCAGGGGTGAAGTGTAACCAAAAATAATCCAATTGCAAACAAGGGCAGCAACAAAGATATTACGAAAATGTTCCTTACTTCAAAAAGGGTAGCAACCAAAACAAGGAATCTCATAAATGAGAGCAGGTACAAAATCAACAGAGGAACCACAGCAGAGCTGGTAGGGGAAGGCACAACTAATCTACAAAATAAACACTAAGAAAACGAGACTGTAAAAACGAAAACAAAGATGACAATACAAACTGAAAAACTAGACTTACTGAAACATAGGGAGACAAGGAACGAATGACAGCGCAAGGACGAGGGTAACAGCAAGGACAGGATACTCAGGAACATCAAGACAGGGATCTCAAAACAAGGAACTCCAATAATGAACAAGAGTAGGGAAACACACACCAGATATAGGGGGAACAATTAACACTAGAGAGACAGCAGGGCAATTAGCAAAACGAGACACACATGAGGGAAAGGCAGAACTAACACAGGGCTACAGGAAAACACCAGTCCAAACACAATGGGGAATATAAACAGGGAAGCACACAGAACTAACTACACAAGAAGACTGAACACTAGACAGAGTAAACAAAACAACATACAAGGAACTAATAAATAACAATTAACAAGGGAACAAGAGACAATGTAGCAGGGGAAGGGCACAGAGAGACATGTAGACATTCAATATACACCAGTGCACCAGGAGGGTATGCATGAGGGAGACAAGGGGAAGTTCAGATGAATGTCCAGCAGGGGGAGGTACAGATGGGAAATGTCTGTGCAAAGGTGGGGGTAAATGTGGGGGTTGCTGAAGAGTACAGGCAGGGGGGAAGGGTCCTAGAACAGGCAGAGGAATATTGTTCATGAGTGGAGGGAGTCCATGGGAGAGAATGTGAAAAGGAGGGGGCTCTTGAGGAGTACAGACAGGGGAGAAAGGTCCAGGGACAGGTGGACCCTTACAGTACCCCCCCCCTCCAGGGACGGCTTCCAGACGGCAAAAAGGACCATCTGGGAACGGGCAAGACAGGGGGCCGGGAACCAGGGAAGGTGAACACGGGGAGAGTCCGGGGGGAAAAGTCAGGACGGACAAGGCCGGGACGAGAGACACTGGGGCAGGGGGGCGGCGACAGAAACCCAGGAGGGGCATAGGAGAAGTGGGGCAGAGGAAAAGGGCCGGAGAGGGGGCTGGAGAAGGGAGAACGGGGCATGGGATCAGGAGGACTGGAGACGGGGACAGAGGCCAGGCGAGGGGGGCTAGAGATGGGAACAGAGACTCGGTGAGGGGAGCTCGAAACGGGGACAGAGGGCCGATGAGGGGGTCGAGGGGAACTGGTAGCAGGGACAGAGGGCCGATGAGGGAGTCGAGGGGAACTGGAAACAGGGACAAAGGGCCGATGAGGGGTTCCGGAGCAAAGGGGCGAGGGTGACAGGCCCGGAGTAGGACCCCAGACAGGAGACCCTCCAGGCGCCGGACTCGGGACCGGACCAGACGAGCTGGAGCAGAGGTGCGAAGGCGACGACCTCGGAGCAGGACCCCGGACGGGAACCACCCCAGGTGCAGACCTCGGGACCGGGCGCAGAACCCCGGATGGGGGTCTCTGCAGACGACGATCACGGCGTAGACCACAGAGTCGGACTGGACCAGAAGAGGAGTCGGGACCAGATGAAGAGCCGGGACCAGACAACGAGCCGGGACCAGATGACGAGCCGGGACCAGATGACGAGCCGGGACCAGATGACGAGACGGGACCAGAAGAGGAGACAGGACCAGAAGAGGAGACGGGACCAGATGAGGAGCCGGGACCAGACGACTCTCCAGGTGCAGATCGACCTCGGGGCAGACTTCGGCGTTGACCACGGCGTAGACCACGGCGCAGGGCTGGACCAGACGACTCTCCAGGTGCAGATCGACCTTGGCGTAGACCACGGCGTAGACCACGGCGTGGACCACGGGGCAGGGCTGGACCAGACAAGGAGCCGGGACCAGGAGACTCCCCGGGGACAGAAGCAGGAGTACGACCCGGACTAGACGTCAGGGTCTTCCCGGGAGCTGGAGGAACAGGGGCAGCTAGAGCTAATCTAGCAGGGGCTAAACTGGCAGTAGAGACTGGGTTAGCTACCTGGGTAAAGCTAGCTGCTAGGGATACACTAGCGGGGGCTAGGCTGGCAGTAGCGGCTGAGTTAGCTGCCCTGGCAGTGCTAGCTGCAGGGCCTGTACAAGCTGCGGAGGGTGCACTAGCCGAGAGGGTTCGGGTGCTAGCTGTAGGTGCTACACTAGCCGGCGAGGCTAAGGCACTAGCAGCAGGGGCTCTAGCGGACGCGACTGTGGTGCTAGCAGCAGAGGCTCTAGCGGATGAGACTGACGTGCTAGCAGCAGGGGCTCTAGCGGACAAGACAAAGGTGCTAACAGCAGGGGCTCTAGCAAACGAGGCTGAGGAGCTAGCAGCAGAGGCTACATTAGCATTCCGGAGTAAGCTAGCAGGGGTTGAGCTAGCAGTGGGGGCTGTGCGAGTAGCCTGGGCTGAACTAGCTGACGGGGCTAATCTAGCAGCTGAAACCATGCTAGTCTTCTTAGCCTTGCCAGCCTTCTGAGACCTGCTAGCTGTCCGTGCTACACTAGCAGACGGGGCTAAAGTGTTAGTCGGAGTAACATGGGCATAACCCACCCTGATAACCGAAGGGGCCGTTCTAGCAGGACAGTAAACACTGGCTGGAGGGCCAGACCAAGGAACTGAGACCAGAGAAACTGGGGCCATAGGGAACGAGCTGGCTGACGGGGCAGTCCTAGCTGCTGAGGCCTGGTCAGCTGCAGAGGCTAAGCTATCAGACGGGGCTGTACTAGCTGTTGAGGCCTGGTTAGCTGCAGAGGCTAAGCTATCAGACAGGGCTGTACTAGCTGTTGAGGCCTGGTTTGCTGCCGAGGCTAAGCTATCAGACAGGGCTGTACTAGCTGTTGTGGCCTGGTTAGCTGCAGAGGCTAAGCCATCAGACGGGGCTGTACTAGCTGTTGAGGCCTGGTTAGCCGCAGAGGCTAAGCTATCAGACGGGGCTGTACTAGCTGTTGAGGCCTGGTTAGCTGCATGGGCTAAGTTAGCAGATAGGGCTGGACTAGCTGTGGAAGCCAAGAGATTAGCCGACAGGGCGGCTCCAGGGAAACTGACCTTGCTAGCTGAAGGGGCAGTCCTAGCAGTGGGAAACGGGCTATCTGACGAAGCTACGCTAGCAGTAGGAACTGTAGTAGCAGTAGGGAACAGGCTAGCTGACGAAGCTACGCTAGCAGTAGGGACTGAACTAGCAGTAGGGAACAGGCTAGCTGACGAAGCTACGCTAGCAGTAGGGACTGAACTAGCAGTAGGGAACAGGCTAGCTGATGAAGCTACGCTAGCAGTAGGGACTGAACTAGCAGTAGGGAACAGGCTAGCTGACGAAGCTACGCTAGCAGTAGGGACTGAACTAGCAGTAGGGCTAGCTGACGAAGCTACAAGGGCTAGGCTAACCACAGGGGCAGGGTTAGCCATCGGGCCAGTGCTAGCTGCCTGAGCAGTGAGAGCTGCAGGGCCTAAGCTAGCCTTCCTAGATCTTCTAGCTCTCCGTGACTCGGTAGCAGTAGGAGCTAACGGGGTAGCTGTCGAGGCTACAAGGGCTAGGCTAACCACAGGGGCAGGGTTAGCTATAAGGCTAGTGCTAGCTGCCTGAGAAGTGAGAGCTGCGGGGCCTAAGCTAACTGCTACACACACCGTGGGGCTAGCAGGCAGGGCTGAGGTGCTAGCAGTAGGTACCCTAGCAGGTAAGGCTATGCTGGTGGTAGAGGCCTTACCAGCAGTAGGGGCTTGACTGGAGGCTGGAATAGGCACTTGATCCAGTGTCTGCCATACTCCTCCAGGTGTGGGGCCAGCTCAGGGTGCCACTCCCTGAGAGAGTAGAGCAGACGCTAAACATCCTTCCTCTCCTCCAAGGAGGAGGAAGGTAAATCCCCCAGTCTGAACGCCTCCAAGGCGCTCAAAGCCTCCCTCGTTCTGTTCGCTGGGTCCAAACAGGGTCGGTTCATTCTGTTATGGATGTGTTAGCAGAGGGCCCAGGCGCAAACAGATACGAGGGAGAGGTAGATATGGATTGTCAAAAGTGAGCACTGCTCCTTTAATTTGAACACTTCGAGCCAGGGGTGAAGTGTAACCAAAAATAATCCAATTGCAAACAAAGGCAGCAACAAAGATATTACGAAAATTGTCCTTACTTCAAAAAGGGTAGCAACCAAAACAAGGAATCTCATAAATGAGAGCAGGTACAAAATCAACAGAGGAACCACAGCAGAGCTGGTAGGTAGGGATGTCCCGATCCGATCATGTGATCGGGATCGGCGCCGATCACGTGTTTTTCAGAGGATCGGGAAAAAATAATAATAATCGGCAGTCAAAAAAAAAAATTATTCAACAAACATGACCATGTCCATGTCTTAAACTCATACGGAGGCCTTAGTTTTGGTTTTAAATTACATATAATATATCATCATTAATGTATTTATTGTCACACAGAGCAGAATAATTGTCCACAACAAACACATTCCCTTTAATTTACACCGTTGCAACAAACACATTCCCTTTAATTTAGACCGGTGTTCTGCCACAACAACACGTCGCTCCCCAAACACGGTTAATATCCACTGACTTGAGCAGCTAGACTTAATGTCAGAGGTTTGGAACTAAGCATTTTAAAATAGAAAGTCAAGCCAGTTGCAATGTTTGCAAGGAGGACAGGCTGGAGGCGAAGTTTTCAGACTAACTTTTCACCTGGAGGATAACGTCAATTATTTGCTGTGACTGAGGATTATCGTCAGCGTTTCAGACCAGAATGGACCATTACGTAAGTCGAACACTGAATGTATACTAATGTGCAAACATATATTGAAACTTTTAATATTTCTCATATGAAGCAGAAGCACATTTCTCAGGGTGAATGTAATAACAAAAGCCTCCGCGCTCGCGCCCCGGACTATAGGCAACAGGGGCTTGTCTCGCTCCGCCAGTTTCTGACAAATGTGTCAAAATTTACTAATGTGAAACATCGGATCGGAAACGATCGGATCGATAGATATTTAAAATCACATGATCGGGATCGGATCGGGAGCAAAAAAAGGCGATCGGGACATCCCTACTGGTAGGGGAAGGCACAACTAATCTACAAAATAAACACTAAGAAAACGAGACTGTAAAAACAAAAACAAAGATGACAATACAAACTGAAAAACTAGACTTACTGAAACATAGGGAGACAAGGAACGAATGACAGCGCAAGGACGAGGGTAACAGCAAGGACAGGATACTCAGGAACATCAAGACAGGGATCTCAAAACAAGGAACTCCAATAATGAACCGACAACAAGAGTAGGGAAACACACACCAGATATAGGGGGAACAATTAACACTAGAGAGACAGCAGGGCAATTAGCAAAACGAGACACACATGAGGGAAAGGCAGAACTAACACAGGGCTACAGGAAAACACCAGACCAAACACAATGGGGAATATAAACAGGGAAGCACACAGAACTAACTACACAAGAAGACTGAACACTAGACAGAGTAAACAAAACAACATACAAGGAACTAATAAATAACAATTAACAAGGGAACAAGAGACAATGTAGCAGGGGAAGGGCACAGAGAGACATGTAGACATTGAATATACACCAGTGCACCAGGAGGGTATGCATGAGGGAGACAAGGGGAAGTTCAGATGAATGTCCAGCAGGGGGAGGTACAGATGGGAAATGTCTGTGCAAAGGTGGGGGTAAATGTGGGGGTTGTTGAAGAGTACAGGCAGGGGGGAAGAGTCCTAGAACAGGCAGAGGAATATTGTTCATGAGTGGAGGGAGACCATGGGAGAGAATGTGAAAAGGAGGGGGCTCTTGAGGAGTACAGACAGGGGAGAAAGGTCCAGGGACAGGTGGACCCTTACAAAAGCTTTTTGGAGGTCCAACATGACCATTCCGCAGTATCTCCCAGAGTCTACTTCCTTCCTGATATGATCAGTTAGGAAAAGCAGACAGGTGTCAGTTGAATGTGATTTCCTAAAACCAGACAGAAATTTTAACAGGAGCTCACGGGATGCGAGATAAGTCAATTGGTTCGAAAATGACTCTTTCCATTATCTTAGTGTTGTGTAGGGGGATAGCCTGGATCTGTATATATCTGGATTGTATAGCCTGGATCTGTCGAGAGGGCTGGGCGATTCTTGCTAAAATGTGAATCACGATTTTTCTGTCTAAGAATTGAGATCACGATTCTCTCACACGGTTCTTATTTTTTCAATAAAATCATTTATTGCACTCTTTCTTAAACAGACAACATAACATATATCAAAGTGTTTGACTTAAATTTAAACATTATGAAAGTGCTTGACTTAAACTTAAAAGTCTCTTGTAACATTGCCCCGCAACTGTAAAGCGCATTACAAATGAAATCTATTATTATTATTATTATTATTATTATACAAAATAACTCAAGTCAGAATCGTCATCATTTAAAAAAGTTAAGTCTTCTTCTTTTTCTTTCGGCTTTTCCCGTCAGGGGTCGCCACAGCGGATCATCCGTTTCCATCTGTTTCTGTCCTCTGCGTCGTCCTCCGTCACTCCCGCTGCCCGCATGTCCTCCTTCACTGTGTCCATAAACCTCCTCTTGGGCCTTCCCCTCCTCCTCTCTCCTGGCAGCTCCATCTCCAGCATCCTCCTCCTGATGTACCCCACCTCCCTCCTCTCACTTTCTGCCCGGACTGCTCAACATGGGCCGTTCCACTGATGTAGAAATTTTCGATTTTGTCCAACCTTGTTACTCCCAGAGAGAACCATAACATCTTCATCTCTGCCACCTCCAGCTCCGCCACCTGCTTGTTGGTAAGTGCCACTGTTTCTAGACCATACAGCATAGCTGGTCTCACTACCGTGCTATAGACCTTTCCCTTTACTCTTGCTGGTACCCTTCTATCGCAGATCACCCCTGTCATCCTTCTCCACCCGCACCACCCGGCCTGCACTCTCTTCTTCACCTCCCTACCACAGTCCCCATTACTTTGGACTGTTGACCCCAAGTACTTAAACTCGTCCACTTTTCCTTGCATCATCCTTGCATCATCACCACCCCTCCACCTTCCTTCCCGTTCACACACATATACTCGGTCTTGCTTCTGCTCACCCTCATCCCCCTTCTCTCCAGTGCATGCCTCCACTTCTCCAGGTTCTCTTCCACCTGCTCCCTGCTTTCACTACAGATCGCGATGTCATCTGCGAACATCATGGTCCACGGGGACTCCTGCCTGACCTCGTCTGTCAGCCTGTCCATCACTACTGCAAATAAGAATGGACTGAGGGCTGACCCTTGGTGTAATCCTACCCCGACCTTGAACCCTTCAGTCACTCCCACTACACACCTCACCACAGTCGCACTGCCCTCACATGTCCTGTACTACCCTCACAAACTTTTCCGCTACTCCTGACTTTCTCATACAGTACCACATCTCCTCTCTTGGTACCCTGTCATACGCCTTCTCTAGGTCTACAAAAACGCAAGGCAGCTCCTTCTGGCCTTCTCTATACTTCTCCATTAACATTCTAAGGGTGAACAATGCGTCTGTCGTGCTTTTCCCTGGCATGAACCCATACTGCTGCCTACTAATCCTCACCTCTCCTCTTAACCTATAGCTTCCACTATCCTTTCCCATAGTGTGAGGTTTTGTCCGCTGCTCACCAACTTTCTCTGTCTTCTTTAAGCCTACTGTTAGGAATTCCCTACTCACTCTCTCTAGCCCCCACCCTCTCGTTCTTTACTCTCGTTTACTCTCAGTGGCCACACCTGGACTATTATCAATTACCTCTCGCACCTGTGGTGGCAGGCTAATTAGTTCCCCTGTGGGCTTTAAATACCAGGGCTCTTCCCCTCGTTTCGGGGTGGGGTCGTGTTGTAAACATGCCGTATCATATTCTCAAACATCTAGACTCTTTCGGGAGGTCCTCTGTTCTGCCTATGCTGTATTGATTCTCCGGCGTAGAGATGTATGCTCCAGCCTTCGCCTGCTGTCGCCGTTGCCTGAGAGTGGGACTGGTCTGCGCTCCCTAGACTTCCACGGGAGGCATCCCAGTCATCCACTTCAGACCCCCCGCGCAGCTGTCGTCCTGACGCACATCCAGACCAGCGCCCGGCGTGAGACGAGGTGCAAGCTTTGGCCACCCGTCGCCGTTTGCCTGGAGGGAGACATTGTACTGCGCTCTCTAATCCTCTACGGGAGGTATTCCAGTGTTCCACTCCAGACCAGCGCGCCAGATGCGCTCAAGCCTTCGCCACCTGTCGCCGTTTGCCTGGAGGGAGACACTGTACTGCGCTCTCTAATCCTCTACGGGAGGTATTCCAGTGTTCCTCTTCAGACCTTCGAGCTTGGCACGCTCTCCCGACCAGCGTGCAGACGCGCATCTCCTAGACCTTCGAGCTTGGCACGCTCTCCCGACCAGCGCGCAGACGCGCATCTCCTAGACCTTCGAGCTTGGCACGCTCTCCCGACCAGCGCGCAGACGCGCATCTCCTAGACCTTCGGGCTTGGCACGCTCTCCAGTCACCAGCGCGCAACGCGCATCTGCAAGGGCTTGGCACGCTCTCCAGTCACCAGCGCGCAACGCGCATCTTCAAGGGCTTGGCACGCTCTCCAGTCTCCAATGCGCATTTTCCAAAGATCCTCGTGCTTGGCACACTCCTCCTCGCAGACGCACCCCGATGCGTCTCTCGGTTCCGACGCGCACACCAAGGTGTGGCGCGCCACTCTGTTCCTCGGCTCCGACAGCGGCTACCCGGTGGACGACACCCTCGCCACCGCCGCTGTTCCAGCACTCTGTTCCTCGGCTCCGACAGCGGCTACCCGGTGGACGACACCCTCGCCACCGCCACTGTTCCAGCACTCTGTTCCTCGGCTCCGACAGCGGCTACCCGGTGGACGACACCCTCGCCACCGCCACTGTTCCAGCACTCTGTTCCTCGGCTCCGACAGTCGGCTACCCGGTGGACGACACCCTCGCCACCGCCACTGTTCCAGCACTCTGTTCCTCGGCTCGGACAGCCAGCCACCCGGTGGCGATGCCCTCGCCCCGCTGCTGTCCCTGTACCATTACGCATACGCCTGGGTGAGTTTTGATTGTGATGTCACTCACCCAGCGTAATGCCTCTTGCCCCCGTTCCCGCTGCTGTTTCCTGTACCATTACGCATACGCCTGGGTGAGTTTTGATTGTGATGTCACTCACCCAGCGTAATGCCTCTTGCCCCCGTTCCCGCTGCTGTTTCCTTTACCATTACGCATACGCCTGGGTGAGTTTTGATTGTGATGTCACTCACCCAGCGTAATGCCTCTTGCCCCCGTCTCGCTGCTGTTCCTGTACCATTACGCATACGCCTGGGTGAGTTTTGATTGTGATGTCACTCACCCAGCGTATTGCCTCCTTTAGTTCTCACTTAGTTAGTAGTTTGGACATTTCATCTCCCACTCTGTTTTTGTTCTCACTTAGATAGTATTTTTGGACATTACATCTCCCCCTGTGTGTTTGTCACACGAAGATATTATTACTTTGTTACCTTGTTTATTTGGACTGTTCTGCATCTGCTCTGTTTGTTCCCTTTTGAATATTAACCCTCTCCTCTGTTCTGCAGAGCGGCCCAGATGTTTTCCCACCAGTCCCCAGTTCCTCCCTGTTCCCCAGCCCGCCTCCGCGGGCCTCAGTCCCCTCTGTTCCCTAGTTCTCCCCTTTCTAGTTCCACCTAGTTCCTGGTCCCAAGTTCTCCCCTTCTAGTTCCACCTAGTTCCTTGTCCCTAGTTCTCCTAGTCCCCAGTTCTCCTGTTCCCTAGCTCTCCTTGTCCCGACTTCTCCTAGTCTCTAGTTCCAGTGTTCCTTTAACTTTCCCCTAGCGTTCATTAACCTTCCCTTAGTGTTCCCTTTTCCTGCCCGCCTCTTAAAGGCACCTAGTTTTTCCCCTCTTGTTATATTCCTGTATTTGTGTTCTCCCTTAAAGGGACAGTGCCCTTTTTCCCTGTCTCTCAATAAATATCTGTTTCTTGGCAAACCATCATACCTGTCTTGTGTTGTGCGATTGGGGTCGGTTACAAACCATAACACATAGCTTCATGCTGTGGCTAATCAGCTTTATTCCCCTGTAGTTGCTGCAACTCTGTGCGTCTCCCTTATTCTTAAAAATCGGAAAAAGTAAAGTAAAAAGTAAAAAAAATAAAAAATTATAATTGTTTTAATTTTTTTTATAAAACGTCATAATTTATAAATGAGATTGCATAGGTCTATGAATCGAGATCGCGATTTATTTTCGATTAATTGCCCAGCCCTAGTCGAGACTGACAATAAGTTTAAGTTTAAGTTCTTTAATAGTTGTCATACAGAAGTACAGAATACTTTCATACAAAATGCTTCTTACTGTTACGCTCCAGAGACTGTGCTAGACAAGATAGTATCAAATAACATAATATAGCATGTAATTTAGAAGAAGAAAAATTAGGTCACAGTGTTCGGTATAGACATATGTACAATGTTCTGAGTTACCATATAATATACAATACTATGCAGTGTACTAATGTACAGTACTATCTAGTGCAAAGCAGAAATGGGATGAGGTACAATTTTAGGTACAATTTACAGTAAGGTGTACGAGTTGTAGTGCAATCCTTCATCAATAAATATAAAGTGTGGGGAGTGGGTGCTACAGTGTGTTTGTTTAAAGTGGGTGTGTGCTATAAAGTGTGTGGAGTGGGTGCTACAGTGTGTTTGTTTAAAGTGAGTGTGTGCGTGTGGATGTGTGTGCTATGTGCGTTTGGTGGTTGTTGTTGTGTAGTGTTCATTCATTGTTCGTTTAGCAGCCTGATGGCCTGGGGATAGAAGCTTCTTCTGAGTCTTTCTGTGCTCGCCTTGAGACTCCGGTATCGCTTGCCTGACCGCAGCAGTTCAAAGAGGCAGTTGTTCGGGTGACTGGAGTCTTTAATGATTCTCTTAGCCTTGCCCGTGCAACGCTTGTTGTAAATGTTCTGGAGGGTGGGGAGCCCCCCTCCAATTGTGCGTTCGGCTGAACGTGTCACTCTTTGTAGTCTGCTTCGGTCTTGTGCAGTGCTATTCCCAAACCAGGAGGTGATGTTGCCGGTCAAGATGCTCTCTATTGTACATGAGTAGAAGTTCTTAAGGATCTTCTGACTGACTTGGAACTTCCTTAGGCGCCTGAGGAAGTAGAGGCGTTGTCGTGCCTTCTTCACAACACTGTCAATGTGTGTGGTCCATGTCAAGTCCTCGGATATGTAGGCTCCGAGGTACTTAAAGCTGTTGACTCTCTCAACCGGTGCCCCGTCGATGCTGAGGGGGCTGTAGTCCTTGACCCCCGACCTCCTGAAGTCCACAATCATCTCCTTTGTTTTGCTGACGTTCAGGGAGAGGCTGTTTTCCTGGCACCATCCCGCCAGGACCTTGACCTCTTCCAGGTAGGCCCTCTCGTCGTTGGCAGAGATCAGGCCCACCACCACTGTGTCGTCAGCAAATTTGATGATTGTATTGCTACTCCGCTGAGCCACACAGTCGTGTGTGTACAGGGAGTAGAGGAGGGGACTCAATATTGGCACCTCTTGTTTCTGTCATCTCCCCAGTAACATAGAATAGAATAGAATAGAATAGATCTTTATTTGTCATTGTTGGTACAACGAAATTTGTTAGGAACATCACCACTGGCATACAACATAAGATATAACATGTGCAAAATAATAATGTCAATAATAATAGTAATATAGTAATAAAGTAATAAAGTATCAATGTCCCAATGTCCCAATATATAACATACCATCATTGTCCCAAGTGCATTTAGTGCTTGTGCAAATAAATTAATAAATATAAATATTTCAGTCCAGTGAGTTGATGGAAGGGGGGGGGGGGGGGGGGAGCGTTGACTTGCAAAGGATGAAGTATTGTATAGTGCAGCAATGCAAGTCCGGTTCACAGTTATTGTTGTAATGTGGGAGTGGGAGTTATGTCACCGGGGGTGGGATGCGGGGGGGGGCAAGTTGATGTTCGTCGTTGAGCAGCCTGACAGCCCGTGGGTAGAGGCTGTTGGTCAGTCTGCTGGTTCCGGACTGGATGGATCTGTACCTTCGACCAGAGGGCAGCAGTTGAAAGAGATGGTTTGCTGGGTGGTACTGGTCTAGTAAGATGTTATTTATACGCCGTAGGCAGCGGGAGGTAAAGACTGTGGAGATATCTGGGAGGCTAGCTCCAGTGATCCTCCTCGCAGCCTTGACCACTCTGTGGAGGGCCTCCTTCTCTGCCCTGGTGCAGCCAGTAAACCACACCAGTAGTAACATGTTGCACGTTTGGAGAGTGTGGAGAGATGAGTTAGTCTCGCAGTTTATCTTTAGAATAGTCTGGTCCCGCAGTTTGTCTTTAGCCCTGTCATTGCATTCCCTGACGTGTGTTCCTCGTGAGAAAATGTCTTTGGGAAGGGAGGAATTTCCCTTTTTCACACGCGTCAGAAATGTCTTCATTACAAAAGTTAACCAGAAATGAGGTAGTGGGTAGAGTTCCGTACGGCTGGCTGGCTTGCCCACAAATTGGAACTGAGAATGAGGAATTTGCAGAGGCTGGTTGGCTGTTTGGAGCTTAGACAGAGGTCTATTATGCTCCACAACATGTCCATATGAGGTGATCTTGGATTTGTAACCTGCCTTTGTCCAATAATGAATATAATTCTCTAAAAGATTCATGAGAAGTTCATGGAGTGTGTATGTCACATATCTGACACTGACACACTGTATGAGAGCATTTTCCTTCCATTATTTCCTTCAGCATTTTTTATGTTTTGGGTTGTAAATGTTTTTTTATTTTTATTATATTGATTAACTATATAATTAGTAAGCAACATGACAGTATAATGTCATGTCGCCTCAGACCTACTCCTATCCGAGCTCCGGGAGGGTCATCAAAGAGAAGCTGCCTATTCTCGGTCCTTGCCCCACAATGGTGGAACAAACTTCCCACCACAGTCAGGAGGACACACTTCTTCAATCAATATCTGAGATGAAAAAAATATTTAAATAACCCTAACTAACCTGTCATGCACTTGTCCTAATATACTAACCTACACTGTAGCACTCAACACTTTGATGAACATTGTTACTCAGCTGATAGAGTTGTACCCTTCCTGCTGACTTGTTGTACAAAACTTGTAAGATCGCTTTGAATAAAAGCATCAACTAAATGACAAAATGTAAATGTCAGTAATAATAATTTTTAGTTTTAGTTTTTTGTTGTCCTATTTTATTGATGCCAACGCTCCACGGCAGAGGGGCCGAGACGCAGGTATTTACTGTACGCTGCAGAGTATGGATGACGTGACAATAACTCTGATTCTGAATCTACCATTTAGCCCCTATTCTACATAAACGGTCTATAAATAGCCCCGGTACTAGCTGTCCCAGGGGCGGGCCGGTGCGCATTACACGCTGCTACGTTGATGTGCTGTAACAAGGAAGAGAGGATTACATTACAGACTCAGTGCCTCTTATCAGCTTCAGGCCAGACGAGACATTTTCCATTTCTTTCTTTTCCCCATGTCATTCCATTTGCATGCTGTAGTAACAGTGATTGGAATCTTTGTTTCATCGTATGGGTGTCATGTAAATCATAAACAAACACTTGTGACGTTTGTTTATTATAAAAAAAACATGATATGTTATCACTCATTATCTCCACCAGGGGGGTAGACTAGGGGGGAGATCATGTAATCGGTGGTGTGAGTTTGTCTGTCTGCGTGTGATCTGTCTGCAGCTAATCTCACAAACTACCGGGCGGGCCAAGGCTGACAGCAGGCCAAGGACCTGAATTCCGGAACATCTTTCAGGTTGGTCAACAACAAGTATTTTATTTGAATTCATTTCCATAATTTTCCATTGAAATATACATATTCAGCATGAAGTTAGACCTTTTGAACACGGGGGTGGGGTGATACTACACAGGTTCGCTGCTCAGAGCCTCCAGGAATTAGCTCTCTGGCCCCTGTTTACGACATGGACATGCCATAGTGAACCTATTGTTGTTGCTATACCTATGCATTAAAAACATTTATGAATGATTGTTTTAATTATTGTCCATGGAAATAAACCTCGCCCCCTTTCACATCTCATGAACCATTTGTTATAGAGACTTATGCGAAGTGTCAATGAACTCAGTACAGACTACTTTTGTTGGTTTAGGTTAACCTCACCCCCCTGCTTAAGTTTGTCATAGTGTGATAGGGTAATAGTTTGTAATAGTGTGTAAAGCCGAGTTTCGACCCAAACTACCTGGAACCTTTACATTTGAAGACATTTCAAGGAACTAAAAGGTTTGTTCAGCCCATTGCCGTCTGTGTTATGACCTCGGTCTAAATATCTGCGAAGGTTTTTGCATTTTGCTTTTTGTTTGTACATTTTAGTTTTGTATATTGTATATTTTGTACAGTGTTTGGTCTTTATTCTTTTTTTTTTTTTTTTACTTTTTCTCCTAATTTTTTTCTGTATTTTTCTCCCATCCCAATTTAGTCGTTATGCCAATTCCCCCCTCCCCTTCCTGGTCGTTGCGTGCATTTGCCCCACACTTGCCGGTCTAGGGACGGTTGATAGATACTATCACATGTCCTCTCTGATACCTGTGGAGTCAGCCAGCCGCTTATTTTCACCTGACAGCGAGGACTCTCACTGGGGGAGCGTAACACGTGGGAGGCTCACACTACTTCCCCCAGTTCCCTCCCTCGCTGAGCAGGCCCCCCGACCAACCTGTAGGAGTCGCTGTTTACAACGACCAGGATACACACCCCGCCGGCTTCCCACCCGCTAACACTGCCAATTGGTTAGTATGGACGACCGACCAAGCCGGAGGTACCGCTGACAGCTGGATTCGATACCAGTGTCTCTGCGGTGGTAGGCAGATGCTTAGTCCGCTGCACTACCCAGCCGCCTTTGGTCTTTATTATTTTACTTTTTACTGTATGAAGCACAATCTCAGGAGGGTCATACAGAACCAAGCATTTCACTATAATGTACATGATGTACCTTATATGTGACAAATAAAACAAAGCTTGAACTTGAAACTTAAAGTAAAATAAAATAAAATGGAATATATAAACGAAATTAGAATAAAAATACAATAGAATATAATGTTTTTAATGCATAGGTATATCAATGAACAACACCTGTTTCTGCTGCAGAATCCTCTTTCTAGGCTACCGTCTGTCGGCTGGTGACTTGTCAACATTATTTTTTTCTTTTTGCAGACAGTGGATGACCTCTGTGTATGTATGAGAGAGAGAGAGAGAGGGCTCGGTAGGTAGAGCAGTCGTCTGGTTGTCCGGAGGTTCCTGGTTCGATTCCCGGTCAGTGTGTCAAAGTGTCCTTGAGCAAGATACTTAACCCCTAATTGCTCCCGATGAGCAGGTTGGCACCTTGCATGGTTGCCTCCGCCGTCGGTGTGTGAATGTGGGAGTGAATGGGTAAAATGTGAGGAACAAATTATAAAGTGCTTTGGATAAAAGCATTAAATAAATGTAGCCATTTACCATTTAGAGATAAACGTGTGGCTGCCGCCGGGCGGAGATTTGCTAACTACTGAACGCACGATTCTATTTATATTAAAAAAGAAACTGGAGTATTCAGGACTGGAGTACAGTTTTGAGTAAAACATCAACCATTTATTTTTTCAAAAAATATATCTAGCCGCATATAGTTTCTTTTTTTAAATATTCAAATATATTTAGTTTTTAAGAATTGTAAAGGATAGGCAAAAATAAACATTCCTCTTTCCTCTTTTCGGTCATGGATTTTGGATTTTGTGTGTGAGCTTACTTTGAATATGTACATTTGTGATTTTTTTCCCCCTTTCTTTTTTTCTTTTGTAAGTCCCGGAAATAAACCATTCATTCATTCATTCATTCATTCATTCATTCATTCATTCATTCATTCATTCATTCAACTGCCCCCGCCATACATTTTATTAGCCGACAAAGTGTTACTTGGTGCTGACTCGAAATTATTCCTCAAAAAAAGAGCAGACACTACAGTCCATTGGTCCCAGGCGCTCGGGGCTTATGTCACCCAGCTAATCACAGAGACCATGTGACCCCTGTGGTCCTTCGTTGTGCCCCGGCTGGTCGGGGGACACGCTGCCCTGAGGCACGCCTCCGAGAAACCCAAGCGCCCATGTCATCTTGTTTTATAATTGTAACATTCTCATGTTCTTACAGTGTCCCCCATCGACGGCATGCTCGACGGTCACCGCCGTAAGAACTGCCTCGTAACAGCAGCATACCTCTCTTCGGGAAAACTGGAGTTCTGTATTTTCGCCCCGCTTTTCTTATTCCCCTCTGACGACAAACACCTGGTGATTCGTAGCATTCTGTACATTCTCACTCAGACATGCCACATAATAGGATTAGAGCAGTGGTTCTCAAACTACGGGTCGCGACCCAAATTGGGGTCGCGGGTAGGTGACAGCGCATTGGCAAGTAAAAAGAAATAATATATATATATTTTTTATGTTCTGGCAACATATTCTGGCTAAATATGCCTCTTTTTATAAATGTGTATTGATAACATAGTGCTGTAATAAAATGTTCTAATAAATATGCATGATCAAGTTCAACAACGTGTGCTTTTATTTTGATATTCCTTAATTCCACGTTGAAATGACGCGATACATTAAGTGTGGGGTCCCCAAAAAATATCCTAAATAAAATGGGGTCGCGGTATGAAAAAGTTTGAGAACCCCTGGATTAGAGGAACATCTTGCTATGTATGAAATATGCCATCAGCCACATAACTCCTGTCATTAAAGCGATAGTGACTTTATCCAGTTACTCTTGCTGGATGAGACTTTCAAGGTGCACCATGTCCTGGCCACAGGTGTCGGGTTACCTCCTCGGCCTTGAGGGGGGATGCCCTCACTTGGGCTTCAGCAGTAAACGGAAACAGGAGAAGGGTTTCTCTCCCTCCGCTTCGACCCAAACATGGATGAGGATGTTCTGCCTATAAGGGACATTCATTCATAAAAATACATACAAGCAAGTCTATAGATAGACACTGAAGTAGGCACTTACGTCATGTTTAGTGAACATAAAAGTAAATAAACTATAAACAATGACAGGAAAGATTTACAAAATACAACAAAAATAAAACAAGCTCTATGAAAAGAAAGCCATCAGACCACAGTTTGTATAGGGAGCCCATGTGGAAAATATGAGTGAGCTATAGGAGATGAGATTTCAGTGCTTTCAGAAAAGAAAAATCCATAATATGTGGAGGCAAAGAGTTCCACAACTTTGAACCTCAGTAGAGTATACAAAACTGAGATTGGGAAGTGTGGGAATGGGGTGGTCTGGAAAACAGGAGTAATTGTTGTTGTAATTGTAATTGTAATTGTGGAGTAATTATGAGATTGGTAATTGTGGGCAAACATGTCATAAGAAAGGGGGAAGGGTTATTTTTAAAGAACTATACCCAATCTGGAGATGATTCACTTGATAAACATATACCTAACTTAAGAATTAGAGGCTGAGAAGAATGACTTCGATGTACACAGCTGATTATTTTTAGAGCTTGTTTCTGCAGACGGTATATGGCAGGGCTATTCAACTAAATTGTTCAGGGGGCCACATTGTCAGAAACCCAAGGGGCCAGGGGCCGGACTGCCACAGCGCCTCCCCGTGCTATGAATATATGTACACTTGACACAACACGCAACCACATTTTCACAACTTTTATTTAACTACATTGCAAAAGTAGTATACTTTTCAAAAAAAGTGCTTCATTTATGTGCCACATCTGCAACATCTCCTGCAAAAAGTGCTTCATTTATGACTGTGCAACAACTGCAACATCTCCTCTTCAACATTTCAATATAAAAATAAAATAAAAAACAAACAAGTGCATGATGTGCATCTGAACATTCTAACATCAACACTTGAACAAAAAAACACATTTATAGTGCAGCTGAGCTTATGAAAAAGTGCTTCATGTCTGTGCAACAACAGCAAATCACAGCACCTTATTAGCACTTATTGTCCACTCTTAACTCTCAAACATCAGGGGGGGTGGGGGGCAGACAGGCCTAGCCTACATACACACATCTAATGAGAGAGATTGCACTTCTTTGACTGGGCAATGGCAGAGAAAGAGGGTTCATAGGAAGTGAGGGCTACCCGCAAACAGTGATGCAAATGCTCATTTGTCAAGGAGGCACGGTTGCTTGTTTTAATGGCATTCATGTGAGAGAAACTGGATTCACAGGTGTATGTTGAGCCAAACATTGTTAGCACAGATATTGCCAGCGTTTTTATTTTGGGGAATGTGTTGACATGAATACACTTTATCCAAAATGTTGTGGTGGATTCATTCTCAAGTGCCTGCTTTAGAGCAGATGATGCTTGCATGTCAATTATTTCAAGTTGCAGGAGACCTTCATCAATGTGAAGTGATGCAAGGAACTCTTGTCCTTTTGTGGAAATAGCAGCTACATTCGCAAATGGGTTGCTCACAAAATGCATCAATTCTCTGGGCATGTCAAATTCATCAAATCGACTTGCAAAGTTTTCCCTCAATTTATCAATGAAATCTGTCATTAATTGAGTGACTTTTGGCTCAATTGTGCGTGTGAACGTTGACATGAAAAGAAAAAAGTAAAAAAAAAAATATATATATATATATATATTTATTTTTTCCCCCTAATTATCATGTAATCTTTTGTGGGCCGGTCAGAATCATCCCGCGGGCCGGATCTGGCCCGCGGGCCGCCAGTTGAATAGCCCTGGTATATGGGCTCAAGTTTGGTCTGATGAGTACTACCCCAAACTAAATGACAGCAATTGATATATGGTTAAACCATAGAGTAATATAACAGTGGCAACCTCAGTGCTCATCAACTGACATATTTTTCCAAGAATACCAATACTCTTGGCCATTTTTGTAGTTATGGCTGTGATATGAGGTTTCCATGATAAAGATTCATCAAGCAGAACACCAAGGAATCATGTAGAACACACCCTAGTTATGGGGATGTCATTTATCACTATTTTAGATGGAGTTAAAAATCACAGATTTGAGAAAATAAATTAAATTAGTTTATTTTAATGTTTAGTGATAATTTGTTGCATTTAAACCAAATTGATAGTTTGTTAAGTTCTTCATTTAAGACCCTAATGATGGTATCAGGATCTTTATGTGAATAGACTTGTGTCATCTGCAAATAACATTGTCAACAGCCTGTCTGAGACATTAGGGAGGTCATTGATATATATGAAAAATAATAAAGGCCCAATAATTGAACCTTGTGGCAGACCGCAAAGTAAAGGAAGAAAAGGAGAATTGGTCCCAATATAGGATACAGACTGCTGTCTAACTGGTGAACCAAATCAGGGCATTGTTTTTTGATGTGAGAGCTTCTGCAGAAGGTTATGGTGATTGACTGTATCAAATGCCTTTTTATAAGTCTAAAAAAATACCTATAGTGTTTTCCTTTCTGTCTTTAGCTTTGTATATTTCAGTAATTAGATGTGTTAATTAATCAACTCTCTGAACCACTTGCCCATATCTCTGGTGTGTTGCGAGCCCCTGCCAATGAACCGTCTGCCCCTGTGACGCCAATGAACCATCTGCCCTGTGACGCCAATGAACTAGGGATGTCCGATATTATCAGCCGATATTGGCATTCAAATGTAATATCGGAAATTATCGGTATCAGTTTAAAAAAAAAAAAAAGAAATATATATTTTTACATTTATTTAACCTTTATTTACCCAGGCAAGCAAGTAAGAACACATTCTTATTTTATTTATTGTCAAAAGTATGCATAATGTTGTGTTAATTCCACGACAACAGATATGTAATGTTAATTACCTGAAATGATTAAAAAAAATTGGGGGGGAAATCCTGCATATATCGGTATCGGTTGATATCGGTATCGGAAATGAACACAATGGGGACGAACAACGGATATCTCCGTGTTTCGATTCCACCCGTTGTGGACAGAAGCACGGATATATCCGTGGGAAGTTGTTATTGCTTTTATTCCATTTTAATAACCTATTCAAGGTCGCCGAGCGGCACTGCAGATTTACCCTACTCTTTGAATTCGAGAAGGTGCAATACCGGCCAGATCCTCTTAGGGGCGCTATCGCGATAATGCAGTGGCTGAAGGGAGCATTCTTTTTGTTGACTTTTTTTTGGAGTTTCCAGTAGCTGGATTCTATATGTGTAGCCTGTACCTTGGATTACGTTTTGCATCTCAGATTTCACCATGCAATAAGGGGATTTATCATCAGCCAATGGACATATCGATCTACCAGATGGCGATCGATAACGGGGAAATGCTCGGGGGGATCCCACCGGACCACGGTAAGATCTTTTTCGCGTAAAGTACATCCCGATCGGGCCTTGTGGCTAGTTAGACGAACACGGTTATTGGTAATCAATAATAAGAAACGACGTCCCCCGCCCCCCCCCCCCCCCTTTCATGCATACATGCTTGAGGATTGTGCCGATCATATGCAGTTTGAGTTTTAACTGTAGCATTTGTATAACGGAAATGCCATTGGATATAACGTTAGCTATTAGCCCTGTATCTCGCCTCCCAGAAAATATACTAGACCAAATCCCGTATAACGCTTATATTCACGGCGCTATAAAATGAGAACGTATTGATGAAAAAATTATTTCTTTAATCCATTTTGAAGGGACGGTTTATGGTCCCAATTGACAATGAGAATGGACAGATAGCAATACTATAAAGTATAGATTTAGCTCTACAAACAGCCCCACGTCTGTTTACATTTGCTGGCCCTCTACCATTATATTAGACGGGCTCTCAATGTGTTAAGAGTTGGACAATATCGGTATATCGGATATCGGTAAAAAAGCCATTATCAAACATCCTTACAATGAACCGTCTGCCCCATGACGCCACAATGAACCGTTTGCCCCCGTGACGCCCAGGGGTGCAGTCGTAATATGGGCGGAGGCCAAACGGTATCCTATTATTATGCAAAGTCTAGGCACTTATCACCTAGACTTTGCATAATAATAGGATGCGCGCACTTCGAAGCCCAAACGCTGTTTGACCGCGGTTGCCCAGCACTGCACCACTGGTGACGCCACAATGAACCGTCTGCCCCCGTGACGCTAAATGAACCGTCTGCCCTCCTGACGCTAAATGAACCGTCTGCCCCTGTGACGCCACAATGAACTGTCTGCCCCGTGACGCTAAATGAACCGTCTGCCCCTGTGACAAGAAAGGAGATCCCCCCTTGAATGGCCCTTCTAAGATTTCTCCCCTCCACATTGCCTGTGGTGCTTCTTTCTAGGGATGTTCGATGTTGGCTTTTTTACCGATATCCGATATACCGATATTGTCCAACTCTTAATTTCCGATACCGATATCAACCGATACCGATATATGCGGGGTTTCCCCCCCCAAAAAAACGGAATAATTTCAGGTAATTAACATTACATATCTCTTGTCGTGGAATTAACACAACATTATGCATACTTTTCACAATAAATAATATAAGAATTTGATCTTACTTGCTTGCCTGGGTAAATAAAGGTTAAATAAATGTAAAAAAATATATATAATAATAATAATAATAATAATAATAATAATAATAATAATAATAATAATAATAATAATAATAATAATAATAATAATAATAATAATAATAATAATAATAATAATAATAATAATAATAATAATAATAATAAAAAAACGATACAGATAATTTTCGATATTACATTTTAATGCCAATATCGGCCGATAATATCGGACATCCCTACTTTTTTCCTATTGCTAGGTTTTTTGTGAGTTTTTCCCTTACCTTCACATGGGGTATGTCTGGGAGTGTTGCATTTATTTATTTTAAATTTTATTTTGGATTTCATGGTGTTTTTTGTTTTGTTCTTGATTTATTGTGATGTTTCTTCTTGACTTGTTTAAAGAAGACGTGTCCGGCTCATGGGGACATTAATGTGTGCTGTCGGGCCTTACAAATACATTCATTTGATTTGATTTGAGCCCGATGGGCCCGGTACCGGGCCGAGATTTATTTCACGTCACAAATAGATCAATACAGTCCCTATTAAGTGATGTTGTGTTTCTTTTTCAAATGTAGCCAAGAGTAAAGACCCTAACCCTATCAAAACAGCAGTCAAAGTGTATATTTTCAGCACTACGTTTGTTTACCAATTATTTTAAGTGTTATTAGCGAAATATGAGCTTATAAAAATCTCTGCTCATTGCATTGGAAACCAGATTATTTAGACGCAAGGACACAACGCCGTCAAGAAATCGTTGTAGTCCTAAGAAAGAGGAGACCCAGGGCTTTCGATGGATAACATTGGAGGGAACAAAAGTGTATTAAAATAGCAGCACCTCTAGCTTTACTTTGGCAGAATGGTACAGTTGGCTGATCCAGGACTTCCTCAAGAAAGTCTCTTGCAAGAATGCAATCGGAGCTCCCAAATTGATATGATTGAGGACTGACAAGATAAGCTCCCAAGTACTTCCGGAGACACATATACCTGGTAGCTAAAATTCCTACCGAGCGGAGGTAGCGACAATAATATACAGTAGTAACAACACAGTCTAAAGGAAAGCCTACCGTGTTTCTTACAGAAACCATGTGAATAAATGATGGTTTACCACTATATGTCATGGATCAGAGAGAATTCAAATGCAGAATTAGGCTGCGTTCACACTGCAGGCCTTAGTGCTGCGTTCACACTGCAGGCCTTAGTGCTGCGTTCACACTGCAGGCCTTAGTGCTGCGTTCACACTGCAGGCCTTAGTGCTGCGTTCACACTGCAGGCCTTAGTGCTGCGTTCACACTGCAGGCCTTAGTGCTACGTTCACACTGCAGGCCTTAGTGCTGCGTTCACACTGCAGGCCTTAGTGCTACGTTCACACTGCAGGCCTTAGTGCTGCGTTCACACTGCAGGCCTTAGTGCTACGTTCACACTGCAGGCCTTAGTGCTGCGTTCACACTGCAGGCCTTAGTGCTGCGTTCACACTGCAGGCCTTAGTGCTGCGTTCACACTGCAGGCCTTAGTGTTACGTTCACACTGCAGGCCTTAGTGCTACGTTCACACTGCAGGCCTTAGTGCTACGTTCACACTGCAGGCCTTAGTGCTGCGTTCACACTGCAGGCCTTAGTGCTACGTTCACACTGCAGGCCTTAGTGCTACGTTCACACTGCAGGCCTTAGTGCTGCGTTCACACTGCAGGCCTTAGTGCTGCGTTCACACTGCAGGCCTTAGTGCTGCGTTCACACTGCAGGCCTTAGTGCTGCGTTCACACTGCAGGTCTTAGTGCTGCGTTCACACTGCAGGCCTTAGTGCTACGTTCACACTGCAGGCCTTAGTGCTACGTTCACACTGCAGGCCTTAGTGCTACGTTCACACTGCAGGCCTTAGTGCTACGTTCACACTGCAGGCCTTAGTGTTACGTTCACACTGCAGGCCTTAGTGTTACGTTCACACTGCAGGCCTTAGTGCTACGTTCACACTGCAGGCCTTAGTGCTACGTTCACACTGCAAGCCTTAGTGCTGCGTTCACACTGCAAGCCTTAGTGCTACGTTCACACTGCAGGCCTTAGTGCTGCGTTCACACTGACAGCCTTAGTGCTACGTTCACACTGCAGGCCTTAGTGCTACGTTCACACTGCAGGCCTTAGTGCTACGTTCACACTGCAGGCCTTAGTGCTGCGTTCACACTGCAGGCCTTAGTGCTACGTTCACACTGCAGGCCTTAGTGCTACGTTCACACTACAGGCCTTAGTGCTACGTTCACACTGCAGGCCTTAGTGCTACGTTCACACTACAGGCCTTAGTGCTGCGTTCACACTGCAGGCCTTAGTGCTACGTTCACACTGCAAGCCTTAGTGCTACGTTCACACTGCAGGCCTTAGTGCTGCGTTCACACTGCAGGCCTTAGTGCTGCGTTCACACTGACAGCCTTAGTGCTGCGTTCACACTGCAGGTCTTAGTGCTGCGTTCACACTGCAGGCCTTAGTGCTGCGTTCACACTGCAAGCCTTAGTGCTACGTTCACACTGCAGGCCTTAGTGCTGCGTTCACACTGCAGGGCTTAGTGCTGCGTTCACACTACAGGCCTTAGTGCTGCGTTCACACTGCAGGCCTTAGTGCTGCGTTCACACTGCAGGTCTTAGTGCTGCGTTCACACTGCAGGGCTTAGTGCTGCGTTCACACTACAGGCCTTAGTGCTACGTTCACACTGCAGGCCTTAGTGCTGCGTTCACACTGCAGGCCTTAGTGCTGCGTTCACACTGCAGGCCTTAGTGCTGCGTTCACACTGCAGGCCTTAGATTTTTGTTTGGCTGTCATTATTATTATTATTATTATTATTATTATTATTATTATTATTATTATTATTATTATTATTATTATTATTATTATTATTTTAAATGTGGCCAAGATCAGATCCCAGTGTGAACTGGTCACTGCTCCTGAACTGACCCGAATGCACAAATGAACAATAAAGAAGATAAATAACGTAAATAATTGTGACAAATGTCAATCTTCTAGAGTGACCGTGACGTAAAAGTCGCACGAAAGTTCCACGATTGTTCAGACTGAGGTCGCATTGCAAAAGATCAGACCTGTATCCGATTCAGGACCACATTATGAAAGTGGCCCGAATCAGAATTGAAAAGATCAGATTCCATGTGATTTGTGCCGTTCACACTGGAGACAGGAATATGCCAAAAGTAACAACTTTACTTGACTTTACTTAGGCAGTTACAAAAACAGTTCAGTCCAAAAACCAAAGTAAATTCCAACAGGCAGACATACAAAATAATTAGCAGAGATCAAAAAAGAGCTTACAGAGTAGAACCAGGCAACTGGCAAACGTCAATGATGATCTGGCAAACAGCATACTGCTAGGTGATCTGACTACTATATATACACTAAACTCACTAGAGAGACTAATGAGGAAACAGGCAACAGGTGATTGATTGATTGATTGATTGATTGATTGATTGATTGATTGATTGATTGATTGATTGATTGATTGATTGATTGATTGAACATTTTATTAACAGATTGCAGAATGGGTACAATACAGTACAGCTCAATACACACAATTGTTAAGGGGATGCAGACCAGAGAAAGACTTTCGTCTTGTTTACATCAGGGTCCCCCATTTTCAATTCATCATAACATATATGACATACATGACATACAGATAGACAGTACTGCTGCTACATCTATACATTTGTGACATACCAGATTTACAAATACAGTACTGTTTGTGATACAAAAAGAGTAAAACAAATAAAAGAGAGTATATACATTTGACGAAGAAACTGTACATTGGAGGAGGTTAGGTAGGTGGGGTGAGAGGGGGGAGGTTGGGTAGGTGGGGTGGGGTGGGGTGGGGGGGTGACTGTACATTGGAGGTGGTTGGGTGGGTGTGGTGGGGGGGGAGTGTAGGCGGGGTGGGGTAACTGTACATTGGATTATCGACGAAACCTTACTTGGTCCCAAGAAGAGGGTCTTGTGCATTACTGGGTTAGGACATTTACTGTACATTGGAGGGGGTTGGGTTTGACTAGTATACTGTATGTACTAGGGACATTAATGGGGGAACAGGCAACAGGTGTGTAGCTGGACAGGCAGGAAGATGGCTGATTGGATGACGAGCAGGTGAGGGAACAGGTGAGGATGATCTCTTGATTACTACAGGCCAGTGAAGTGGCAGAGTCTGAAATGGCAAAGATACGGCAAAGGCAGGCAGAAAACCACAGACTCAGCCAGGGATTGATTGAATATGGTTGTAAATACTTATTATTATTATTATTATTATTATTATTATTATTATTATTATTATTATTATTATTATTATTATTATTATTATTATTATTATTATTATTATTATTATTATTATTATTATTATTATTATTATTATTATTATTATTATTATTATTATTATTATTATTATTATTATTATTATTATTATTATTATTATTATTATTATTATTATTATTATTATTATTATTATTATTATTATTATTATTATTATTATTATTATTATTATTATTATTATTATTATTATTATTATTATTATTAATAATAATAATAATAATAATAATAATAATAATAATAATAATAATAATAATAATAATAATAATAATAATAATAATAATAATAATAATAATAATAATAATAATAATAATAATAATAACAACAGGGGATAATAATAATAATAATAATAATAATAATAATTATTATTATTATTATTATTATTATTATTATTATTATTATTATTATTATTATTATTATTATTATTATTATTATTATTATTATTATTATTATTATTATTATTATTATTATTATTATTATTATTATTATTATTATTATTATTATTATTATTATTATTATCCCCTGGTCAGCAGCGGGGTCAGAAGAGGATAGAAGGGGCCAACACGTGCCCCCCCCGGGCGGGAGTGTAGAAGGTGTATAGCGTTTCCAAAACGGGTTTCTTGGCCACGGCTGGTGGGACGGTCAGGGAACACTCTCTAGCCTTGGAAGGACCCGCTCTCTCTCTCAGATAGGAACCTAGTACCTACTGTAGTGAACTCTGGCGATCAAAGGTGAAGCTCCATCTGTGGGCGTCTCTCGAAGGGATCTCTGGGCGTGGTCCAAGAGGGGGGGGTTTCATCCAAGATTAGTGTGTCCAGCTCAAGTCTCGGCAATGAAGACCCTTTCCAGACCCTCTGGGATTTTTATTACGCCTTGACCTTCCCTCTGTGTCCCCACATTCAGCGTGAAGCACTTCACTGTGTTATACAATACGTCTCATCACTGCAGGTGGCAGCTGAGAGCTCGAGGTCCTTTATGGCAGAGCCCCCTGAGTCCTGTCTGTAATGTAGCCACACAAAACATTTTAGCGCATCTTTTACCAAAGGGTTAACCCTTTTACTGCCACACTACAGAAGGTTAACCCTTTCACTGCAACAATACAGAAGGTTAACCCTTTAGGGCGGCCGGGTAGCGCAGCGGACTAAGCGTCTGCCTACCACCGCAGAGACAGTGGGATCGAATCCAGCTGTCAGCGGTACATCCGGCTTGGTCGGTCGTCCATACTGACACAATTGCCAGTGGGAAGCCGGTGGGGTGGGTCCTGGTCGTTGTAAACAGCGACTCCTACAGGTCGGTTGGGGCGCCTGCTCAGCGAGGAAGGGAGAAGCGGCTGGCTGACTCCGCATGTATCGGAGGAGACATGTGTGATAGTCTTCAACCCTCCCTAGACCGGCAAGTGGGGGGGGGGCAAATGCGCGCAACGACCAGGAAGGGAGGGAAGGGAATTGGCATAACGACAGAAAATTGGGATGGGAGAAAAATACAGAAAAAGGGGGAGAAGGGGCGGTCAGGTGGCGTAGCGGAGATTGCGTTCGTCACCAACCCCGGAGACGCTGGATTCGCCTGTTTGAATCCAGCTCACAGCTCCGGGGTTGTCACCAGCTTGGCTGGCCGTTCACACTAATACAATTGGCAGTATTGGAGGGTGGGAGAAGCTGGCGGGGTGGGTCCGGGTCGTTGTAAACAGCGACTCCTACAGTTCGGTCGGGGCGCCTGCTAAGCGCGGATAGGATCTAAGTGGGATAGTGTGATCCTTCCACACGCTACGTCCTCTCAGTGAGAGTCCGCGCTGCCAGGTGAAAAGAAGCGGTTGATTGGCTAGACGTGTGTCGAAGGAAGCACGTGATAGCCTCCACTCTCCCAGACCGACTGTGGGGGGTAAGTGCGCAGCGACCAGGAAGGGGATTGGGAATTGGCATAACGACTAACATTGGGATGGGAGAAAATCGGAGGAAAAAGGAGGGGGAAAAAGATCAATAAAAAAAAGGGGGGGGGGGAAAAAGTAAAAAAAATAAAAAAAAGTTAACCCTTTCACTGCCACACGACAAAGGGTTACCCCCCTTTCACAACCACACTACAGAAGGTTAACCCTTTCACTACCACACTACGGACGGTTAACCGTCTGTAGTGTGGTGGTGAAAGGGTTAACCTTCTGTAGTGTGGTAGTGAAAGGGTTAAAGTAATTTCTGAGCAAAGAAAAGATTTTTGAGTAAAGTTGATCATTATATATATATCCAGTCCTTCAAGTGCTTTAGTGAACGTCTCCAGGTTGAGTGACGCTCCTTGGTCGTCAGGATCCTCCTCCCCTATTGGTCGGTTGCAGGGTCGGGGCTCCGCCCATTTTAGCCATTTATTACAACCTATTTGGATTTTCTAATCCAACAAATGGGGTGAGTCCAGTCCACGTTGACTCGTATAACATTGATAATAATAATAATGATGTTTCAAAAATACATGTCATTAGAAAATAGACCTTGGCTACAAGGCATAGGGATAGTCACTAAACGTCAGAGTAGCCTAGTAGGTTCAGACTACAATTCGTGTAGCTACTATCTCTAACTTAGGCACAGTCCCCATAAAATCATCTGTTGCTACACCTTCTAAATTGCCAATTATTTCACCTGAATCCACAGTCAGTCTGAATCCACGTATGGCCTGGGTTTTATACATTTAAATGTGAGGAGTATATTGCAACATCAAACATTTGACTACTTAAAGATCCTGATCTCTCAGACGGATCCGGATGTCGTAGTAATCATGGTTTAAAAAATCAGATGATGACTCCTCCATTGCACTAAGCCATTATAATGTATTTAGAATAGATAGAGTTGGAAGGGGGGAGGGGGGGGGGGGGTGGCCATTTATGTGAAATCTTTTTTTCTGTTACCATTCTACTGTCATAATCACAGCACGGGCCTACTTCACTCCCCCTCCTTTTCCCCTCACGTCCTCCACACGCTCCTCTTCATCCCCCTCTCTATCCGCTGCGCACTCCTCATCATCCTCTCTTTCTTCAGTCACTCCTTCCTTCACCCTCATTCACCCAGCTGTAGTCCATCCCCCTAATTCACACACGAGCAAACACCCCACTCTCCCCAGCTGCACCCTATCCTCCCCTGATGAGGGGACTATATCTGCACCTCGACGCTGACCAGAAGCTGTCGTGGTATTAATTACCACTGTCCAGGTACGACGTCTCTGCCGAAAGCTCTACTGCTAGACACCCTCCGTGTATTGGCTTACTCTAACCTGTTTCTCTCCTGTGCCCCAAAGGACCGCCGTCCCTGTCTGGACGTCACCTGTTCCCGAAGAGGAACACCTAATCTCCCGCTGCCACCCAGCAGCTCCAGCGTCCCTGTCTGGACGTCACCTGTTCCCGAACAGGAACACCTATTCACCCGCTGCCACCCAGCAGCTCCCCCGACAAGCACCAGGACCGCTTGCTCGCTCACTGCCGCCGTGGCAGCCACAGGACAGAACATAACCCCGTTCTATTTCCCCCCAATTCCTGTGTTGCTCAATTACCATTAAACACTCCTTTCTCTTCTCGTGTATTCAGCAATTGGGTTGTGCTCCAGACCCCAGTTCTCACATCTACATGCAATCACTATTGCCAAATGTTGTTGTTAAGTGTAAGTAATAATATGCTTGAATGTAACTGCACTTTAACTGTTCCACAAGAGGGCGCTATAGGTGTAACGAGACGCAGCTATTGTAGCGCACGTCATGTATCACATATAAGGGAATGTTCCCTCCCCTTCTATCTCTTACTGTCTCTCTCTCTCTCTAGCTCTCACAGAGAGCAGGTCTCGTGGTGGAAATGTACACGCCAGTTAAGGCTAAAGAAGACCTCGTCGTCATGACCGTTATTTTGCTCCCCAGGTGACTCTGTCAAAAGGTTATGGGCCCAGATCACGGAAGAGCAAAATAACGATAGCTAGTTAGCTGAAAAGTTTAGGCTAGTTTAGCAGCGGGAGAACCGCGGGACGCTAAAGCTAAACTAACGGGCAGCTAAGCTAAGCTACAATCAAAAGATGGCGACCAGAGGCAGAAGCAAGTGGCCCACGTTTAACGGAAGGGCAGAAGAATACGAGCTCTGGGAAGAGCGGATGTTGTGCTGTATGCACGGAGTGGGGCTGAAAAAGAACGTTTTTACGGGCTTCACGGGAGAAATTACGGAGACCGTGCGAGCCCTGGATACTAAGCTGAACGCCGACGCATACTGCGAGCTTGTCACAATCACGGCCCGGGCCTTCCTCTGCTCCCATCCTGCCGCGCCCATATATGGGCAGCTTCCTGCTGCAGCATTCCCACACTGTCAAACTGGCATCAATCAGCGCGGCTGTGAGGGATTCGCTCATCAGCAGCCCCTATATCACCCCACGGATCCTGTCGTCCTTCGTCTGAGTGTTATCTAGTCATCCTAGGACGTATCCTACCTTGCTGCTCTCTACTAAATGCTGCCGACCCTTTGCTAACCTTTGTTCTCCCTGTGCCCCGCTGCCGGCCTTCGCTGTCTATCGAGACGCCGCACGTCCGGACGTTCCAGAGGAGAACGAAGAGCACCCCTGTACCACATTCTGCACATTCTCTGTTGTATATTGACGCCTGGTGCCTATTGGAATAAATATCCTAAACCGCTCCACTCTCTCTCTCCCTGTGTTTCTGCTATTGGGTTCCGCATCCCCCCGTAACAGAGCTAGCACCACTCCTAGACAACACGAGCTTGGGGCTGATATTCCGGGACACAAAGGACAAAGGCAGAGAGAGTCTAAAAGTGTTAAGCGAACACTACATCGGCAGAGGTAGGCCCCGGATTGTATCCCTGTATATAACTTTGACCGCGCTGAAGAAAGCCAACACAGAGACTGTGACTGAATACGTCATCAGGGCGGAACAGATCATCACGGCGCTCAAGAGTGCAGGAGAAGCACCGAGCGATGGACTAATGATGGCGATGGTTATGAGGGGACTACCGGAGATGTATAAACCATTCACACTGTTGGTGACACACAGTTCAGCGGACATGTCGCTGGGGGAGTTCAAGGCCAGTGAGTAAGTTATCACAGCATTTAGCTGATCCCACAGAAGAGCACTGGATTACAGCAAAACATGTTTTTTGTTATCTCAAAGGCACAGCAGATAAACAGCTTTGTTTCAGAAAGAGCAGCGAGGACTTCTTAGGGGTTCAAGCCTATAGTGATGCAGATTGGGCGGCAGACGCCACAGACAGGAGAAGTACCACAGGGTATTGTGTGAGCATGGGTACAGAGAGCTCACTGGTTTCATGGAAAACAAAGAAACAGCCCACAGTGGCACTATCAACTTGTGAAGCCGAATATATGGCTCTAGCTTTGACAATACAGGAATGTATTTATCTAGAACAACTGCTCGAAGGAATGGATACCTATGTATATAAGAAAACTGTTGTTTATGAAGACAACCAGGGAACCATTGCACTTGCCAGAAACCCTGTGTGCCGACAGAGGTGTAAACATGTGGATATAAAATATAATTTCATTATATCTGTCATCAGAGAAGAAAAGATGACACTTGTTTACTGTCCTACAGATGACATGGTTGCAGATGCTATGACCAAGCCTGTCTCCAAACTGACATTGAAAAAATTTGCAGGGGTCATGTTTGGTGTGTAAAATATTGCCTGTTATGTAATATTGACTGCCATGTTCTTTTGATGTTTTGAACTGTATTTTTTCTTGGAAAAGTTGTACAGTATACACGTCATTCATAAGTGGGAGTGTTAAGTGTAAGTAATAATATGCTTAAATGTAACTGCACTTTAACTGTTCCACAAGAGGCCGCTATAGGCCTAAGGAGACGCAGCTATTGTAGCTGACGTCATGTATCACATATAAGGGAATGTTCCCTCCCCTTCTATCTCTTACTGTCTCTCTCTCTCTAGCTCTCACGGAGAGCAGGTCTCGTGGTGGAAATGTACATATGAAATAAACCACGCCAGTTAAGGCTAAAGAAGACCTCGTCGTCATGACCGTTATTTTGCTCCCCAGGTGACTCTGTCAACAGTTGTGAAATGCTTGTTTTAAAAATGTACTTGAGGGCGGCTAGGTGGTGTAGTGGGCAAGGCGCTCGCCACCAACGCTGGAGACGCTGGGTTCGAGCCCAGCTCTCGGCGTTGCTACCAGCTTGGCTGGTCGCTCATACTAACACAATTGGCAGTGTTAGGGGTGGGAAAGCTGGTGGGTGGGTCCTGGGCGTTGTGGACAGCGACTCCTACAGTTCGGTCGGGGCACCTGCTCAGCGAGGGAAGGATCTGGAGGGAGGTAGTGTGACCTTCCACGCGTTACACTCTCCCAGTGAGAGCCTGCGCTGCCAGGCTGGCTGCCGGCTGGCTGCACATGTGTCGGAGGAAAGCATGTGACAGTCTCCGGCCTCCCGGACCAACAGTAGGGGGGGTGCGCAACAACCAGGAAGGGGGTTGGGAATTGGCATAACGACTAACAGTGGGATGGGAGAAAAATCGGAAAAAGGAGGGGGAAAAAAGATTTTAAAAAAAAATTATAAAAAAAAAAAATATTTACTTGGGCACAAATAATTCACTAATTGTCATTGGAGTGTATAGACCGCCATCGGCTGATGCTAGCTCTGTTGATAAAATAGCAAATGTTTTATCTCTGTATCCTGATACTGAAATGCTCATAATGGGTGACTTTAATTTAGATTGGCTGGGTAGTAATTTTGGATCATTGCTAGTGGTGTTTTTGATTTAGGAATCAGTGACCATTGCCCAATAGCCTGCATCGGGACTACTAAGCTAAAAAAAAAAAAATCACACAATATTATGAAAATAAATCTAAAACATTTCAGTGATCAAGCTTTCCTATCTGATCTACTCAACAGTGACATCTAATATACTTCTGAAATTCCAGATGTAGAATTGGCCTTAGATCTCTTCATTAAAACCCTCCTATCAATCATTGATAAACACGCACCATTTAAGAAATTCAGAGTGAAGGATAGGTCAACCCCTTGGTTTACACCTGAGCTATCATTGCTATTAAAAAAAAGGAATAGAGCCTGGACTCTAGCCAGACACTCTGGGGATCCATCCTATTGGTTATCTTTTAGACAGATTAGAAACAAATGTACATCATCTGTCAAGAATGCTAAATCAAGCTATTATTTAGATTTAATCACAAGTTCATACTCAGACTCAACAAAATTTTGGAAAGCAGTAAATTCTAGTAAAACCAAGGCTACCATTTCCCTGCCTACAGAGGTCAAATATAATGACTGTTTGATAACTGAAGGTAAAGAGATTTGCTTAGCCTTCAACAGCCATTTTCCCCAAGCTGGACATCTGTAGACTGTGATCATGACTGTGAAGGGCCTCTTTTATGAGCAAAATGAGGGGCCTGCCACTACATTTCTCTTTGAGCCTATTACTCCTAATACAGGTTTTAATATGTTGATGTCTATTGATACCAGAAAGTCGACTGGTACATGTAAATGTACTGGAGGGGTACGTGGGTAGTTTGAGTGTACTTGGATTGTTTGTGCGTGGTGGGGGTGTCGTTTCTGTGTGGGCTGCTTTGTTGCCTCTGGTCCTGGTGGCCTTGCCGTTACGGGGGGATTGTTGGGTTCTATGTTTTTGCTTTCAGATTCTGTGGTGGGGTGGCGGGTTGTGTGCTCCATGGCCTGTGGCCGTGCCGGGGGGGGGGGGTTCCCTATATGGGCCATCATTATCCCCCAAGTCTGTTGTCTTTGGTCATATATCACGTTTCTCAGGGATGCTGATGATGATGATCAAACACACGTTGTTAGATATTGTCGCACGCAGCACATTATCACAATAGCGTCGGTCTAACACATGAGTTGTAAAAATTGATTTACAAGCCCAATCTTGTAGGCGGTGTATCCTTGATGCAAATCACTGTGACACAATTAGGCCATGGGATTTCATGATTGTTAACCCTTTCACTACCACACTACAGAAGGTTAGAAGGTTAACCTTTCACTAGCACACTACAGACGGTCACTCCTTACCCCAGCGTGAAATCACTTGCTGAAATACAGTGGGTAGTTGATATCCTCTTTTTTATTTACATTTTTTATAAACGTCCTGGGTTATATAGTGCTTTTAACCAAAGCGCTTTACAATTTATGCCTCACATTCAACTTATGCCCACTCCTCCCAGCAGCATGTCGGAGTGTCCTTGAGCAAGACGCTTAACCCCTGGTTGCTCCCGATGAGCAGGTTGGCACCTTGCATGGTCGCCTCCGCCGTCTGTGTGTGAATGTGGGAGTGAATGTGGGAGTGAATGGGTGAACGTGAGGCGTTTTAGATAAAAGCTGTTATATAAACACACCATTTATTTACCATTTACATTCACTCACACACCAAGGCAACCATGCAAGGTGCCAACCTGCTCATCGGGAGCAATTAGGGGTTAAGTGTCTTGCTCAAGGACACATCGACACATTGCCGGGAGGAGCCGGAATCGAACTGAGAACCTTGTGATTACCAGACAAGCCATTCTACCTCCTGAGCTGCTGTCACCCAAGTATATACCCTCCTAAACACCCCACCCCACCCCCAAAACACCCCCCCCCCCCCCCCCCCCCACACCCAAAGGGACCACACTTTCAACTCAAATTGTCTGCAAGGTGCTAGCCTCCCAAAGGTTAGGTGCCACTACTGTATGTCCAAGCTCAGACAAGGTCAGAGCCACAGAATATGTGCAGATGGGAGCATCTTTTTTGTTTGGCTATTCACGTGATTCTTTTATTTTTATTTTTATGTGACCAATATCAGATTCCAGTGTGAACTGGTCACACTCCTGAACTGACCCGCATACGCAAATGAACAATAACAAGAAGATGGACGTAGAAAATTGTGACAAATCTTAATCTAGAGTAAAGGTTGCATGAAAGTCACATGACTGTTCAGACTGAGGTCACATTGCAAGAAATCAGAGCTGTATCTGATCCAGGACCACACGTGAAAGTGGCCCAAATTAGAAATGCAAAGATCAGATTCCCTTTACTGTACATACAAATATCATGCGGCGAAGGGAACGGATCCCGTCTACCTCCGGTCAATGGTCTCTAACTACACACCCTCAAGACCGCTCCGCTCTACATCTTCTGGCCGCCTCAGAGTCTCAGACCCACTCCTATCCGAGCTCCGGGAGGGTCATCAAGGAGAAGCCGCCTATTCTCTGTCCTCGCTCCAGAATGGTGGAAAGAACTTCCCACCAAATTAAGGACAGCCGAAACCTGACCAATCTTTCGCCGTCGACTAAAGACACACTTCTTCAATCAATATCTGAAAAAAAAATAATAATAATACTAACCTTCTTACTGTCCTCTACAGTCATGCACTCCTAATATACTTAAGCATTACATCACGAGACAGAGTGGGTTATAGAAATTAGATCACGCCTATGGGTGGTTGTTAGGCCCGAGGCGCAGCTGAGGGTCGTTAGACCCCCATAGGCGTGATCTAATTTCTATAACACACTCTGTCGTGTGATGTAATGCTTTTATACAATGGCCGATGTCATCCAACCTTATTGCTATACAATAAACACACATTAATTGAAGATTTATTGACAAAACCATCCGCAGAAAAAGTAGTTCCCAAAAAAAAAAGAGAGAAGTTGCCTCCGTGTGGAAGCAGCTCGGAAGTGCTTCTGTCTCTCAACTAACACATCCAACTGTTCTCAGTAACACATCCAACAAACTAACACATCCAACTGTTCTCACTAACACATCCAACAAACTAACACATCCAACTGTTCTCACTAACACATCCAACTTCTCTTCATAGAAGCAGCTGGGAGGTGCGCTGGTTTAAGTGAGCATGGATTATTGAATTGATTGATTGATTGCAAATTTTATTAATGTCCGCCTTGTTTCAAACTGGTTAAGCTTAGGCACTCTTTTGAAGTCGCCCTCTTTCGAAGTTGGTTATGATTAGAGTTTGGAATCAGGGCTGGTGGTCTATCGCCCTGCTCTAAAGATAAACTCTAAGCATAACCGACTTCGAAAGAGTGCCTAAGCTTAACCAGTTGGAAACAAGGCGGACATTAATAAAATTTGCAATCAATCAATCAATCAATCAATCAATTCGCGCAATATTTATTTTGTTCCACAATGACTCATGACCCACCAATTACATAATCCAACATTGTGTAAGAAACTAACACATTCGCCGTGACAGAATCGGTTTTGATTTAGTCGTTATGACGCTGTCAACATATCTGTTGTGAAGGGCCAGATTAAAGCTGAGAATCTACATTTATTGTTTTATATACATTGTATATTATTTATATATACACGGTATATCCCTTTAAGCCTGCGTTCGAATCATAGTAATATTCGCTTTCCTTATTGGATAACGCCATCGGCGCCAGACCGCAAGCCCCCAAAGTCAGGTTCAAAGGCGAGTCCGGGCATGTCGTAACATGCCCGGAGACAGCGTATTGATTCGAGACGAGAACTGAGGTTCGGCACTAGATAGCCAATTAAGTATATATATACTGCGGCAGGTGCGAACAGCAGCAGTTCGGTAACAGTGAAGTGAGCAGCAGTGCGTCTAACAGAGCGTTGAGAACCATGTGCGAAGTGAATAGTAAAAGTGTCAGATTTAATGCAGTAACGTCAAGTTCGACTTAGCTTAATGTGAAGTAAATAGTCGTTAATTTATTGTGTATCGTGCCAACAACAGTTCGTTCGTGTGTAGCATTACCCAGCAGTTCGTTCGTTTAGCTAGTGGACCTTAGCCAGTGCGCGTGGACTAAATACATTGGTACCAGCACACGAGGAGGCCTAGTCGGAGAACCTACTGGACATGTGCACAGGAGAACCGACGGCGGCGATTGCAGAACCAGTATTGGTTGGATTATATTGATTGTGGAACGTATTACCCGGAGAAGAGCATCGTTAATTTCCACTGTCGTTTGGATTTAACACCATGAGGATCTACATTCGGGCTGGCCTCATGGACCGAGGCTAGCTGGCTATTATCATTGCTATTGGGCAAATGGATTACAGTTATTGCTTTTGATGCTGAGCTTTGGATTACAAGGACTGGCTTCTGTACGTGAATCCCCTTCTTCTTCAATTGATCAGACTGAGTATCCGAACATTCCTCTCTCCTCCAGACCTTACAACTCTGGGAGGAACCCATTGTCTCCAAGCGGTACCAGCGTTGCCCTCTATAATTGCCATTATACGCCAGGCGGCGTTAGCCTAGTACCCCATCGTAGGAATCATTCTATTCCCATTGACTTATGCTACTGACTGACTTTATGCCTATTCTTCGCCATACAAGCGCGACCCTAATTCTCATATCTGTAACCAATTACTGCATAATAATAAATACCCTCAAATGATATTTCTTTGTCAGTGCCGTGTTATTATGAGTGTCTACCATATATTAGATGTACTGTCTGGCCAGTAATTAAAGTACATACCTAGCAGTGGTTTAATCTATCACAATCTTTAATACAGTCAGGGTTTTGTAACCCCTCAGTTACAATATCCATTCATAAGGTTATTGTCCGCCATCTTGCTTTCAGTTCTAAAAACTCGCACAGCGGATTGATTGTAATTCGGTTGTGGGCGGGTCCTGGGACCATGAGCGGGGGTTATAACAAATACCCACGTTTAACTTGACTGTTTCAGCCAATCAGAATCGAGAAATTTGCATGCCATTGTATAATAACATACACTCGACACTGTAGCACTCAAGTTTGAACACTTTGATGAACATTGTTACTCAGCTGATAGAGTTGTACCCTTCCTGCTGACTTGTCGTACAGAACTTGTAAGTCGCTTTGGATAAAAGCGTCAGCTAAATGACAAAATGTAAAATGTAAATGTAAATGCAAAGAAATCAGATTTGGGCCACTTTCATCTGCAGTGTGAATGTAGCCTTTGTAGTTTTTGGATGTGTGTGAGATTATGGGCAGAGTAATTATTATAATTATATATATATTTTTAAACTTCTTTAATTGTTTGTTTTGGTCCGATGTGTGGGGTTGGAGTTGCTGGCCACACCTCAGGCTCTGCCAAGAGAGGTCTGTAGAAATTCACAGTATAATAAGTTACTATATTTCACTTAATTTAATTTCAAAACATTATTTTTTTTATTCTCAAAGAGACATTGAGATTACAGGCGTATTAAAACAGGTAAAAAACACAAAATAAAGATAATGGAAAAGAAAATCAGTTTAGATAATTAGACATTGACATTTTAAACTGAAGCAGGGCGATTTGTAATCATGTTTTTCAATTGTCCATGATAGTGGGGTATTGATTCTTAGAGCGAGTTGAAGATGATTTCAAGAACTGGGGGCATTAAAACAAAAGGCTGACTTTTCAAGTTCAGTCTGTACTCCGAGGACCTTAAACCATAGACCAGTCATCTGAACGTGTCCGACAGGGTCCATAGTTCCACTCTAGCAACATTGTGCTATAAGGTGATAACCTCCCGGTAAACAGATAAACAGATACCAATGTAAGTAAGTAAGTAACATCACGGCTATAACATAACGTACATCATGGCTATAACATAACGTACATCATGGCTATAACACAACGTACATCACGGCTATAACATAACGTACATCATGGCTATAACATAACGTACATCATGGCTATAACATAACGTACATCATGGCTATAACACAACGTACATCACGGCTATAACATAACGTACATCATGGCTATAACACAACGTACATCACGGCTATAACATAACGTACATCATGGCTATAACACAACGTACATCATGGCTATAACACAACGTACATCATGGCTATAACACAACGTACATCACGGCTATAACATAACGTACATCATGGCTATAACACAACGTACATCATGGCTATAACACAATGTACATCATGGCTATAACACAACATACATCATGGCTATAACACAGCGTACATCATGGCTATAACACAACGTACATCACGGCTATAACACAACATACATCATGGCTATAACACAACGTACATCACGGCTATAACACAACGTACATCATGGCTATAACACAACATACATCATGGCTATAACACAGCGTACATCACGGCTATAACACAACGTACATCATGGCTATAACATAACGTACATCACGGCTATAACATAACGTACATCATGGCTATAACACAACGTACATCACGGCTATAACACAACATACATCATGGCTATAACACAGCGTACATCACGGCTATAACACAACGTACATCATGGCTATAACACAACATACATCATGGCTATAACACAACATACATCATGGCTATAACACAACGTACATCATGGCTATAACACGGCGTACACCATGTACCTTTTCCCCCTGCGGTCGAGATTAGCACTTTAGTTACGTTTTCTGACGAGACATTGTGTTGCACAGTAGCACATGTGTAACCTATAAATAATGTTTTGACACCAGTGCCTTCCCACCGCCTTCTCACAACATTTGCTCCGAGCAATGCGAGGTGCACACATTCATGTTTGCATGTGGGCCTCGCTGAGCGTTGACAAAGTGGTCTTGGACACTTGAGACCCAACAGGGAATTCCACCGCCTTCTAAAAGGAGACCCGGCACATACTGTAGCTGGAGGAGGGTGAACGTGTTTCCAACTGTATTTGACTATTTGTTGATTTCATCACCGGTGACAAAAAGAAAAGTCACACTTGACTCAGGCTCTTACTGCCAACACAGCATGTGACACGAATAGGCTACTACAGGTGAGAGAGAGGCTGGACGGATTGTTCATTCTAGATTAGTTCTAAAGCTAAAACAGCTACAGGTTCCTCGGCCTGAACGTTTTTTTATTTTTTTTTGGGTCTACTTTTTCTCCCATTTTCTATTTTTTCTCCCATCCCAATTTCGTGTTTATCCAATTCTACCCTCCCCTGTCTCGAACGTTGTTAGGCCATGCCTCCCACTGATTGGCTACAATGTGGACAAAGCCTTGCATCACGTGTCCCCTCCGGTACATCTTTTCACCTGCACAGCGCAATCTCTCAGTGGCGAGGAGTAGCACATGGGAGGCTCACGCTGCCCCCGTCACTTCCTGATTCTGCTGTGCAGGCACACCAACCGACCTGTAGGAGTCGCTGTCCACAACGTCCGATCCCCACCCACCAGCTTCCCACCCCCTAACACTGCCAATTGTGTTAGTATGAACGACCAGCCAAGCTGGTAGCAATGCCGAGAGCTGGGCTCGAACCCAGCATCTCCTGCGTTAGTGGCGAGCCCCTTGCCCACTGCGCCACTTAGCCGCCCCTAGACACAATATTTCTGACACTGGGAATACATTCACTGAGGTTCATAGATGTCCCTAGATACCAAGAACATGCAAATGGACCTTGTAGAAGTGGAGCAATATTCCATTTACTTAGGTATGTATTTTAGGCGGATTTTCAAATAGGCTCCGGGCTTAAGAGGTTAAGAGGAGCGACACAGAGTCTTCTTCTCTCTCTCGCAGTCCTTTGTGCCCCGCGCTCATCTCGTCGCAGTATCGCCTTTTTTGACCGTTTGAAAAGGAAATCCTCGTCCTTGTCCCATCCGTGTCCTCCGGCGTTCGTAGCGCGCCCGGCAACGCAGGCGTTCAGTCCCCCCCCCTCGGTCTCAAAAAGGAAGCGTGTCCATGAAGATCTTGTCCAGTACGGGCGGCGGTGGAACCAGATCCTCCAGTTTGAGGTAAAAGATCCGCTGCAGGCCTTGCGTGCATAATGTCCTGAGCTCAGGCAGCTTCCCGAGCAGTCTGGATAGATAATTAGGCCGAGACAAGTCCGAGGCGCAGCCAGAAACGTGATCTTTGAGGCAGGTGATGAGCTGGCTTTGTAGGTCCTCCACACGCCGCACGTCCTTAAGGCCATGGCGGTCTGTGGATGGGGAAAAGGAGAAAAGGTTGATGTTAAAGGTAAAAACCTAAATAACTTTTCTTTTATCACATTACATCTCTACAGCTTCTATCTACAGCAGATATCTCTACAGCAGGTATCTCTACAGCAGATATCTCTACGGCAAACATCTCTACGGCAGATATCTCTACAGCAGATAACTCTACAGCCGGTATCTCTACAGCAGATAACTCTACAGCAGACATCTCTACAGCAGGTGTCTCTACAGCAGGTATCTCTACAGCAGATAACTCTACAGCAGACATCTCTACAGCAGGTGTCTCTACAGCAGGTATCTCTACAGCAGGTGTCTCTACAGCAGATAACTCTACAGCCGGTATCTCTACAGCCGGTATCTCTACAGCAGATAACTCTACAGCAGACATCTCTACAGCAGGTATCTCTACAGCAGATGTCTCTACAGCAGGTATCTCTACAGCAGATATCTCTACAGCAGACATCTCTACAGCTGGTATCTCTACAGCCGGTATCTCTACAGCAGATAACTCTACAGCAGACATCTCTACAGCAGGTATCTCTACAGCAGATGTCTCTACTCTTACCGGCGATGATGACCAGGGTCGTGAGGCAGGAGAAGGAAGTGATATCTAGCTTCATGCGATGAAGGCTCTGAGAAAACTCCATGATGGAGTGGATCCAGTCGCCGAAGCCACGGACACACTGCTTCCTGTTCAGCACCACTCCATTACAGAAGATCAGCTTGTCTGTCTCTGGATTGGACCTTTAAAAAAGAAACAATGATAATCATTTAAGAAATATTTCTGTCAGGGTATCTAGGATACTCCGTGTTATTCGTTGTATCTGCTTCTTTATGAACGTGTACATGGAATTCTCCTGGGTAGAATGACTAGCATTGACCTTGTATCGACACTGTTAACCCTTTCACTACCACACTACCAAAGGGTTAACCCTTTAATTTCACTGTGACAATACAGAAGGTTAACCCTTTCACTGCCACACGACAAATGGTTAACCCTTTCACAACCACACCACAGAAGGTCTGTAGTGTGGTAGTGAAAGGGTTAACCTCCTGTAGTGTGGTAGTGAAAGGGTTAACCTCCTTTAGTGTGGTAGTGGAAGGCTTGACCTTCCGTAGTGTGGTAGTGAAAGGGTTAACCTCCTGTAGTGTGGTAGTGAAAGGGTTAACCTCCTTTAGTGTGGTAGTGGAAGGCTTGACCTTCCGTAGTGTGGTAGTGAAAGGCTTAACCTCCTGTAGTGTGGTAGTGAAAGGGTTAAGTGTCAGAGGGTCACAGCTGATCCTCACCTGTACGCGAGACGCAGAATGAAGAGTTCGACGAACGCAGATTCCAGCAGCAGCTCCTGGTCCTCCGAGCAGAAGCCAGAGAACCCCGGGATGCTGTGCGACCACTTCCTGACGACGTCCATGGAGGCTGTGAGCAGCTCGTAGAACTGCTTGATGTCCCCCGCATCCTCCTTCTGCGACGGGTCCACCACAGTGTCCCGGTACTGAAAGTAAAGACAGATGTGTGTTCAGACAGATGTTTCACGTGGGTCTTTCTGTATTAACCCTTTCACTACCACACTACAGAAGGTTAACCCTAACCGTCTGTAGTGTGATAGTAAAGGGTTAACCTTCTGTAGTGTGGCAGTGAAAGGGTTAACCCATTGTTTCATGTGGCCGTGAAAGGGTTAACCTTCTGTATTGTCGCAGTGAAAGGGTTAACCATTTTTGTAGTGTGGCTCTCATGTCATGCTCAGGTTGGGACTCCCAATTTCCACCCTGTTCCCACCTGGGGCAAGATCAAAGAGATTTCCACTCGTCCTCCTCCTCACCTTAGAGTAATCCAGTTTCCCGATGCCAGGGTTTGAGTCAATGTGCGCCCTCACCAGAGAGGCTATCATGCTCACAGGAGACACTACGGCGGCGGTCGTCAGGCTGTCCTGGACCCCTTTAGGCTTGGAGGGCAGGCGACCTCTTCGTCCTTTAAGGCCGTCTGTCCTCACGACTGGAAGAAAGGTGCAGGGCATTTAGTCATTTAGCTGACGCTTTCATCCAAAGCGACTTACAAGTTCTGTACGACAAGTCATGAGGAGGAAGGGCACAACTCTTATCACTGAGTAACAATGTACATCAAAGTGTTGAGTGCTACAGTGTAGGTTAGTATATTAGGACAAGTGCATGCCAGTAAAGTTAGTTAGGGTTTGATTTTTATAATTTTTATTTTATTTTTATAATAAAAAAAATAAATAAAAAATGTAAACACACGAAAAAAAATTATTTTCTGTTTCAGTTTAAATTCAGTTCAAATGTTCAGTTTCAGTTAAATTCAAAGGGTATTGCACATAGGCACTTCAGATAATCGATCGGCTCAGCTGATCGACAATAAATCAAAAAGACACCGTTCACCATTGTAGCCTATAATAACAGCATTGCATTGGCCTATCAACCGGTTTTAATAAATTAATTATATAAAAGAAATTATAATAATAATTATATATATTTTTTTCGACTGACATGAAAATCGAATGTGGAGACTGGCACGACTATTCGAAAATTCAAAAATTCGAACTCATCCCTAGTGGATCTTTAATAGGAGGTTGCCTGAGCTTTGTCATATCAACGGTATTAAATGGTAAATGGCTGCATTTATATAACAGCTTTTATCCAAAGCGCTTTACAATGTGTTCCTCACATTCACCCATTCACTCACACATTCACACACCGACGGCGGAGGCAACCATGCAAGGTGCCGACCTGCTCATCGGGAGCAGTTAGGGGTTAAGTGTCTTGCTCAAGGACACTTCGACACGCTGGCCCGGGAGAAGCAGGAATCGAACCCGGGAACCTCTGGTTAACCAGGCGACTGCTCTACCTATTCATTGACTTGATTCGTTTTTTTATATGAATTTGAGAAGGCTACGACGTGTGCGACGGGAAACAGATCAGCATACAGTACTACAGGATGTGGGATCAGCATCGTAAGATCATCATCATTTGAAAGCTTGTCGTGTTAAGTTCTTAACCCTCCAGTCACCCTTGTCGCAATTCTGGTCAAATAGCATTTTTTTCCACGTGTGTTTGTGGATAGCGTTGGCTAGATTTTATGTATATGCCAAAGAAGTAGCTCAGTATCACATCTTGGACTCACATTACAATAATCCATGTTTTTTTTTTTTTTCAAAAATCACTAATAAGCACGTGGAACATAAGTGTCACACCTTTTTCCCTAGTCGCAGAAATGGACAGGTTAGGGTTAGGGTTGGGGTTATGGTTAGGGGGTTAGGGTTAGGGGGTTAGGGTTAGGATTAGGGTAACCCTAACTCCCTAACTCCCTAACCCTAACCCCAACCCCAACCCCAACCCTAACCCTAACCCTAATTTAAGAAATGGTTAAAATCATCCTGAACATTTATAAATATTCGATATGTATGGTGAGGACTGAAGTTAATAATGATATTCATGAAAAACAATTTGAACAATACATGAAAAATATATGTTTTACTGAGATCGCAGTTTCGGTCACTAGGGAGACAGGTAGTGGGTTTTTTGAAGGGTGACTGGAAGGTTAAGTTACTAGTGACGGATGGATGATAGTGCAGGTGGCAGCGGAGGTTAGGAAAGGACTACATGCAGGATGACACATTTACCATATAATGTGTTATTGTATCCGTCTGGGGAATCTATTTGTGGTGACACCTGTTAGACATAAGATAAGATAAGATATTCCTCTATTGATCCCTTTGGGGAAATTCGGACGTTATAGCACCATGGGGGAGGGGAGGTACAGGTATGGGCAGCGTCTATGCTTTTACCAAACAGTTCGTGTTTCCGCGTTCCCGTTTTGCGCTCTGATTGGCCACGCACGTTTCTGGTCATGTGACATGTGCGCCCAATCGCATGACGAGCAGTGTCTTAGCCCATTTCCGCGTCGAACAGCCTGCAAACGACCTAACGCCTAGTTTATCACTGGTTAAGCTTAGGCGACTCTTTCGCAGTTGGTTATGGTTAGAGTTTGGAATCAGGGCTGGCGTTCTATCGCCATGCTCTAAGACAAACTCTAACCTTAACCAACTATGGGCAGGGTAATAGTACAAAGACATAAAATATAGGCAATCAAATTTGAATATAATTAATATGAGGAAAGTAAATAGTGTAATCCATGGTGCAGATGAGGGTCTGTTTGCCTTATCGGTTATATTATACGTTACAATGAATAATGGGCAATAAAGAATTAGAATCTGAATAGATACTATGAGTAAAGTAAACAGTACACACATTGTGGTGGGCCTATGTGATGATGATGATTATGATGATTTATTTATTTGTCTTTTTTTTTTTACAAAGCATAGTAGTAGAACTTCCAAAAAAACAAAAAAATAAAATTACCGAAAAGGTGTTGGCTTATATAATTGCCTACCCTTTTTACATTACATTACACTATTTACATTACATTACACTATTTACACAAAAAAATAAAATACAAAAAATAAACAATTCAGTATATCATTTAGCAAAGATGAAACAAACGTTTCATAGTTTTATGTACAAAACGTATACACATTTATTTATGTTTTATTTATTTTTTAAATACTCTTTCTTTTATATGTACCGGTACTATATATATATATGTTTTCTTTTTCTTTTTTCTTTTTCCCTTTGTCACTATTTGAACACAGCTATGTTTTAGATGAAATATAACTAGGATAATAATGAGGTTTTATATTTATGTATCACCTTATATTTGAGCAATTTCTTAAAAGTATGTAGCGAACTACACATTTTTACTTCTTTGTCAAAGCTATTCCATAATTTTCCCCCTTTAACAGATATACATCGACTTTTTATATTTGTCCTTGCCTTTGCGATATTGAATACAAGTCAAGTCAAGTCAAGAGTTTTATTTGTCACGGCATACGAGTATACAATGAAATGCATACACAAGTTCCCCTAAGTCTATATCGGCTCTCTCTAGTCTGGAACAACTCCTGAATGCCACTTGGAAGTGAGTGCTTAATGTGCTTTGTACATTATTATTGCAGTGCTAAGATCGACAAGATCTTCCATTTTTAAGGCATTTGATTTGATAAAGAGTGTTGTTTGTCGGTGTGTGGAGAAACATGTTGATCCATCCAGTGAGATGCATTGACCATAATTCACGTGTCGTGCTCGGGTTGGGATCCCTTTCCCTCGGTGGGAAGGGGTTACAGTATGAGAGCTACTCACCTTCCTTCACCATGCCCACGACCAGGCACTTCTGGAAGCGACAGAACTGACAGCGATTACGTCGCCGCTTGTCCACATGGCAGTCCTTATTGGCGAGGCAGACATACTTGGAATTCTTTTGGACAGTACGCTGCGAAGAAGGAGAAAGAAAAACTTTCTTACTGTCTTCTACTATCACGTACTACTATGCTACTATGCCTATACTACTATCTACTATGCTACTATGTCTATACTACTATTACCTACTATGTTGCTATACCACTATGCACAGTATAGCGCTCGACCTCAGCACAGATAGACTTAAACGTACCCGTAGCCACCAGAGAGGTACCTCTCCTGCTGACTTGTTGTACACAATCGGTATGTCTCTTTGGATAAAAGCGTTTGGCTAAATGACAAAGATTTAGTCTAAAATGTTGTCATTTAACTGAACGCTTTTATCCAAAGAGCCTTAAAGCCTTAATGTAAATGTAAAAATACAAAAGAGGAAAGTGAATGAATTAATGAATGAAAACTTTATTTAACAGATTGCAGAATGGGTACAATACAGTACGGCTCAATGCACACAATTGTTGAGGGGATGCAGACCAGAGAAAGACTTTCGTCTTGTTTACATCAGGGTCCCCCATTTATGACATACACAACATACATGACATTTATGGCATAGGGACATACATGACATACAGGTATATAGTACCGTTACATTTGTGACATATATGATATGCAAATATACAGTACTGTTACCCATAGATCCTAACAGATAATATATACATATGATGGTGAGGAGACTGTACATTAGGAGGGGGTGGGTGGGTGGGTGGGTGGGGGAAAAAATATACATACGGTGGGGAGGAGACTGTATATTAGGAGGGGGGGGGGGGGGGGGTTGGACATTTACAGTGGCCAGTTTCGTATTGCAGCCTCCCGTTGGTGCTCTTTAAGAGCGGTTTTGAAGGTGGGTAGGGATTCACATCTTTGTACGGCTGTGGGTAGGGCGTTCCACATTGTTGTGGCATAATTGCGAAATGTGTTTAGTCCCTTGTTTGTGCCGAATCTGGGTTGCACATGATTTGTGGAACTCTCTCTTGTGTTGTGGGTGAGGTATTCACTGACCTTTGGGAAGTATTTCGACATGTACATGGGTACCTGTGTGGTGTAGTGTATCTTGTAGACCAGGCCCATTGCAAGTTGCTGTACTCTGTCGTCTACTCTAAGCCATCCTAGGTTGTCAAAGTGGGCAGGGGTGAGGTGGGTTCTAGGAGTAAGGTCAAGTAGTAGTCTGACCAGTTTGTTTTGTGATGTTTGTAATCTTGTTTTTAGCGCCTTTGAAGTGCTTTGGTACCATGTGGTGCAAGCATAGTCGTAGTACCCTTGAATGAGTGCTCCTGCCAGAGTCTTCGGGGTATTCTTGTTTACCAGAGAGGAGATCCGGTACAAGAAGTCAAGTAAAGATATGAAACATTTGAATACATGATATTATAAAAACCTTTTTCTTTCCTTTTTTCTTTCAAATGTGCCTGAAATGTGCCTACCATTACTCTTCATTAACCCTTTCACTGCCACACTACCAAAACGGTTAACCCTTTCACTGCGCCAATTCACAGAAGGTTAACCCTTTCACTTCCACACGACAGCCTGTTAACCCTTTCGCTGCCACACGACAGAAGGTTAACCCTTTACTATCACACAACCGACGTTAAGAAAGTAGTGGATTTTAGAAGAGATCTATATTCACCTTGAAGAAGCCTTTGCATCCCTCGCAGGTGCGAACCCCGTAGTGCTGGCAGGAGGCGTTGTCCCCGCACACCTCGCAGCGGCCCTCGTTCACGCTCGCTTTCTGCGACAGGTTCTCCTCCAGCAGGTCGGCCCCGTCCAGGGTACCCCCAGCTTGCTCCAGGGTCATGGGGGGAAAGGTCAGGGCCGAGGGGTGCTGCTGTTGGGTCAAAGCGAAGCGGTCCTGCTCCGCCAGCCGGGCCCGAGTCTGGCCCAAAGGAGGCAGATCGTCCGCGGAGCCCGGGCTGAAGTGGAAGAAAGAGGGCGGCTGTGGTGGTATCGCACTCTTGTCGTCGGCCACCCAGTACCCCGGCGAGGGGCAGTAGGGACCGAAGGCCGAATCCCAACCACCAGAGGAGGGCTGGCCCTGGAAGCCGCCCGGGGTCGGGGGGGACGGGGCCGGCGACGCGGGGCTGCCGAAATAGTCCGACCCGCCGGAGGACAAGGCGTCCTCGAGGTAACCCAGTGTGAACGTCCCGGGGTAGCAGCCGTACACCTGCTGGAAGTCGTCCAGCATGAAGGGCGACTCCTGGCCGGGGGCGGGCGGCAGCGCCGCGGCGGCGATCATCTCACACGAGTAGGCGTCAAAGTCGTAGGTGTCCGCCAGGGAGTCGATGCTCGGTAGGGAGGGAGCGGAGAGATGGTGCTCCCGCTGCTGGCTGCTCATGTCCACGACGGTCAACCTGGAGCTGAAGTCCAGACTGAGGAACTCTGAGCTGCAGAGGCCGTTCTCATACGACTGAGGGCGCTGGGGGTGGACACAGGTCATTCCTCTGTGAGGTCAATAAAGACGTCATGGACAACATTAGATATTCAATATTAATAAAACAGCACTGCTGACAGAGTTTGGTTTTTTTTTTTTTTTTTTTTTTTTTACTGCTATAGTAAATCATCAGAATTATGGATGTGCTCTGAGGTGCCTTTCAATTAGGCCAGCCAGAACAAGACACACGTTTTGGCCTCGATCTCTCTTGATAGACTTGAGCATTCCTACACGTTCTGGGAAAACCTGTAAAGTCATCTCTGTCCTTGTTGGCCAAAATAATAATATCCCTGTATTACCTGGGGAACTTAGTAGCAAAAAGTACAGGGTTGGATGTTCGAGCAGGGCACAAAGCCAGTAGAACGGTGCAGTAAGGAGGGTAAACTCATATAACTTGTACAATTTTACATTTGTTGTTGCATTTCCATTAATACACTGCTATTATCTGAGCTTGAAATTCAATACCGTTGAATTAATCTGAACTTGGGAGACCTAAATGAAAATGGCGACATATGTATTCCTGTAAAAAAATAAGTAACCCTTCAATTTGAATACTGATTAGCTATTTGCATAATATGGAGAACCTGTCTTATATATCTGGTAGATATGACAAGAAAAGGCACCAGGTAAAAGAGCACCTGTAGACAACAGAACTTCATCACAAACCTTTCCCACCAATAGCTGCTCCCTTTGTATTTCATAAAAAACTATTTTTTTACAGTCTCACTAATATTAGTATAAGTTGAATACCTGTTTAAAAGTCACTGATACTAAAGTACTGTAGCATTGATTTCATACTACTACTACTACTACTACTACTACTACTGTACTACTACTACTACTACTGTACTACTACTATTTACTATAACTATTACTACCAAGGCTACTGCTTTCAAATAAACGATTTTGCTTACCGGTTTTGCTCTTTTACAAAGATTAAAACTGTCTATAATCCAAAAGATAGCTCAACATCTCTTTTAGTTGAAGTAGTGCAGTGACAGTCCCTCTGCTCTGATCTCGAGAATACATTTATAGTATCGTTTATTGTATCCATGACGTCAGGGTGGGGGCGGGGAGCTTTCCAGCGTGCAGCCAATCGCGTCACGCACTCCCGGGATTCCGTTGTGACGCGCGTGCAGCAAAGAACCGCAGCGATTGTCTTCCACGATACACACACACAGACGCACGCGCCACACACCACGCCACACCACACCACGCCACGCGCGCGCAGCGAGATAAGCGAAGCTAAACATTGGAAAGGATGACTGAGTAGGTTTTGAGTAAAAAATGAACCATGCGAATGAAACGAAAGACCGTTGCATCGAAATATGAGGACCATTTGTTTTTGGACCAATAGTCACTCTTTTGGACTCTTTTCGTATCACAAACAGTACTGTATTTGAAAATCTGGTATGTCATAAATGTATAGATGTAGCAGTACTGTCTATCTGTATGTCATATATGTTACGATGAATTGAAAATGGGGGACCCTGATGTAAACAAGACGAAAGTCTTTCTCTGGTCTGCATCCCCTTAACAATTGTATGTATTGAGCTGTACTGTACTGTCTGTACCCATTCTGCAATCTGTTAATAAAGTTTTCAATCAATCAATCAATCAACTCAGTCATCATCATAGCAGCCTATGCACAATGTTCTACAGTCAGTAATATATAGGCGAGGATAAATCATTATCAACCTTTATTTATATACTCGAAAAGACAATTGAGGTTACCCTAATTTTCAATGTCGTGAAATGTAACCATATTAGAAAATATATACAAACAAAAGATTTTGTCGTTTTTGTGTATGATATAATGATTTCTGTAATACACACACACACACTCTATAATTATATATGACGGACAACTATATATGATTATATATTACAATATTATTATTATAATATATATATATTATGTTAATATTATTAAAATACTTGGTTGCAAATGTAATTGTTCGATTATACACAATTGCTCTTCAATCAAAAGGTTATGTGCAACCTTTTGCATCGATTTTGTAATGCAACTTTTAAAAAGATGATTGGGAGATCATAGCTCTATAAATGAAGTTAAAACAAATGTATGAAGACAGCAAATGTAGCAAATCTAAACTCCAGCATTCTGGCCTATCAGCTTCTTCCCCCCCAGCCCATCAGAACACTGAACTCTCCACACACATGAGCACACACATACACACACACACAACACACATGCTGTAATCTCTCACACACAAACGGTCACTTTAAACAAAATGGAAAGGACACTTTAAGGAACGAGGAAAATAAAGGTCACTTTAAGGAAAGAACCGATGTGGTTCTTGTATAGTATAGTTTAGATATAGCAAGTATAGCATAAGGATATAGAGTAAAAACTGTATATTGTATTGTATAGTAGTGTACAATGCCTTAAATCCGTAGCTAACATTGTATTGCACTATCTCAGGACTTTAGCATGTCTATTTTATCATGCCCATTTATGTCTATTTTATTACCTGTTTATTATGTCTATTTTATTATTAGTATTATTGCACAATCAAAGCGGGCATGGCCACCCACATTTAACTGTAGGTATGGTATGTACGGTATGTGATAAATAAAACTCTTGAATCTTGGATGAGGTTCACAAGATGAGGTAAAATTAGAACGTGAGTATAAGATGCAGGAGTCAAATCTTCAGATGTTTTGCAGACAGCCTATTAGTTACATCAAGGTTACATCTCAGACCAGCCACCCCACGCCAGTGTTGTAGTCGAGTCACTAAATTCCGAGTCCGAGTCGAGTCTTGAGTCCCCAGTGTTCGAGTCACCAAAGAAGAGCCAGAGTCGAGTCCCCATTACCCTAATCTGAGTCCAAGTCCGAGTCATCAAGGTTGAGTCCACGCCACTCAAGTCAAAGAGCTGACATACAAATAAAAAAAGGTCCACATTAAACATAAATGACACAGCGGTCACCATTTCAAAGGGAGCTTATTTACTTTGTGACACAATAGCCTAACAAATGCACTAGCCATCAATATATTATGCCAAATGATTAGGGCTTATTACAAAAAATATATAAAAAGAATAACTATATTAATCAATTAACTCGTCTGCACCTTCCGAGTCCGAATGCAGTCAATGCTTGAGTCCAAGTCCAAGTCCGAGTCATCAGTGCTCAAGTCGAGTCACGAGTCCTGTACTCGTCGTGTACTACAACACTGCCCCACGCTACCTGAAGTGGGTTTCCCAAACTACGGTTTAACCACCAGAGGTTCAGTGGTGTCGTGCTAGTCGGCCCTGAACGGTTTAACCACCAGAGGTTCAGTGGTGTCGTGCTAGTCGGCCCTGAACGGTTTAACCACCAGAGGTTCAGTGGTGTCGTGCTAGTCGGCCCTGAACGGTTTAACCACCAGAGGTTCAGTGGTGTCGTGCTAGTCGGCCCTGAACGGTTTAACCACCAGAGGTTCAGTGGTGTCGTGCTAGTCGGCCCTGAACGGTTTAACCACCAGAGGTTCAGTGGTGTCGTGCTAGTCGGCCCTGAACGGTTTAACCACCAGAGGTTCAGTGGTGTCGTGCTAGCCGACTCTGAACGGTTTAACCACCAGAGGTTCAGTGGTGTCGTGCTAGCCGACCCTGAGCGGCATCCAGGACACCGTGGTCCCACGAGAGGAAACGCTATGAACAACCTGCAACGAGGAAGTAGGCCAAACCGAGTTTGCATACTTGTTAGCTAGCTTGACGGGCCTGAACGTGTGAAGTGACGATTGCGGAAATGAGGTGTTTCCCATTACACTGGCACAGTGGCACAGCCAGACTACTTAATTCACGAGGACAGAACGTGTTGTCATTATTACCTCATTAGGGGTCATTCTTTTGCGAGTGACCTGTGTCCGTGTGTTACATGTGGTTACCGTGGGTTTTCTCGCACTGCGTGTGTCTTGGCTCTTGAACTGAGCAGTGCATTTCTCTGACTGAAACACGAATCGCCCTCCCGTTCCTGGTGTTTTTGTGAATGACCTGTGATGTCATGACAGCATCATGCGTTGCACCTGTGATGTCATGACAGCATCACCAGGGGCGGAGCTAGGGGGTGGCTACCTGGGCTCAAGCCCCGGATGTATTCTGAAAAGCCCCGAATCTATTTAAAAAAAAAAAAAAAAAAAAAAAAAAAAAAATGATTTTTTTTTTTTTTTTTTTTTTACAATTCATCATTGTTACATGAAAATATGTTTGCACCAGATTTAGCAGAAGCTAATTTCCATCTGTGGTCTATCCAGCTGCTAACTGTATTTGAGTGAGTTAAGTCTTGGTGTTATGGTAGACTCAGACCTAAGCTTTAAATCACAATCAACAAGTTGACAAAAACTTAATTCTTCCACCTTAGAAACATAGCTAAAGTACGGCCATTTATAAATCAAAAGGACGCTGAAAACCAGATCCATGCCTTTATCTCAAGCCAACTCGACTACTGTAATGCACTCCTTACCGGCCTCCCGATTAAATACGATGATAACTATTTTATTGCAATGCACTATTGCATTATTTTATTCTATTTTACTAACTATTTTATTGCACTGCACTATTTTACTTTGTATCAGTGAATCATATCATAACTACGTTATGGTTAACTGAGTTTTATAGTGAAAAGAGCAGCTTTATTGGTCAAGATTGAAGGCTCTATATTGCAGGAAATTGCACGTACAGGTTCATTAAATTCAAAAAAAATCTGTCGTGGAGGGGGTCGTGCCTGATCCCCTCCAAACCACCCATTGCCTGCCAAAAAAAAAAAAAAAAAAAAAATTAAAAAAAAAAGAAAAAAAAAAAAAAAAAAATGGGGGGGGGGGGCCCATCTGGGCTAAGCCCCGGATCTCCTACAATCCTAAATCCGCCCCTGAGCATCACGCGTTGCACCCCCTTTGATCCTCACGCTGATCAAAGTAATGTACTGGAGTGCATGCAATAGCAACTGAACATTTTGAAATATTTTTAAATAGAGCTGATCCGCCATCAGCTCTATATTAAAATATTTCAAAACGTTCAGTTGCTATTGCATGCACTTATCTGTGTTTCATTACGCATATGAGTGCATGCTTACCAACTGTTCGCCTGTTTTATTGCAACACTACTATCACCGACATCTAAGAAGGGAGATCCCCCCTTGAACGGCCCTTCTAAGGTTTCTCTCCTCCACACTGCCTGTGGTGCATTTTTTCCTATTGCTAGGTTTTAGTGAGTTTTTCCTTACCTTCGCGTGGGGTATGTCTGGGAGTGTTGCATTCATTTATTTTATTTATTTTACATTTTTTGGACTTTATGGTGTTTTTGTTTTGTTCTTGATTTATTGTGATGTTTCTTCTTGACTTGTTTAAAGAAGACGTGTCCGGCCCATGGGGACATTAACGTGTGTTACAAATAAATTTGATTTGATTTGATTGGTCATTTGATCTGGGACAGTCTCGAGTCAAGTCAAGTGTTCCTCTATTAATCCCCTTGGGGACGTTCATGGTGTCAGTTCAGTGTCAAAGCAGCATGGGGGGTACAGGTCGGATAGGTAGTAATAATAATAGAACATAGAACAAAGTGCAAGTAGTAATGCTGATAGTGATAACAGTAGTAGTAGTAGTAGCGAACAGTAGTGAGTGGCAGGATTCAATCAGACAGCAGTAATAGTGATGTCCAAGCTGTAGTAACACACTGCAACAGAGTCTGTGCAGTATTTATTATATTTATATATATCTATAATATAATTTACATTTGGTCATTTAACTAGTAACATTGTTCGTCAAACAGTGTTGAACTTGAGCGTTACAGTCTTGAGCACATAGTAGTATAGACATATTAGCATAGTGTGTAGTAATATAGGCAAGGTAGATTCCTTAGCAAAGTGCATACTAGTAAAAGACAGTATGAAGGTTAGTAGTTAGTAGTTTTTCTGATACTAATATGCAATAGAGAGGACTTCCATGGACTCAGACCAGTGAAAGTTCACTCACTCACTCACTCACTCACTCACTCACTCACTCACTCACTCACTCACTTTCTCTCTCTCTCTCTCTCTCTCACACTCACTCACTCACTCTCTCTCTCTCTCTCTCTCTCTCTCTCTCTCTCACTCACTCACTCACTCACTCTCCCTCTCTCTCTCACTCACTCACTTCTCTCTCTCTCTCTCTCTCTCTCTCTCTCTCTCTCTCTCTCTCTCTCTCTCTCTCTCTCTCTCACACCACACACACACACATTATGTATTATCACATGTGAACGTGGCCATGACTCCGCCCACCACCTGTTGCTCCTCCAGAAGCTATATTTGAGTTGAGCAGCTGTTTGTCCTTGTAGATAAATCTGGTGGTTCTACGCCCAGAACAACACAATGCTGTCAAATTTGCAAGATACAGGGACTTAGCACTGTAGAAATATGATTAGATTAGATTAAATTACATTTAAACATATTGTCATCATACAGCACAAGTACAGTACAACGAAAATAAGTTTGGCATCCAACCAGAGTGCAAATGTAACAGTAAAGTGCAATAGTAATATACAATGTACAGGTGATTAAACTGGGTATAAAATATATAAATTAGTACTACTGAGTAATAGTGCTAATCAGATGTATGTACAGAGTTGTAGTATTACTGTAATATGTACAGTGATACAGGTATAAAGACACGATGGTAGTCATACTGGCCAGCAGCGTAACTAGTAAGACTAGGTAAGGGATATGTACAGATATAGATATAGTATTAATATGGTCCTATCTATGGGCAGTATTAGAAAGGATGGGGTTAGGAAAAGGATTCATTGATATGATTAAAGTATTATACAAAGACCCATCGGCCATGATTACAACAGGTATAATCACCTCCGAAATCTTTCCGGTATCACGCTCTTCTAGACAGGGTTGCCCTCTTAGTCCCGGACTATTCGATTTATCATTAGAGCCTTTAGCACAATATATAAGACAATCCCAATCCATAGAACCAATCGCAATCAAGGGCACACAACATAAAATTTGTTTATATGCGGACAACGTAATACTGTTCATGCAAAACCCTAACACCTCAATGCCTCATCTTCTCAAGTTGATTGATGACTTTGGCAATCTATCGGGATTTAGGATAAATTGGCCAAAGTCGGCTTTCCTTCCACTTAATGCCCCTGCAAAAAATATATTCCTTCCAGAAGAAATACCAATGGTTAAACACTTCAGATGTTTGGGAGTTGAGGTATTCCCTACTATAAGCCAAACGGTGAAGTACAATTACATAAAAATCCAAGATAAGATCAAATACGACTTTGACAGGTGGTCAAAACTTAAAAACTCAGTACAGGCACGGGTATCAATAGTTAAGATGGATGTCCTACCTAGAATCAACTTCATTAGCTCAATGCTACCTTTACCCCCTCCAGATGGTTACTGGAAAAAATTACACTCTACCGCATACAAATTTATTTGGAATAACAAACCTCCACGTATAAAAAGATCCACCGCACAGAGAAACAAAGCCGACGGAGGTATGGCATTTCCAGATTTCTACCACTATTTTAAGGCGTACACTTTAAGACCACTGACAACCTGGTTTGATTCCCAAGCATCAGTATCCTGGAGAAATTTAGAAGTAAATATAGTAGCACCACATAGACTGCAGGACATAGTATACACCAAATTATAAATTAAGCAATGCGAATTGAAATTTGGCCCCATTATTACTCATGCGATCCGGATATGGCGTGAAACACAAAAAAAATATTCTAACCCACATAAATGGCATAGTCATACTCCCCTATTCAATAACAATGCACTCCTGATTGGAAAACGACCTAAGATACCCTAAATGGGAAAAGCAGGGCATACACACATTAGGAGATGTTTTCAACAAACAGGGTTTTTGTAGATATGAAGACAGTTTTATCTGGTATCACAGCGGCTAAAAAGCTGATAGCATCAAGATGGTTTCAACCGGAAAAAATGTGTCGGAAGGTTTGGGTTCTTACATATCTCGACGTGATTTATCTAGAAGTATCTACAGCAAGAACTCTAGGTGTCAGTGAAACCAAAATTGCAATGTGGTTAGAAGTGGTGGAGAGAATAAAAGCTAGCATATGAATAGTAGTGCCTGGTTAGGAGTGAATGATAATGGATGGATTATCCAAGTGGGGGTCCGGGGGGGGGGGGGGAGCGAGCGAGAGCATATGTATGTAGGGTATTAGATAGCAAGTATTAGGTGTATATGTTATGGTTTGTAACCGACCTCAAACGCAACGGCACAGAGAGGAAGTTCAGAGTTAGCCAAAGTATTTATTTACAGAGTCACAAGATGGATGAAGTACAGCAATCGAACAAACGGGATCTGGCAATTGACGATGTAGCGGCTCTGCAGATACTCCCAGTAGGTAGTGGTGAGGAATTGGCAAGAGACGTTGAAGCGGCTCTGCAGATACTCCCAGCTTTCACTCCCTGTGGAAACGGAGAGAGAGAGAAATCAGAGTTAGCCCAACGAAACACACAGAGGCAGAGAGGTGACTGGTCCAGTATAAATCCAAGTGACTTGATCTTCGGTGTACCACACACAAGTTAGCTGAGTCCAGAGAAAAACAATACGGTAATCTTCAGTGTTAATCTAACACAAAACTTAGGTGAGTCCAGTACAAACAAAAACGGGATTTCTTCTGTGTTCACCATACACACAAAAAACTGATAATCCAAAAAGACTGTTTCCAAAAACTCACCAGAGCGCAACGCGAAAAGCGGGCAGATAACGAGGCGCAGCTCCGAACGGGGTTCTCCACAGCGGTTCTCCACAAAAGGTCCTGGAGAGCAAAAAGACAGGAACAGCGACGGGGAAGGCAGGTATATGCAGGTGTATTTCAGAATGACCCAACATCGATAGTAAGGAGGTCTGAATATATAAAGCCTTCAGGGGCGCTGATTACAAGCTGTGACAGCTGCGGGATGAGATTGATACTTGCTCCAAAAGCGTGTGGCGGGGAAAGCACCAATCAACACGGCACCTTAAAGGAACGGAGCGCGTGGCGGGGAATGCATTAATCAACATAGTACCTTAAAGGAACGGAGCGTGTGGCGGGGAGCGGACCAAACCTCACAGTATATCTCGTATGCTAAATTTTTTTAAATGGTGATTTCATTGGATGTGTACTGTTAATTAATGCTTGTATATCTAATTTTATGTTGTTATGTTTATGTGTATGTTTAAAAAATAATAAAAAAATAAAATATAAAAAAAATATATAGTATTAATATGTACAGTGATACAAGTATAAAGACACTGGTAGTAAGTCATACTGGCCAGCAGCGTAACTGGTAAGAGTGGGTAAGGGATATGTACTAACCCAACCCCCTCCAATGTACAGTAATTTACCTAGTATGGTTTTGTCAATATTCCAATGTACAGTTTTGCTTGTTTGTACAGTGTTCCCCCCCCAACCCCCTCCAATGTACAGTAAATTACCTAGTATGGTTGTCAATATTCCAATGTACAGTTTTGCCTGTACAGTTGTACAGTGTTTCCCCCCCCCAACCCCTCCTACCCAACCCCCCCCCCCCCCCCCCCAACCTCCTCCAATGTACAGTTTTTACGTCAAATGTATATACTCCCTTTTCTGGACTCTTTTTGTATCACAAACAGTACTGTATTTGCAAATCTGGTATGTCATAAATGTATAGATGTAGCAGTACTGTCTATCTGTATGTCATATATGTCCTGATGAATTGAAAATGGGGGACCCTGATGTAAACAAGACGAAAGTCTTTCTCTGGTCTGCATCCCCTTAACAATTGTGTGTATTGAGCTGTACTGTATTGTACCCATTCTGCAATCTGTTAATAAAGTTTTCAATCAATCAATCAATACAGATATAGATATAGTATCTACAGATATGTAAAAAGGATTATATGACTGGATGCTTCCTTTAGAACAGGCTTACCCCGATATATCATGCCAGAATAATCTTGTTATGGTTTAGTCAAGTCAAGCCTACAGGTGGTGTGAACTGATCAGTGGCATCGTGTGGGTAAAATAACAGGGGAAGCCAAAAAAGATTTATTAAAAAAAAAATTATTAAGTATTTTTATTAATTTTTTATTTTATTAATTTATTTATTTTTAAGTCAAGCAGTCACCATGTACACTACAGTATGGCTCGGCGGCCAGTCAAACTTTCTTTTTATTTATTTAACAGATTGCAGAATGGGTACAATACAGTACGGCTCAATACGTTTGTCTTGTTTACATCAGGGTCATTAATACTGCTGGAGCATTGGTTCATTTTTGGTCCGATCTTTCCTTGTACGATTTTGCGCGCCGCGTGGGAGCAAATTCGAGACACATATTTGGTGGCAAAAAGGTGTCCCACAGTCTCCTCTATGGCCGTGAATATTTTCACGCGGATCAGAATCACGGCGCGCCCGTGGGACACTTTTCCGTTTTGGCGAGTTTATTCCACGCTTTCGGCTTTCCTTTTCTAAGCATTTTCGGGGCTACATGTGAATGAGTAAAAGTTGCGGGACGCCCAGATGTTTCCACGATAGAAAGCTTGCGTGGATCCCATAATAGGCTCACTTAATACAGCGTTTTTTTAAATCACGCAACATTTTCAGGGTCGCGAGCCGACCTTTTCCCCTCGTTTTCGATGATGGAAGTGATTTAGGAAAAGCTTCGGCACGCCGAGAGGTACCCGTGGATTTAATCTCGCGAGGATCGGGGCAATATTCGGCCCGTGGGAGCAGTCACGGGTTAATACAATTTTCAGAGTGCAGAGGGGAGGTGTGCAGAGGGGATGCCAGACTAATTATTCTGCTCACAGCCCCGTTTTAAACTTTTAAGGTGTGGCAGTCAGCTCGAATCTGATTGGCTAGTATCGGTTTTGGACTCTACATACATGAATCACATGGTTGAGGCTGGAGAAAGACACCTACTCCCTGCCTCTCCTCTAGCTGCAGTGAGCATAGTGAGTCTGACAGTGTGTTAGAGAGAGTGAGAAGGAGAAGAGGGAGACATTAAAAAAAAAAAAAAATTATAACACAGATGAAAAAGAATGTAAACTATATTAAAAAAAATTATATATATATTTTTTTTTCATATTTCATATTTGATATTAATTCATATTTTGATAGGGAGGCCTGGCTTCCGTTGGCTTCCATAAAGATTCGCCACTGGAACTGATCAAGCTTCTCCTCGATTTAATAGCCTAAAACCAGCACCTGCTAAAGGGTCGGACCCTTTAGCTCACCATAGTTTACAACACATGGCTTTGCCATTTACTCAGAGCACTACCGGCTGGTCAGATTAGAAACGCACAATCTAGCAATGCCTCTAACAGACAGCTTTGGCTATAAGTCTGTATTTGCTATATAAACCTACTATATCTGCCTCGTCAGTTTTCCCCGATCTCCATTTTGCAGAAATATTTAGTGAAAATGTAATGTAAACAAAGCTACTGCTTGACATACATGTATATAATGTACAATATAGAACAGCTGACATATTAGAAATAGCATCTATTGTTCAAAAGTTATGAATTAATTAAAGAACAACATCATAATAGCAGAGATCAGTGGACCAGTTGTTTAGTCCTGTGACTAAAACGTAACATCTGTAATACAGTAACACCCCGAGGGGCTTGAGTCTCCACTGTCCTGATCGGGTTCCACTCTGCCATGGCTCAAATGAAAGAAAGACAAGTAAATGCGCGAGATACGTTTTAAATATAGACCACATAAATTATAATTGCCCTGCTTTCACTGCCCTTATAAGTAGGCTATAGTTTTTTTTCCCTTTCTTTTTTATCCTTTATTTATCCAGGAATGTCCCATTGAGATACAAAATCTCTTCTTCCAGGGACACAACAAGTTTCAACATAAAAACATGCAAATCAAATACAAACACAGAAGGCCATTTGTGCAGTGGCAAGAAGCATAATCAGATCAGCAATAGCATCAGGTAAAACAGTTTTGATTGATTGATTGATTGATTGATTGATTGATTGAAAATTGTATTAACAGATTGCAGAATGGGTACAATACAGTACAGCTCAATACACACAATTGTTAAGGGGATGCAGACCAGAGAAAGACTTTCGTCTTGTTTACATCAGGGTCCCCCATTTTCAATTCATCATAATGTTACATGTTTCATGAAGGGCTAGTCGTAGCATGAATGAATGAAAACTTTATTTAACAGATTGCAGAATGGTTACAAATACAGTATGGCAGGCGTTTAGGTGGTCGAGCGGAGATTGCGTTCGTCACCAGCCCCGGAGCTGTGAGCTTGATTCGCCTGTTCGAATCCAGCTCACAGCTCCGGGGTTGTCACCAGCTTGGCTGGCCGTCTGCACTGATACAATTGGCTGTATCAGAGGGTGGGAGAAGCTGGCGGGGTGGGTCCGGGTCGTTGTAAACAGTGACTCCTACAGTTCGGTCGGGGCGCCTGCTAAGCGCGGATTGGACGTGAGGGGGATAGTGTGGTCCTCCCACACGCTACGCCCTCTCAATGAGAATCCGCGCTGCCAGGTGAAAAGAAGCAGTGATTGGCTGGACGTGTGTCGGAGGAAGCACGTGGTAGCCTCCACTCTCCCAAATGATCTGACTGTGGGGGGTAAAGCGCAGCGACCAGGAAGGGACTGGGAATTGGCATACGACTAACATTGGGATGGGAGAAAATCGGAGGAAAATGGAGGGAAAAAAAAAAAAAAAAAAAATACAGTATGGCTCAATACACACAATTGTTAACGGGATGCAGACCAGAGAAAGACGTTTGTCTTGTTTACATCAGGGTCCCCCATTTTCAATTCATAATGACATACACAACTACATGACATCATGACAATTATGACATAGGGACATACATGACATACAGCATACAGGTATATAGTACTGTTACATTTGTGACATATACGATATGCAAATATACAGTACTGTTATCCAGAGATCCTAACAGAAAATATATACATATGATGGTGAGGAGACTGTACATTAGGCATACCTTTAAAAGCCTTCAAAAGTTTACACATTTGTTATTACCACATAATTTAAAGGTGCTACAGATAACATGTTTATGTAAAGTAATCATATTTTTTTTCTTCTTTTTTTTAAGATTTATTTTTTGGCGTTTTATCGCTTTATTTCTACTGGGCAGTCCAGTAAGTAGTGAGAGACAGAGGAGGAATGGGAGACAGAGTGGGGGGAAGACATTCGGCAAATAACGACGGGTTCGGGAGTCGAACCCGGGTCGGCCATGTCGCGGCTGAGCGCGCTATGTGGTTCGCCACTGGAGGGCCTCAATCATCTTTGTTTTTAATAATACATCCACGTCTTTTGAAAGGTGTGAAATAAAAGTATTGCTTTTCCCCCCAAAATAAATATTGATAAAAAAGAATGTGCAGGTCCAAAATGTATGTTTTCCATTTCCCCACATGGAATGCATCCGATTGGATAAGTGACATGCTGCGGCACGGTGGTGTAGTGGTTAACACTGTCGCCTCACAGCTAGAAGGTCATGGGTTCGATTCCCGCTTGGGGACCAGGTCGCCACGTTGCCAGGTACCCAGGTGGGGTATCTCCCGGGCCTTTCTGTGTGGAGTTTGCATGTTCTCCCCGTGCTCGCAAGGGTTTCCCCTCCAGAAAAAGAGATAAACCCAATGGAAAAACATGCAGAACAGATCGCTAACACTGTTGCATCCCTGACGAAGATGGACGGGAGCACTTGGATTGGTCCCCAGGCACAGCCCTCCCGGCTGCCCTTGGGGGGAAAGGACGACAGGATGGGAGACTCTTGGTGAGAGACATTTCATCTGCGACCCAATGCATGTGTGTGTGTGTTCCTGTGTGTCGCCCATCTCGCATGTATGTGTGTTCATCTGCATGACAAATAAAGACTTCTTCTTCTGCTGGTGCTCTAGTGCGACATCTAGAGGCTGAATGTTATCAATAGCACCTTTAAAGGAACACGCCAACATTTTGGGAAATTAGCTTACCGTCTTCTCCAGAGCCTAGCTTAGCACAATGAATGGAAGCGGACATGGCCGGTTAGCCTTGGGGAGAGGTGTTAGTTGGACAATGCCTAGGCTAACCGGCCATCTCCGCTTCCATTCATTGTGCTAAGCTAGGCTAACGGGCTGCCAGATGGCTTTCTCCTGAACGCACAGAGAGGAAACTGGTATCCATCTTCTTGTCTCTCTCTGGAGAAGATGGTAAGCTAATTTCCCAAAATGTTGGCGTGTTCCTTTAACATTAGCCTAGCCTTTGCGTGTGACTGTGGTGTTCCTACCACCTAGCCATAAATATGCCTAAAAAAACAGTAAACCATGGTAACTTTAAGAGTACCAAACAGGATAATGTACACAGTATAGTAGACTGCCCCCAGGGCAGCACATCGTGACATCTGCCCCTCTGTTACTATGGAGAGTTGAATGTCATCTGCTGACTTCTGCATCACGGGGCAGATATTGGATACACTGTAAATGCTCCATCTGGGGGTGCTAGTGTGTTGGGCGCTGCAGTAGCAGCGCTACATTTTTCAGTAGCTTTGCTGTTTTCTGAATCAAATAGCTTTTCAGTAGCGAAGCACGCTACGTTCCCCAAGCATTTCTGAAGCTTGAGCGCAGCAGAAGTAAAAACAGCTAGGATCAGTAAAAAAAAATTTTTTTATAATAATAACTGTCTTTTACTATTATGTACCTTACTACTATGATACAACATATTATAGCGACCCTGAGTTTGGGGGTCATTGGTCAGCCGAGCTGTCACTCAGCACTCCGCCATCTCGGGCTGGCATTGATGCTATTTGTCGCGTAAGCTGCAGGGGTGACAGAGGCTGGAGTGCAGGGGCTGGCCTCGGCTAAAGGTACAAGAGGGTGTGGCACCCAGCGTGCTCTCTCACTGGTTAGTTAACAGTATCAGCCAGTTGTTGGGAACGACGAGAGGTGATGCACCCAGGGTGTATGCTGTAACCAGAGACTGTAATAAACAACAACGTGAGAACTAACCCCCCATAGTCGGTGAGTCGTCAATAACGTAGATCGTTACAATATCATGCTAATATATCTGATACTATTATTCACTCAAGAGTGTAACACTCAAGTTCAACACTGTTTGACAAACAACGCCACTGACAACTTAGCTGATTGATTGATTGAAAATGTTTTTTTGCAGAATGGGTACAATACAATGGGTACAATACAGTACAGCTCAATACACACAATTGTTAAGGGGATGCAGACCAGAGAAAGACTTTCGTCTTGTTTACATCAGGGTCCCCCATTTTCAATTCATCATAAATAAAATTGTACCCTGCCTGCTGACTTGTTGTTAACAACTTGTAAAGTCGCTTTGGATAAAAGTGTTCAGTTAAATGACTAAATGTAAATGTAAGCTAGGATCAGACAGTACCTGATGCCACCGCCACACACAGACCTGTATGTGTGTGGTATGTCGCTTGGGCGGCAGAAGCACTTCCGCATGACGGTGACGTCACGTACCAGGCAGTCCGTGGGCTGATGTCTACTGTAGAACATTGTCTAAATGATTATCCTGTTTGTCTACTAAGAGAACCTTCAGGTAGGAGTAGGTATATCGATGTGCTCGGTGATCGACTGCTAGGACTTACAAACTGCCACGGTAATACTTAAACTGCCTCTTGCCATATCACGCTGTTAAATAAACCTACAGTTTTGGTACAACCCGGTGTGATCCTTGACTCACATAACGGAGGTACATTTCTACACCTGCTGTCTGCTGCTGGACACGCGAGCTGGAGTCTACCGGATGGAAAGATGGCAGAGTGTGAGTAAACAGAGTGGCCTAATGGCTGCCACAACTCAACCACATGGTCCCTAATGGCCGCCACAACTCAACCACATGGTTCCTAATGGCCGCCACAACTCAACCACATGGTCCCTAATGGCCGCCACAACTCAACCACATGGTTCCTAATGGCCGGATCCACAGCAAGGCGGCGAACCAGTTGAGCTAACCGTCGATGTTAAAAGAGGGGGGATTACGGCTGCATAATGCCGCGGCAGAGTGGAGCTGCCGCTCCGCTCTGCCGCTGCCGCGTCGCCGCGGGGGCGTGGCTAGGCGCAAGCTGGTTGCCTAAAATGATTAAGCCCCCAGGGCTGTGTTCTGAGCCCCCTCCTCTACTCGCTGTACACACATGACTGTGAAACAGCAACACAATCATCAGGTTTGCTGATGTGATGCCCACTAAGTGGTATCACGTTAATATCAGTAGATTACCGTACTTTTCGGACTATAAGCCGCGGCTTTTTCACCCATTTTTCGACCATGCGGTTTATATAACGGTGCAGCTTATATGTGGACAAAACCCGAAAATCAAAATATTGCTTTTTTTACTGCAGTGAAATGTTATTTATCTGTTCCCTTATTTGCTAAACTTAATACAAATGAGTTAATTCTTGTTATTTGTCCGACAGTATTGTGTCCCAATGGGAGTCATTCTCTGTAGAGGTGGGAGTCATTCTCTGTAGAGGTGGGAACTTAAAGCTCAATATAAGAACGGCCATGCACCACCACCCACAGAATCGAGAAAGAGCAATCAATCTGTCAATCCTTTCCGTGTCCGGGCCGGGTGAGGTTTCCCGTGTTGAGTCAAATTAAGCCGCAGTCTCCACTCCTTACATATGGTAATTAAACATTAAAACACATGCGGCTTATAGTCCAGTGCGGCTTATATATGTACACATCATTCAATTTAGCTGCTGCGGCTTATAGTCAGGTGCGGCTTATAGTGCGAAAAGTACGGTATGTGTCAAAACGTTGTGAACATACTTATACAGTATTACTTCCATCAGAAATAAGGTAGAACAGTCATGTCATACTTAATGGACAACATTAATATAATTTGGTCAATAGGTGGCAGTATAGGACTTGTGTTCAGTAACTTTGCCTTCTAGGTAACCGTATCCTGCTACCTATGGGCGCACGAGGCAAGCTGATTCTCACAATTGAGAGGATTCAGAACCAGTAACATCATGTCTGCGCCTCTTTTTGTCCATGACTAACTACAACCTGTTTCATAGGTGGGTATAATACATTACAAAACACACATAAAGATTAACAATGATACATGCAATGTCGAGAGCCCATGAGGTGATGTTTGAGTCAAGTTTAAGAAGTTTAAGACGACGAGTAAAGTGGTTTAGAAGTTGACCGTCAATTGATGATGCCGTGTCTCGTGGCACATTAAATAGAGTGTTGAAATACAATTCCCCATTAATCATTAAAGTGTCGGAGCTAAGTATCTCCAAGGGGATTATAAAGGTTATGTTTGGAAAATATACTGTTTGAGTTGAAATGCTGTTTGGTAAATGAATATTTGGTATAAGTGTTAAAAGGTGGTTTAGAGGACTAGAATTAACCCACGCTAGCTAGAAGTTAGCTAGGTACTGGAGCTGTCCCTCGTGCTCTCTCTCGCTCTCTCTCTCTCTCGCTCTCTCTCTCTTTCTATCCCGCTCTCCGTTAAATATAAATATAAATCTATTCCTTTTTAATGCTGGATAACTACATTTGAAAGGAAAATGCTACTGAAGTGAACCAGGGTATCCTAAAAGGGTAGAATGTGTACTGTAATGATGAATATTCCTTTTAACTGATGACAAGAACGGAACTATAATGGAATGTATTAAAAGTAATGTAAAATAATTGAACTAATTGATGGTATAATGTTAAGATGATTGATTGAAGATTATTATGACTAACTGAATGATGTTGTAATAAACACAATTGAGAGGATTCAGAACCAGTAACATCATGTCCGCGCCTCCCTTTGTCCATGACTAACTACAACCTGTTTCATAGGTTGAACATATATCTGCTATCAGGTGCCATATCCTGGTATACCTGTAACACTGACGACACAGTTGTGGTGGGTACAGAGAGACTCAGAAGGAGCTTCTATCCCCAGGCACTACATTCATACCTCATTTGCATTTGCACCTTACCTTAAAGTTCTGTACCTCACTGTTTACTCATTTTTACCCACTGTACTTAGATTGTACTTAGGCTGTACTTTAGATTGTATATATATATATATATATATATATATATATATATATATATATATATATATATATATATATATATATATATATATATATATATATATATATATATATATTTGTATTTTATTTTTTTTATTATTTTTTAAACATAACATAAAATTAGACACACAAGCATTAACAGTAAACATCCAACGTAAATCACAGAACTATACATTCCATTTGAATCAATATAAATGTAGTTTACGAGATATATACCTAATACTTGCAATCCAATCCAATACATACATATGCTCTTGCTCGCTCTTCCCCCCATGACCCCCACTTGGATAATCCATCCATTTTCATTTGTTTCTAACCAGGAACTACAATTCATATGCTAGCCTTTATTCTCTCCACCACTTCTAGATTGTATGTATATTCCTCTTACCTACTTACCTTTTTACTAGGGATGTCCGATATTATCGGCCAACCGATATTATCGGCCGATATCGGCAGTAAAATGTGATATCGGAAAATATCGGTATCGGTTAAAAAAAAACAAAAAAAAACAATATTTGTTATATATATATCCAGTGAAATTATTAGTTACCTGAAATTATTCTGTTTTTTTGGGGGGGGGGGGGGGGGGGGGGACCCTGCATATATCGGTATCGGTTGATATCGGTCTCGGAAATTAAGAGTTAGACAATATCGGAATATCGGTATCGGTAAAAAAGCCAATATCGAGCATCCCTACTTTTTACTTACTTTTTTTTTTACTGTATGAAGCACACTCTCAGGGGCTCATACAGAACCAAGCATTTCACCGTAAAGTACATGTATTTTATTGTGACAACTAATAAACAAACTTGAAACTCAAACTTGAAGTGGGCTCCCTTCACTGGTGTTTCGTCAGGTTAGGCCCACGGCACCTCGGGAAGGCTCAACAGTTAGTTCAAGCGTCCCAGAACCACCCCCCTCCCTGCAAGCTCCCATTCTCCATGATATCCACACGCCAAAGACATGTCAAAAATAGGACAATTCCTGATAATAATATCACACATGAAACAGCAACAACAGAGAGGAAAAGGAATACTCTTACCCTGTTTACTTTGGCCCCCAGCTGACATTATGTCTCCTCAACCAAATCCACTGACTCCCTTCCAATGCTTCTTCTGACATCTAATTTTGGCAAACTCCTCGCACGAACCCCCAACTCTCCCAATAATGATGAAGTCGATCATGCTGTAAATCCTCTGCATCCAACCGTGGCGACTGTGGCTCAGGAGGTAGAGCGGTCGTCTGGTTCAATCAAGGTTGAGCACACACACACACACACACACACACACACACACACACACACACACACACACACACAGGACTAAAGTTATTGAAGAGAACAGTCAGTGTATAGATAGTCTAGATGACAGATCTAGACAGGGTCCCCACAGATATACACATACAAATATGAGACATTCAGTGTAAATCAGTCATATTATATCACATACATAATCAATAGAAAATCAAACAAAAGGTCATAGGTGAATCCATTTCACTATACCTTAAAAAAAAAGTAACAGAAGAAGTTTGGATAACATGGCTGCAGCTACACTCATGCATGACATATATTGATTTCCTTCCGGATTATGGCTCCTTTAAGTTTCTTTTTGAAACTGTCCTTGTTTTTCCGTCCGTATGATATGTAATGGGATCCTATTCCAATATGTTATGGCTCTATACATTGCAGTTTTCTTTAGAGCATTGGTTCTAGTTGAAGCAAGCATGTCTGGTATTATGGTCATGTCTATCATTGGTGGATAAAAGCATAGAATACAATTGAGTGGGTTTACCTAAGGTACAAATGTTCTTTAAAAACCGAATCAAACTGAATGCTAATACACTATGAATTGAAAATGGGGGACCCTGATGTAAACAAGACAAATGTCTTTCTCTGGTCTGCATCCCCTTAACAATTGTGTGTATTGCCATACTGTATTGTACCCATTCTGCAATCTATTAAATAAAGTTTTCATTCATTCATTCATTCATTCATTCATTTATTCATTCATTCATTCATTCATTCATTCATTCATTCATTCATTCGTTCATTCATTCATTCGTTCACACTACTGGAACTATCTCTCTCTCTCCTCTCTTGCTCACACACACACAAAGGGAGCCGCATGTGATTGGTGGAGGCGGGACCCTTACAAAAAACAAAAAATCCATCAAAATCAGTGTTGTTGCTAATCATTGACACATGCTAGCCTGTAATAACCCCCCCCCCCAGAAAAATTGACAGACCAAGTGGACAGCTGACTCGACATGACGTTTCCAATGTTAAGTCGAGTTCATTCATACTACACTAGTACACGTATGATTAATCCAATAATGAACACATATATATATCTTGTCATTTTAAACAAGTTACCATTCATTCATTCATCCATTATGCGTCACCCGCTGTGAAATTAACAGAGAGAGAGAGAGAGAGAGAGAGAGAGAGCGAGAGAGAGAGAGAAAGAGAGAGAGCGAGAGAGAGAGAGAGAGAGAGAGACCGCATTAACTCACTTGTTTAGTTGAAACGTGGTCCAGGAGGGCTTGATAAAGTGTATATGTCCACTGTCCCACAGTCCCAGACTGTTGTCTTGATGTATATCCACTGTCCAGACTGCCTAAATATTAAAGGCAACCAACTTGTGTCTAGCCACGCCCAACTTGCGTCTAGCCACGCCCCCGCGGCGACGCGGCAGCAGCAGAGCGGAGCGGCAGCATTATGTAGCAGTAATCCCCCCTTTTTTAACATCGAGAACTAGCTCAACTGGTAGGGCTGCCTTGCTGTGGATTCTGCAGTCCGTTGGTGACAAGTTTGATTCCCTTCAATTTTTTTTCTTTTTTTAACGTGCATTCTTTCGCCGGTTAAGTTTAGGCATGTTAACTTTAAGCATTGTTTCGGAGTTGGTTAAGGTTAAGGTTAGGCATTGTTTCGGAGTTGGTTAAGGTTAGAAGGGTTACGTTTAGGCGCTGTTAAGGAGCTGGTTAAGGTTAGAGTTTGTCTTAGAGAATGGCAATATTCTTTCGGAGTTGGTTATGGTTAAGGTTAAGGTTAGGCATTGTTTCGGAGTTAAGGTTAAGGTTAGGCATTGTTTCGGAGTTGGTTAAGGTTAGAAGGGTTAAGTTTAGGCGCTGTTAAGGAGCTGGTTAAGGTTAGAGTTTGTCTTAGAGAATGGCAATAGACAGCCTATTTCCGCGCTGCAGCTCTCTCGCGCTGCCGCGGTCACATCAAATCAGAGAAACGCTAAACACAAGTTGGTTGCCGAAAATATTCACGCGTCCAGACTGCATCCAGCCAAATAGCTTCTTGTTAGCACAACACAAGTACTGATGAGCTGTGTCTTACTGTCTTTGCCCATTTCCGCGTCGAACAGCCTGCAAACTACCTGGCGGCGTCTATATTAATGCCAGCCCAAGAGTGCTTCGCGTTTCTCTGATTGGCCACGACGCCCATGTGACCGCGGCGCGTGGCAGAGCGGAAATAGGCTGCTGCTCCGGCGAAAGAAAGACAGGCATTCTATTGCCATGCTCTGCGACAAACTCTAACCTTAACCAACTCCGAAATAATGCCTAAACTTAACCGGCGAAAGAAAGACAGGCATTCTATTGCCATGCTCTAAGACAAACTCTAACCTTAACCAACTCCGAAAGAATGCCTAAACTTAACCGGCGAAAGAATGCCTAAACTTAACCGGTGAAAGAAAGACAGACGCTAGTTACGTTTATATAGAGAGATGATAAATTAATTAAACGTAAAAAAAAAAAAAAAAAAAAAAAAAAATGTAAGTGATTCAAACTTGTCACCAACTGACCGCAGGCTCCACAGCAAGCTGAGGAACGAGTTGAGCTAACCATCGATTTTAAAACAGGGGGGATTACGAATGCATAATGCCGCGGCAACCTATGCGCCGCTGCCGCTCTGCCGCTCCGCTCTGCCGCGGGGCGGTGCTATGCGTTGTCACGTGGGGCGTCGCGGCCAATCAGAGAAACGCGGAAGCCACTCTTGGGCTGGCATTAATATATAGGCTACCTGGCGTTCTATCGCCCTGCTCTAAGACAAACTCTAACCTTAACCAACTTTGAAAGAGTGCCTAAGCTTAACCGTCGAAAGAACTTGCCGTCACGCTCTAAGACAAACTCTAACCTTAACCAACTTCGAAGAGTGGCTAAGCTTAACCAGTGTAGAAACTGACGTCGGCCAATCAGAGAGCGTCTCCGAGAAATGCGGCTACGGAAAGTATAGACGCTGCTTGCTTAGATGATATAGATCGCTTGAAAACCCGCCCGGCTTCCATCATAATACACCATATTTCAACGCACAGCGCGTTACGCACTGATTGGCTGCAATGGATACAGCGATGAAACCAGTGCACGCCCACTGTAAGCGCTATTGCGTCTAGCCCGAGAGAAATGCGGCTAGACGCGGTATTATTCTCTATCAGATAGTCACTTCCTGTTAATGAAAACAATTATTTATATTTGATATATTAACGTTATATTGTGCATTGGAAACACAAACATACTTAAAATGAGTAAATATTATTCATTTTAAACATGTTTATTTTATTTCTAGGACTCTAAAAAAAATAACAAATAAAAAATGTCTTCTTCTTCTTCTTTTAACCAGGGAGGGCGGCGCTCTAGCGCCCACTATCGGCCGGCCGCCACTGCCCCTGCTTGGGGATATATTTTGCACTATATTTCCTGGCCTGAATGATTTCCCCAGTCCGGCCCTGGTTAAAAGCCTCCAATGCTTATTAGTGTGTGTGCGTTTGAACGTTTGCATGTTTCAACCATACATTTCCATTTATAAAAAAAAAAAATCTCATCTTTTATTATTATTTTTTACCTCCTATAATAGTGGGGGTCGCGGCTCTCTGACACCGTTATTTCGGGGGTTGCGGCCTGAAAACTTTGGGAACCCCTGCCTTAGAGCAGTGAAGAGTGAGTCGGGCAGCTGAATTCAGCTTTACGATGAATTGAAAATGGAGGGACCCTGATGTAAACAAGACGAAAGTCTTTCTCTGGTCTGCATCCCTTGAGCTGTACAGTATTGTACCCATTCTGCAATCTGTATACAATTTTCAATCAATCAATCAATCAATCAGCTCTATTTTGAGTGAGCTGGAGTTTACTAAGCTCTTGCTTTGATGCGCTAGACCAAATTTCTGGGCAGTAGTCAAGATGGGACAAGACTAAAGATTATGCAACCATTTTGTTGTATTTGTTAGGAGGCAAGCATTTCTTCTAATTATGGAGATGAACTGGTGACAAACAAAAAAGAAAGGTTGAGTTTGAACTAGTGCATTAAATCATGCAGTTAATTGTGATGGTGTGTAGAGTCTTTATCAGCTGCTGCTAATATTGCGGCGGGCGGTGGGTGTAGGCCTATATATGCTCATAAACACTAAACATGTCTCGCGTTGGATTTCAGGCTGAAATTAAGACACGTTACTCAATCACGGCGCTAATAATGACCAGGGTCACCTTCTCTCTCACAGCTTACACGGTTATTCCCATTGAAGGTGCAAAAGTATCACCCTTGATCCAGAATTAGTGGTGGATCTATAGCGACTAGCGTCATGTGTGTGACATGGTGCACTGGTGCAGTTGCCAAAGACATATCCCAGCGTGAGAGCTCTGATTTAGATGGCAAACTTCACGACCATTTCGAATCCGTGGTCGTCGTCAAAGACGTTATCTGGAGCATCGGAGCCCAGAGTTAGATAACAATCTTCACGGCGCATTTACAAGTTGAATGCATCTAATACAACTGAACCTGTAAAGTTGTATTTTCAGTCATTTTAATGATTGGTTTATTTGAGTCTTTTCATACTACCGATATTATCGGCCAATATTGGCATTCAAATGTAATATCGGAAATGATCGGTATCGGTTTAAAAAAATATATATATATTTTTATTTTTTATTGAACCTTTATTTACCCAGGCAAGCAAGTAAGAACACATTCTTATTTTATTTATTGTCTATAAATAAAGTAAACATAGGTATGCATAATGTTGTGTTAATTTCACGAGATATGTAATGTTAATTACCTGAAATTATTCCGTTTTTGGGGGGGCCCGGGGGGGGTATCGGTTGATATTGGTATCGGAAATTAAGAGTTGGACAATATTGGTATATTGGATATCGGTAAAAAAGCCAATATCGAACATCCCTAGGCAGGATCCTCTGAGTCTAGAAGTAAAGAGCCTGCCAGTAACCGAAAGATTCCCTCCCCAGCCCGACAGGAGGGTGTATTCCATCTGTGAGCTGGAGACTGAAGGGTGGCTGGTATGACATCTATGGTGTCCACCATCCTGCCTAAGTGCCCTTGAGCAAGACACTGAACCCCAAGAAACTGCTCCAGGGTGACCCTGCGCTCTGACCTCTCTGATGAAATGCAAGTGCGGGGGACTGTGTTTATGTATGTAACTGACACATTTATGTACATTGACAATAAAATAATCTTCTTCTTCACATAAAGCATGGATTTACAACCTATTGGGTCTGCTGAGAGTTGCAATTAGCCAACTCAATTTAAAAGTTCTTATACGCACTATACCAGGAGAAGACATTTCCTTATGTGGAGTGAAACTGTGGATCAGTCTGAATGTTGTGCTAAAGCAATGTCCAAACAGGAGATAATTCAAACTGAATTATAAAGAAATAATTTTCACGAGGTACAGGGATGAGGAAGGGATTTGACATTCACCGGTGTTTAAATTTTTATTTAATTTCTTTCATGTTTTACATAAATTTTTTTGTTTTGCATATATATTTGTTTAGTAAGGTTTTAAATGAGTATATTCATTTGAGTAGTGGAAAAGGGGTAGGATTAAATAAGTGTATACTTCTTCCTACTCCTTTTCGAACATGTAAATTGAGTTATGTTTTTGTTTTTTTGTATTTATTTTTTTCCATTTCATTGCTAGAGATCAATGATTTGTTTTTGTTTTATATTGTTTGTATTTACATATTCAAAATAAAGATTTAAAATCTTTATTATTTTTTTTAATCTAGTTTTTGTAATTTACCCTGTAAAGTCTCCTCTGTCACCACTCACCTCCCCTCCTACAGTGTATACAGACAGTCATGGAATTCTGTACTAAATCATATCTAACAACTAAATATCTGAGACAAAACCGTATCAAATACTATCAGCGCGTGGGGGTCCTTGAAATAAAAAATGTTTGAGAAACCCTGCATTAGCTGACAACAAAACCAAGAAGGAGTTAGTGAACTGGTTTGGCCACCAGAGGGCAGCATCACACCATAGCTGAGGTGGAGGGGTTCACTGTGGCTGTAAAAGGTTCTTCCTTCTGAGGAACACGAGACATTTAAGTGGTCGAAAGGGTTTCCATTAAATAGGAAACATCGAATATTTCAACGCCTGATCTGTCATCATGATAGGAGTTTGATCAACTCTGTGAGTTTGTTTGGTTACATTTACAGCAGTAGTGAATATCAATAGGCTATATATGTCAGATCAGTTAAAAGATGATAAAAACTGTTAACATCAACAGACATCACACTGCTATGGATGATGAAAACCACAGCTGCGTATTCATCACAGACATTTCATCGCCGTGTCTGAAGTAAATGCCCTCTGTCTCTTCCAAAGCTTGTCTTTTGTTGCAGACACACAGAACTCTTCTCTGTCATTGTTATAGGTCACAAGAATGTCCCCATTGAGTCTTCCCACTCTCACATTCCTCCCCTCGGTCTCTGCAGTCTCTGCCCACAGCGCAGGGCCACGTCGTGGGGTTATGTAGTCGTACATGTCAGGCGTCCTCCAGGAGTGGTTTCATCTTGTCTCGTTGATGTCATTGTGGTATAGGTGAAATGCTATGGGTTTGGATCGGAGACCATCTGGTAATCACTCAGAAGTAGAAGTAGGGATGCTCGATATTGGCTTTTTTTCCGATACCGATATCAATCGATACCGATATATGCAAGGTCCCCCCCCCCCCCCCAAAAAACGGAAAAATTTCAGGTAATTAACATTACATATCTCTTGTCGTGTAATTAACACAACATTATGCATACTTTGACAATACATAAAATAATAATTTGTTCTTACTTGCTTGCCTGGGTAAATAAAGGTTAAATAAATTTTTTTATATTTTTTTGAAAACCGATACAGATATTTTCCGATATCACATTTTTATGACAATATCGGCCGATAATATCGGTAGGCGGATAATATCGGACATCCCTACTCAGAAGGGATGGATATGCATTTCGAGAGACACAAGTTCTCAAAGGACACGAAGTTCACAGACTCAGAAGTCAGAACGACGCCTTCTTGTGGGAAAATGCTTGGTGTGTGTGTGTGTGTGTCTACCCGTCATACACACTGACACTGTAGTTCTGGACTTCACACGCCATCCCACCGTTGTCACTCACAATACCTGACAAATATTTGACATGCAAGCATAATCCTCAAGAGTTGATTCATAAGCAACCATTGTATGACTTCACAGTTCAGAGTTCACTTTATTAAAATCCCACGTGGAATTAAGGTGTCACAGCGACAATGCAAGATGAAGAAATATATATATATATTTCTTTTTTACCCTATATATATATATTTCTTCATCTTGCAATGTCGCTGTGACACCTTCATTATATATACACTGTATAATATAGTATAAAATAGATCCGTAGAGAGTCCTAAGCCTGCAGTGAGTTCACAAGTGGTGTGAATAGAGGTGCTCTATCTCTATATCTATATCTATATATAGTGTGTGTAGATATAGATATAGAGATAGAGCAGCTCCATTCACACCACTTGTGAACTCACTGCAGCCTCAGGACTCTCTACGCATCTATGGTCCTCTTTTCGTGGAGGTATGGACCAGGGTGGGGAGCTCTTACTGGCCACTTTCCCAAGAGGTCCCACAGGAAAAACAGTCAGGAAGTGTTACGAGAGGCCCCCCGAACACTTGGTGTAAGCCAGGAAAAAGGGTGTGTGTGGGGTCCAGGGGGGGGGGGGGGGGGTGCGGCACGTGGAACGCCTCCAGCGGGCCTCTGCCCGGGCGTCTCTCCTGACAGGCTGTCACGGTGAGGCACGACGGGTGTGTGGCGTGCTTTTGTTTTGATTCCCCTCCAGCTCCGACCCGGGACCCCGGCCACCGCTGACTCACACACGTGTCGGACGCCTGGCAGGTTCTCATGTCTTACTGTGTGTTTCTCTTTCTCTCTCTCGTTTTTTCTTCTTCTTCAACGAGTTTCCTCTGGTTGTTTTTCCAGATGCAGCTCGTGGATGTGAAGTTGTTATTGTTTCAAAGTTTCCTGGCCTCGCTCGAGGTCAAGAGCCCCAGTGTTTACGAGTAAAGTGGAACTTTATAAAAGGATTTGTCGGGTCGACTGGAATGATGCAGGTAAACCCCCCAACAGTACAAAGCCTCGCTTGTTAGTAGGCCTGTCCTCCCTGACTAAAGGATTTGTAGAGTCGACTTTGACCGAAATTTGCAGATAGTCGACTGGTAGTGATCATTGATGATGTCATTAGAACATGATGATCAAAGCGTATGATGTCATTAGAACATGATGATCAACGTGTATGATGTCATTAGAACATGATGATCAACGTGTATGATGTCATTAGAACATGATGATCAAAGCGTATGATTCCAATGTTACTTCTCGGTTAAGTTGTTTCTGACAAACTCAAAATCTGGTGCAAAATCTTACCATTTCTGACAAACACTTTGTACTTTGTAAAAAAGAAATCCCTTCAAAATGCCACATTAAGACAATAAGACCTTGAGGAACGTCATAGAGAATTCGGCAATTGGATGACGAGGATACTTCTTGTAACTGAGGGGTACAATTCCCTGACTGTATTAATCAAGTATTGGTATCATTAAACCACTACCGTGTTATGTACATTACTGGCCTTACTGTACACAAGTATATTAGATGAGAACACTTCCACAATGAAACGGTTTCCACACAAATACTCGTTTAGAATATTTATTACATCAAAAGAATATTAGATTACATTACTTAGATCAATTCGGATGCGCTTATAAGGCAAAGAATGTGCGTAGGCAAGTCAATACTGAATATTAGGAATTATCTAGGGAATAATGGTAGGGAGGTTACTACCGGTTGTAAGCCAGCAGGGGGAGGCAATGCTCTATACAAAGTCAATGGTTCCACAGGCGACAATTACTCCCTGTGTCAGCGGGGAAAGGCAGCCTCTGTACTCTCAATGTGCGCGCCACACAGGTGAAGCCGTGGAGTCTCTGCTCCGACAGAGACGGGCTCGAGTGATGTCCTCACGGGCATGTGTAGATCCCACAGCAGTGGGTGTAGACGGTTCTCTGCTCCAGCAGCTTGGTCAAGAATGAAGAATAATAATCCTGCCGGAAAGGCTCTGCTGGCGGGGTGTAAATCCTCCGGTGCGCGGTGGTCCACGGTTGAACTTGACGTTACTATCCTATTAGCACGCGGCAATAAGTGCTCTATGTAGACGCACAATTACTCACTTCACGTGGTCTTTGACTCGTAATGAAGGCTTTTACTAGTAAGGAGCGAACGATACGTTGAACAAACGTAGTAGGATAAACACGACTCTATTTGGGGCAATACGAGCCCTACTCTGCCCACGTTGCGTAGTGGGGAGAGACGTCACTTGGGTAACTGGAACTGAACGAGACTGAACGGGACAAGGGATTTCTACATTTACTTGCGCCATATTTATATGCACGGGGGATAAATGAGTGCCAGCCTGCTCACTGTCTCGTAGCCATGGGCAGAAGCGGGCATGTTAAGACAAGTCCTGTCGGTAGCTTTCAAGTCAGCTCTAGGGGGTAAGTCACTGGCGCCTGGTGGCACGCCATCCAATAGGAGAATGAAATATTATGGGCTATAGTAACTACTAGGTTAAAGGGACATTCCGTGTATATGTACAAAGAATATACAAGGGATATCAAATGATATACAAATATTATGCAATATATATCAATCGATAAATACATATATTCGGTTTAATCTGACCCTTTGTAACAGCCGCCCCCTAATTAGTCCCACCTAATTAGCTAAGCAGAGACAGATTAACCGCACTGTCCACTACTCAATGTCCGTTGTGAGGGTAGGCAGGTCGCAAAGTCAGGGGTCATGGTCGTCATTAAGCGAGTCGGGGAGCCTTGGCGACTCTATCAGCCTCGCCACGGGTCGGTTGTAGGTCCGCCCTTGGCCGAGCACTTCTGCCACTCTGACCTTTCCGTCGGCACCAGTGGTCACTTTGCTTACGCGGCCGGCCGGCCACGCAGCTCGGGGTAGTGACTGGTCTATGGTCATGACGACTGGACGGGATGAAGGGGGGCTTAGGAGGAAGCGGGCCTGAGACTGCTTTGATCTGTGCTTGGCTGTGCTTTCTCCTCCTCCGTCTGTTTCTCTTGTTTGCTCTGTACCCCATCTGAGGAGGGGCCGGTCCCGGCCGCCCCGTCAAGGAGTCGCTTGGGGTGCTGGGTCCGAGGTCAGCTACGTCTGGAGCGCAGCTGAGGGGGGTGGAGTTCCGAACTCCCTCTGGTGCCCACGGTTCTCTCACGGGCCCCTCGCTTAATGTCAATAGCCTCTGCTGTACGGGGGAGAGGCCGGTGTCGCTCGCCTCTGTGTGTAGGCAGCGTGTAGACGTGGGTTGACTGTCAAGTCCGTAGAGGGGGCCCTGGAGCGTCCATCCCAGTCGGGTCTGAACCGCGACTGGGCATCCTTTGGGTCCGATGTGGGCCGCCTCAATTGGGAGAATGAGGTCCGCGTGGTCGGAGCCGATGAGCAGGGTCGGTGTGGCACCGTCGATAAGCGGTATAGGTAGTTGACGTAGGTGCACATACTTAGCCATCAGCTGTGGGATGGGGTAGGTGTACTGAGACAGGCCTATGTCGTGGCTGGTGAAGACGTTAGTTATACTATACTGCTTCTCGGGCTGGTCCACCGCTGCTATCTTGAAGGAGACCTTTTCACCCGTTATGGTCTTCTGGTCCCTTCTGATGGTGCGTATGGTCATTGTATCTTTGACACCCCGCAGGCCCAACTGGGCTGCTGCGGAAGCGAGGAGGAGAGTCTTTTCAGACCCATCGTCCAGGACGGCGTAAGTGTCCAGGACCTTGTCCTCGTAGCTCAGGAGCACTCTGACCACTTTGAGGAGCACACGGGGGGTCCCGCTATGCTGGTCAATGTGGAGCACTCCTGTTGGTTGGTTGCCTTGGACCTTCTGGTGGGCTCCGCACCGTGCTGCGCGGTAAGCGGCGCCCGCCTGGGCCGCCCCTGCGTGGTAAGCGGCGCCCGCCTGCGCCGCCTCACGCCACTGGTTCACTTGGACGGGGTTCAGTGTCTTATATTCGGCGCACTGTGCCAGCCAGTGTCCGCCATCGCAGTAGGTACAGTAGGGAGCGGTCTGGTGGCTCTTCGGTACTGGTGCCACCGCCTCGGCATGGTACATCACCGCGACGGGCCCACTCTGTTGTCCTGGCTGACGCCTGTTGATGTCATGCAGGACCTCCAGGTGGGTGCCACCGCACCTGCTGCACTTCTTCTTCAAGCGGCACTCAGCTGCTAGGTGGCTGCGCGCGCAGCGGAAGCAGCGGCGGTGGTCCTTGACCCACTGACTCACATCATCCGTGGTCAGCTTCTTGAAATCTTCGCACTGGTACAGCCGATGTTCTCCCTCACAGTACTGGCACTCGATCTTCCACTGGTCCTCTTTCGTCGAGGGGGTGTTGTGGTTCTTGTGTGGTACTGATTCGGCTTGGTGCATAACGGTCACCAACCGGCGGTTATCCGTTTGTCCCCGAGGTCCGAGTCTTGGGCTTGGTCCACTCCATACGAACGTGTCGAGTCGTAGGCTACTGACCTCCCTGGCGAGGAACTCAGATAGGTCTAGGAGGGATGCCTCTGGACCGTTGGGGTCGCGGTAGTCTCTCTGCCGCCTGAAGCGCTCTTGTCGGGCGGGAGGGAGCTTCTCTAATATCCTCTCTACGTTAGAGTTAGCGTACAGTTCGTAGATACCCTTTTCCTTTTGGGACCCCAGCATCCCTACCAGGGACTGTACCTTGATAGACAGGTCATCTAGCGCTCTGTTGTCTCTGGCTGGGGGGAGACGGTCAATGTCTCTTATCTCCTGTATCACGTAGTCCCATACGCGTCCATACCGTTGGTCGAGTGCTGCTAGAGCCGCTGTGTATGGGGTAGTAGAGTTGGCATAGGCCAGCGCTATATTGTGCGCTCGGGGCACCTTGAGGTGCTTCAATAGGGTAGCATACTTGTGGCGTTCATCAGCTACATCAACCATCATTGTCTCTAAGCACATCCGTAGCTCCGTGTACTGTGCTCGGTTCTCATGGGTGAAGTCTGGAAACGTCGGTGCGCCAAGGTACGATGCCATGGATGACTGGCACATCGGTGAGCGTTGGGGAAGAGGCCTCCTAGGCGAGTCTCCCCATGCGTGTCGTCTTGGGCTGGTACTTGGTGGGTACCGAAGGTCGGGTACCCAGGTGCTGTCCCTCGGGGCTGGCGGTGCGTCAAACTCACCCGTGAGTTGAGTCGGGGGTTTGTAGCGCAGGGCCTCGGGGCTGACTTCTGGGCTGTACTGGACCTCCTGGTCCAGAGTACGTTGCTGCTGGTCGGGGCTGTACTGGGCCTCCTGGGCCAGAGTACGTTGCTGCTGGTCGGCTTGACATTCCTCCTCTTCCTCCTCCTCTCCCTCTGCTAGGACCTGGAGTCTTCTGTTCAGTCTCTCGGCGTGGTCCGGTTCTTCCCGGTTGCTGGGTCTCGTATGGACCGGCTGGGGAGGGGGTTCGGAGACGTGGACAGGATCCTCCTGTTGGCGGGGTCCCGGGTCGCTTCGTCGGGTAGGGGAATGTGTCCTAGACCCATGTCTTGACGATCTCTGAGAGCTCCGTGTGGAGTGAGGGGGTGTCGCCATGGCAACCAGTTTGTCCATCAGCTCCGCCTGCAGCCGGTCGCGCTCTGCCTCGCGCTGGGCATGGGCTGCGTCGCGCGCTGCTTCGCGCTGGGCATTGGCGACGTCGCGCTGCGCATTGGCGCTGGCCTGGGCAGCGTCGCGCTGTGCGTTGGCGGCGTCGCGCTGGGCATGTGCGACGTCGCGCTGTGCATTGGCGGCGGCGTGCTGTGCATCGGCGCGGCTTCTCTCAATGTTCTCTTCTGTCTGGAGGCGTCTGGTCTCCAGTCTTATGCGGTCGTCTTCACTCCTTTGTTGCGCCTGGAAGCGCTCTCGCTCGCCTGCAAAATGTTCGCGCTCGCGCGTCTGTTGCGCTTGAAGTCGATCGCGTTCGGTGGAGGCTGCCAGGGTGGCGATGAGTGCTTGCGCCAGCATCTTGTCCGCCGCGCTGGGGGAAGACGCCGTTCGGGGCGATCGGCTCCCGGCAGTACTTGTTGGAGACCCGTTCTCCTGTTGCGTACCGAGGAGATCCATCTCCCGGGTGCGCGTCTCTTCTTGTGGTGGGTCGGGTTCCATCCCGGGAGGGCTTTCTTTATCCTGGAGCGCTCCGGGGACTACCTCGTCGGCGTTGTCGGGGGATAAAGTCGTGTCAGTTCCCTCCTGGTCCCCACCGTGAGCTTGGTCAGTTACATTAGAACCCACTAGGGCCTCTGTTGGCGGGGTAGCCTGGTTGGTAGGGTCGGACATAATTTTACTATCCGCTTTAGTTATTTTATCCGTATTTAAGTTCCCTTTAAAGCTAGGTATTGGACTGACAGCGTATGCCTCTAGATAGGGAGGTGGCTGCCGTCTGCGCTGCGGGCGATCTAGCTTAGGAGAACCGTTTGTGGAGTGTTCGTCATCGGCCATGTCAATATTAATATTATATTAATATTACGCTAATTATTCTCCGGCTCGAAGGACCAATTGTAACTGAGGGGTACAATTCCCTGACTGTATTAATCAAGTATTGGTATCATTAAACCACTACCGTGTTATGTACATTACTGGCCTTACTGTACACAAGTATATTAGATGAGAACACTTCCACAATGAAACGGTTTCCACACAAATACTCGTTTAGAATATTTATTACATCAAAAGAATATTAGATTACATTACTTAGATCAATTCGGATGCGCTTATAAGGCAAAGAATGTGCGTAGGCAAGTCAATACTGAATATTAGGAATTATCTAGGGAATAATGGTAGGGAGGTTACTACCGGTTGTAAGCCAGCAGGGGGAGGCAATGCTCTATACAAAGTCAATGGTTCCACAGGCGACAATTACTCCCTGTGTCAGCGGGGAAAGGCAGCCTCTGTACTCTCAATGTGCGCGCCGCACAGGTGAAGCCGTGGAGTCTCTGCTCCGACAGAGACGGGCTCGAGTGATGTCCTCACGGGCATGTGTAGATCCCACAGCAGTGGGTGTAGACGGTTCTCTGCTCCAGCAGCTTGGTCAAGAATGAAGAATAATAATCCTGCCGGAAAGGCTCTGCTGGCGGGGTGTAAATCCTCCGGTGCGCGGTGGTCCACGGTTGAACTTGACGTTACTATCCTATTAGCACGCGGCAATAAGTGCTCTATGTAGACGCACAATTACTCACTTCACGTGGTCTTTGACTCGTAATGAAGGCTTTTACTAGTAAGGAGCGAACGATACGTTGAACAAACGTAGTAGGATAAACACGACTCTATTTGGGGCAATACGAGCCCTACTCTGCCCACGTTGCGTAGTGGGGAGAGACGTCACTTGGGTAACTGGAACTGAACGAGACTGAACGGGACAAGGGACTTCTACATTTACTTGCGCCATATTTATATGCACGGGGGATAAATGAGTGCCAGCCTGCTCACTGTCTCGTAGCCATGGGCAGAAGCGGGCATGTTAAGACAAGTCCTGTCGGTAGCTTTCAAGTCAGCTCTAGGGGGTAAGTCACTGGCGCCTGGTGGCACGCCATCCAATAGGAGAATGAAATATTATGGGCTATAGTAACTACTAGGTTAAAGGGACATTCCGTGTATATGTACAAAGAATATACAAGGGATATCAAATGATATACAAATATTATGCAATATATATCAATCAATAAATACATATATTCGGTTTAATCTGACCCTTTGTAACACTTCTGTTCTGTTTGCTCAGAAACCTTATGGTCAATAAACCCAGGAAAGCCATAGATCCATTGATTGATTGATTGATTGATTGATTGAAAAGTTTATTAACAGATTGCAGAATGGGTACAGTACAGTACAGCTCAATACATACAATTGTTAAGGGGATGCAGACCAGAGAAAGACCTTCGTCTTGTTTACATCAGGGTCCCCCATTTTCAATTCATCATAACATATATGACATACATGACATACAGATAGACAGTACTGCTACATCTATACATTTATGACATATCAGATTTGCAAATACAGTACTGTTTGTGATACAAAAGTGTCCAGAAAAAGAGTGTATATACATTTGGCGTAGAAACTGTACATTGGAGGAGGTTGGGTGGGTGGGGTGTGGTTGGGTGGGCGGGTGAGGGCTGTACATTGGAGGTGGGGGGGGGGGGGGGGTTGGGTAGGGGACACACACACATTTTACACTGTACATTGGAATACTGACAAAGCCTTACTTGGTCATTTACTGTACAACTAGGTTAGGACATTAGTGTAGGGGCCAGTTTCGAATTGCAGTCTCACGTAGGTGTTTTTTTAGAGTGTTTTTGAAAGTGGGTAGTGATTCACATTCCTTTACAGCTTTAGGTAGGGCGTTCCACATTGATGTGGCATAATTGCGAAACGTGTTTAGTCCCTTGTTTGAGCCGAATCTGGGTTTTACATGATTTGTGGAGCTCCCTCTGGTGTTGTGATCGTGGTATTCACTGACCTTTGGGAAGTATTTTGACATGTACATGGGTACCTTGGTCGCATAGTGTATCTTGTACACTACTTAGCCTGCCACCAAAAGTCAGTTACCAAAGTCAGCCCATGCAGTGATGGGCAAGCTACTTGTAGCTAGCCTGCCCATGTTACCCCAATTCTTAGGGATCCGATCTGCACTGGCTCCCCATCGCCGCATTAATCCGCTTCAAGGTCCTCGACCTGGCATATCGCACGGCGAAGGGAACGGCTCCCGTCTACCTCCGGTCAATGGTCTCTAACTACACACCCTCGAGACCCCTCCGCTCTACATCCTCTGGCCGCCTCAGACCCACTCCTATCCGAGCTCTGGGAGGGTCATCAATGAGAAGTTGCCTATTCTCGGTCCTTGCCCTACAATGGTGGAACGAACTTCCCACCACAGTTAGGACAGCCGAAACATGACCAATCTTTCGCCGTGGACTAAAGACACACATCTTGAATCAATATCTGAAATGAAAAAAATAAAAAAGAATATATATACTAACCTTCTTACTGTCCTCTACTGTCATGCACTCTTCCTAATATACTAACCTAACCTAACCCAACATCGACACTGTAGCACTCAAGTTTGAACACTTTGATGAACATTGTTGTAGAGTTGTACCCTTCCTGCTGACTTGTCGTACAAAACTTGTAAGTCGCTTTGGATAAAAGCCTTAAATGTAAATGTAGATCCTCTGACTGCTCCAGGTCTCTAGCTTGTGGTTGTAAAGTTTCACGAGGCTGGGGTTGTTCTAGAAGTCACAATAGACGAGGTCAGTGAGGTCAAGTTTCAAACATATGAATACAATTGGGTTCATTGGATCAGCATACACTGCATTCCAGTCATACCCCATTGGTATGCAATTCTAAGACTGTTTAGGGATTCCAGTATGCAGAAATGTTAAAATAACACATTTGTACTGCATGCAAAGAACTGCAGTGCACGGTTTTTCAGTCAGATATCTTGAGGTCAGAGGTCAAGGGGCCCCTTTGAAGATGGCCATGGCAGTTCTTCCCTTGCCAAAATGTAGCCTAACTTTGGAGCATTATTTAGCCCCCTTCCCGACAAGCTAGCATGACACGGTTGGTACCGATGGATACCTGAGGTTGTCTAGCTTGAAACCTGCCACCACAGCCTCTGAAAGACTCTAGATGAATAGATAGATATGTACGTAGGTAGCACACAAACAACAACAACACACCACAAACAACCACTATGGAGTGATGACCCCAGGAAGCTCCAGGTTGTCCAGAACAGGGCAGCACGGTTGGTACTGGGCTGCTCACTAAGGTCTAATGTGAGCCGTATGCATGCCCGCCTCTCTTGGCTTAAAGTTGACAATAGGTTGTCTTTTAATATACTTGTGCTGTTGGTCATGAGCAGTAAAACTCCTGTTTTTATACATAAACAGATTGTTTATAGTAATACTGTGCATGATCATTACACTTGAGGTTCCAGTAGTGGGCAGCTTGAATTGCCAGGTTCTAAAACCAACGCTTTAAGGAGATCTTTTATTTTTAGATCATTGAGTCTCTTTGGTCTCTTTTCAAAGTGACTGAATTCCCCAGTATCATCAGAGCATAGTCCCCATCTGCTCTGATGCTAAATCCAATGTGAAAAGAATGCTCTCATTCCGAACACAGAAAGGTATGGGGACCAGATGACGGGACAGGGCTATCATGAAAGTCCCAAGCGATAGTCTGACACAATATGCAGTGTAACATGTGTGCGTGTAAGATAATATGATACAAACATCCCTTGAAAGAATGAAAACTTTATTTAACAGATTGCGGAATGGGTACAATACAGTACGGCTCAATAATACACACTTTGTTGTTAAGGGGATGCAGACCAGAGAAAGACGTTTGTCTTGTTTACATCAGGGTCCCCCATTTTCAATTCATAGTGTACGTACGAAAAGGTATCATTTCCATCATGGTGGCCAGGACATGTGGTGGCGTCGTGGGCCTATCATCATTTGGATTGTATCATCATACCATGGTATTATTTATGTCTAAAACAAAAAAAACGACCATGAAACTACTGTGATACTTTTTTTTGTGAGGGATATTTCAAATATATATCTCACTTTCAAAAGGGAAAGAGTCGATGCCACGAGATGATAACACAGCTATACACGCTGCCTGCCAGCAATCATGGGATCTTGAAACCCCAACGGAAAAAACTGTGACAGCAGCAAGCAAGCCCAGAAACCACACGGCAACCAGACACGCAAACGCTGACTTCCTTCTTTCCCCCGAGAGTCCTCTCGGTTTAGTTCAGTTAATTTCACCCAAGTTCACACTCGGTCTCTTGTTTCACATTGTCGTCACTGGTGTGTCCACCCCCCCCCCCCCCCCCCCCATCTTGCAGTTTAGGCTGAGCGCTTTCGAAGTGAAGAAGTACATCCTCCATAGACCACTGCACTTCCGCGTTACACGGAGCTCGTGAAGGGGAGGGGGAAAGTTAGGGGGGAAAGAGAGCGCGAGGGGATACAATTTATGAACATTGATGATTAGAGCCTTGACCTAAGTGGTTGTAGCTCTATGGTTGTAGCTACGGCAACCACTTAGCTATTTATTCGTTTTATTTATACACATTTATTTATATATATTTTTTTGGATCCACTTTTTCTCCTCCTGTTTTTCTGTGTTTTTTCTCCCATCCCAATTTAGTTGTGCCAATTCCCCCCTCCCCTTCCTGGACGTTGCTCGCATTTGCCCCCCACTGGTCGGTCTAGGGAGGGTTGATAGATACTATCGCATGTCCCCTCCGATACATGCGGAGTCAGCCAGCCACATCTTTTCACCTGCCAGCGCGGACTCTCATTGGCGAGGTGTAACGTGTGGGAGGCTCACACCATCTCCCTTCCTCGCTGTGCAGCGGTCCTGACCGACCTGTAGGAGTCGCTGTTTACAACGACCAGATTACCACCCACCGGCTTCCCTCCCGCTGACTCTGCCAATTGAGCCAGTATGACGGCCGGCCAAGCCGGAGGCAACGCTGACAGCCGGATTCGATACCAGTGTCTCTTGCGTTGGTGACAAGCGCTTAGTCCGCTGCGCCACCCAGCCGCTGACATTTATTTATATTTTTAATCAACATGCATTAATTTGATCCCCCCCGCTCTCAAAATAACGGAAGTGTTACGGTTGACTCAATATTAACGCCTCTTAGAATTGATGTTTGGGGGGGGGGGGGGGGGGGGGGGGGGGGGGGCTTGGAGTCGGAGTGCGCATGTGCAAAGTGCGGATATCCTCTGCCGTTTCAGAGAAAAGGACCACGCGTCTACTAGGCTACAGCAGTGGTTCTCAACGAGCGGTTCGGGGACCTTGAGGAGGACATTCCGGGCGGTCTACCAGAAAAACGGGGGAGTATAATTGAATTGTAACTGTTTCATTCACAAGACGTTTCTTTATGATCTTATCTTATCTTTTTATTGCTTTGTTGGAAAAATGAAATGAAAAGGAACAGGAACAATAAAATACCAATTAACAACGACAAAGTACACACAGCTAAGAGTTTTAAGTTTAGTTTATTTGGATCCCCGTTAGCCACAGCAGTGAGGAGGATGGCAGCATGTCGATGGAAACCACAACACACTCTGTAATGTGTAATAAAAGAAACCACAACACACTCTGTAATGTGTAATAAAAGAAAGGCTTTTAGCTTAAATGGTGAATGGCTGCATTTATATAGCAGCTTTTATCCAAAGCGCTTTACAATTTGTTCCTCACATTTGACCCATTCACTCACACATTCACACACAGACGACGGAGGCGACCATGCAAGGTGCCAACCTGCTCATCGGGAGCAATTAGGGGTTTAGTGTCTTGCTCAAGGTCACTTCGACACGCTGCCCGGGAGGAGAGGGAATCAAACCAGGAACCTCCGGAATACCAGATTACTCTACGCCCTGAGCCACTGTCGCCCCACTGGAACATTCAACTGCTATATCACATTTTGACAAAACTCAGAATATTATATATACTGGAATGATACAATACATAATGTTCAATCTCGTCTTGAAAAGGTCTGATCTCTAATGTATGAATATCATACTGTAATGTTCACATACTCATTCCAGTTCCAGTACATTAGGGCGCTTGCCGGGCAAAAATGGGGCTCATATTTTTTTTAAAGATTAAATGTATATGTCATGACAGAGGATCCCTTGTTCACCCAGGTCTGATTAGCTTGACCCAGAGCAGGCGTGGCTGATCAAAGGTCTGATTAGCTTCACCCAGAGCAGGTGTGGCTGATCCCAGGTCTGATTAGCTTCACCCAGGACAGGTGTGGCTGATCCCAGGTCTGATTAGCTTCACCCAGGACAGGTGTGGCTGATCCCAGGTCTGATTAGCTTCACCCAGAGCAGGTGTGGCTGATCCCAGGACAGGCGTGGCTGATCCCAGGTCTGATTAGCTTGACCCAGGACAGGTGTGGCTGATCCCAGGTCTGATTAACTTGACCCAGGACAGGGTGGCTGCTCCCAGGTCTGATTAGCTTGACCCAGAGCAGGTGTGGCTGATCCCAGGACAGGCGTGGCTGATCCCAGGTCTGATCAGCTTGACCCAGAGCAGGGGTGGCTGCTCCCAGGTCTGATTAGCTTGACCCAGGACAGGGGTGGCTGCTCCCAGGTCTGATTAGCTTGACCCAGGACAGGGGTGGCTGCTCCCAGGTCTGATTAGCTTCACCCAGGACAGGGGTGGCTGCTCCCAGGTCTGATTAGCTTGCCCAGGACAGGGGTGGCTGCTCCCAGGTCTGATTAGCTTGACCCAGGACAGGGGTGGCTGCTCCCAGGTCTGATTAGCTTCACCCAGAGCAGGTGTGGCTGCTCCCAGGTCTGATTAGCTTCATCCAGAGCAGGTGTGGCTGCTCCCAGGTCTGATTAGCTTCATCCAGAGCAGGTGTGGCTGCTCCCAGGTCTGATTAGCTTCACCCAGAGCAGGTGTGGCTGCTCCCAGGTCTGATTAGCTTCATCCAGAGCAGGTGTGGCGGATCCCAGGTCTGATTAGCTTCACCCAGAGCAGGTGTGGCTGATCCCAGGTCTGATTAGCTTAAACCAGCCATCCCCACAACACACGGGTCTAGGTCACACTGTATCCAACAACAAATATCTTCTCAGATGGACGGTCCCTGAGACAATACAGGTGCAGATGAGAGTCTGTATGCCCTATTGCTTATATTATACATTACAATAAATTTGGCAATAAATAATTTTAATCTGAATGTATACTATGAGTAAGAGTAAAAGTAAACAGTATACATAAGGTGCAGTATACACAAGGTACCCTAACTGGCATGATATCCGCCATACGTTGTAGTCCGTGCAGGTTTGGCTGGTTTGGCTACAGTATATGCAAGTATTTTATAAAATGTTTAGAATGAAGTACTATTAAGCTTTAAGCCCATTGTAGCTCCTCCATGAACAGCCTGCTTTGAGCTTTAGGCTACTTACTGGCCGCTCAGCCTGGCCGTTCAGATTCTCACTGGGAGAGTGTAACGTGTGGAATGTCGCACTACCTCTCTCCAGATCCTACCCTCGCTGAGCAGGCGCCCCGACCGAACTGTAGGGGTCTGATTTTATTTTATTTTATTGATGGATTAAAAACACACAACAAGGATCCAAAGGATAACATGAGAAAGAGTAAAACCATTATTTCCGTCATGGTCCCAGGGCTGTTAGGCCACAACAAAAACACGACAATAATACAAAACTCATACATTTAAAACATTATAAGACTAACCTGTCGCTGTCCACAACGCCCAGGACCCACCCGCCAGCTTTCCCCACCCCCTAATACTGCCAATTATATTAGTGTGAACGGCCAGCCAAGCTGGTGACAACGCCGGGAGCTGGGCTCGAACCCAGCATCTCCGGCGTTGGTGACGAACGCAATCTCCGCTACGCCACCTGACCGCCGGCTACTTAATTAATAGACTTATTCAGCTCTTAACTGTGCTCCCAAATAGAGGTTCATGGTGCTATTTTCAACCTCACAGCTCAGCTTCAAAAGTCTGCCATAGAAGATAGTGCAGAGGTTATACGTAATGGAAGAGGGACTGTATTACTGGACTGTCGACCTGCCCTGCTATCAAACCGGCACACAGCACATTCTTTCCAGTGGAAGTCCACTGGAAGTCCACTGGAACACAGAATTCCAAGTCACTGCGGACATAATGTTTTCTGGGAACCCGGAGTACAGTATCTTTGGACTCCATCCTCGCTGCCTTCCGGAGGCCGGCTCTTGGAAAACCCTGGTGGTGGTGAGTCAACATCCTCTTCTCCTCGTGGACAAACACCCTGGCACGGCCTTCCCCTTGAAACCCAGGCACTCTGTGTTTCCATAGCATTTGCCCGGGCTGATTTTACTGTGTTCTGAGACAGAGGGGTCTGTGCACCCCCCCCCCCCCCCCCTACCAACGTGTTTCAAGTTTGTTTTATTTGTCACATAATGTACATTACAGTGAAATGCTTGGTTCTGTATGAGCCCCTGAGAATGTGCTTCATACAGTAGATAAGTAAGTAAAAGAGGAATAACACTATAAAATATACAATGCAACATACAAACTAAAGTACAATGAAGTAAAAATGCAGACAATGAGGTACAAATACTTTTTAAGGCAAGGTGCAAATGAGGTATGAATGTAGTGCAAATCTCTTTAATAAATAGATAAATATAATGTAGTGTTAAAGTGTCTAAAGAATATAATGTAGTGTTAAAGTGTCTAAAGAATATAATGTAGTGTTAAAGTGTCTAAAGAATATAATGTAGTGTTAAAGTGTCTAAAGAATATAATGTAGTGTTAAAGTGTCTAAAGTGTTCAAGTGTTTGCATTTGTCCAACAAGCTGTCATGAAGATAAAAAGCCAGAGCGGTCCAGAACAGCCGGATCCCCGCCACTTCCTCTCTGTGGAGACAGGAAGTGGTCACTGTCGCCGCTCTCTCGCTCTTCTTCTTCTTCTTCTTCTTCTTCTTCTTCTTCTTCTTCTTCTTCTTCTTCTTCTTCTTCTTCTTCTTCTTCTTCTTCTTCTTCTTCTTCTTCTTCTTCTTCTTCTTCTTCTGCTTCAAGCCGAGCGAAGACTTCAGCCACGACGAGATGCCGAGAGATTCGTGTCACCGGCGTGTCCAGAAGCCACCGATGACGACGGTGTCACACTGTGTTGTTCCTGAGGATGTTGGGTTGAATGATGTTTGATCAGAATCACCGAATCACAGAAACGTACTCAAAGATATAAACCCTTGTTGTCATTTCCTCCTATTGTATTTCAGGACTTTCTCTTTCCTCCCGGCCCCTGCATCAGCCCCACTGTCCTCACACTGTTGGGGGGGGAGGTATTATGTAACAGCCCCTCAGTCTATAATGACCACAACAGTTGATTCAAATATAATTATCTAAAAAGGCTGACCTCCAAGGCCCAGCAGTTAGATTAGATTCAAATGTAGTGTACAGCACAAGTACAGAAGGACAAAAAGACGTTTGGCATCCAACCAGAGTGCAAATGTAACAGTAAAGTGCAACAGCAATATACAATGAACAGGTGATTAAACTGGGTATTAAAGTGTTAAAGTGGCTAAAGGGGCGGCTAGGTGGTGTAGTGGGCAAGGCACTCGCCACCAATGTGGAGACGCTGGGTTTGCGTGTTCGAATCCAGCTCTCCACATTGTTTTCAGTTTAGCTGGTCGTCCGTACTAATACACATTGGCCGTATTACGGGGAGGGAAACTGAAGGGTGGGGATCGGGCGTTGTGGACAGCGACTCCTACAGGTCGGTTGGTGCGCCTGCGCAGTAGAATCAGGAAGTGTCGGGGGCAGCGTGAGCCTCCCACGCGTTACTCCTCGCCACTGAGAGATCGAGCTGCGCAGGTGAAAAGATGCGACTGCTGTTACCTCAAGTACCGGAGGGGACTTGTGCTATGTATGACTTAGTCCACATTGCAGCCGGCTTGTGGGAGGCAAGAAACAGCGTTCGTGACAGGGGAGGGTTGAATTGGATGATACGAAATTGGGATGGGAGAAAATATAGAAATGGGAGAAAAAGTGGATAAAAAAAAAAAAAAAAGTGTTAAAGTGGCTCAGGATGTAGAGCGGTCTTATGGTAATCTGGAGGTTCCCGGTTCGATTCCGGCTCCTCCCAGGCAGCGTGTCGAGGTGTCCTTGAGCAAGACACTTAACCTCCCAATTGCTCCCGATGAGCAGGTCGGCCCCTTGCATTGTCGCCTCCACCGTCGGTGTGTGAGTGTGTGAGTGAATGTGGCGCATAAATTGTAAAGTGCTTTGGATAAAAGCTGCTATATAAATGACGCCCATTTACCGTTTATATATGAATGAGTACTACTGAGTGTAGTGCTAATCAGATGTATGTACAGAGTTGTAGTATTGATATGTACAGTGATACATATTAATAGGCAAATGGTCTTGTGTGGTGTATGTGTGTGAGAGAGGGAGAGTACGCACGTGATAGAACGAGAGAGAAAGATACAGAAGGGGAGGGAGCGAGAGAGAGAGAGAGAGAGAGAGAGAAAGGGACAGAAGGGGAGGGAGGGAGCGAGAGAGAGAGATGATGATGGCAGCTGCTTCCCTATCGAACATTTGTCTGGGTAAATATCATAGAACATGCTGTAAAGAGGAACCCAGTTATCAACTGATATTGTTAATGTGAAACTGACTCACAGCAGCTGGACACACAATGAACAATGAGCTTCATCTCCGACAGGGTCACGGTTTGCGTGTGGTGGTGATGGTGATAGAGGACCCAAGACCAGGCGGGTAGCGCGTCAAAGGAGCTTTCATTTATCAAATAAACGTAAAGCACAACAAACTAGAGTACTTTCAAAAGACAAAAACAAAACCTCTCTCAGCCAATGCTGTAAGAGGGCAAAAACTAAACTAAGTGTAGCACCCTGAAAATATGGCTATTATTCAGAAGTGCTGACTTGCCTTTTATCTCCCCTGGTGCACCAAGACATATTAACTAGTTTCCATTAATATTCCCTCGGACAATGACGCAGGTTTCTCCTTCTCCTACCGGCTGGAATATGGATTATAAACAGTAACACTGGATCATATTCTTCCACCCAGTGTTTCCCTGTGGGGCTAGTTGGCGGTACCAGCAGGGGGCGGCGGTGGCAGGCAGAGAGCGTACGAGAGAGACGGAGAAGGAAGCAAGCCAACTGAGACGGAAGGGGGAGGAACGAGCCTCTTGGACAGTGGACTTCGACCTAGGTGGTCGTGTCTTGACAGAGCCCCCGTTGTGGACCACACGGGCGAACGTATTGAACTTGAGTATATGACGGGTTATTCTAGAAGTATCCGTGATAGTGTGTGAGTAAGAGAAACCGAACCCAAGGACTAACGTCCATAGATAGCGTGTTATAGTAGCAGTGTGTGCAGTATATTTAGCATGCTGCTAACGGCTATATTGACTGCAGTATACCCCGGGCGCGAGGCGCTGAAGAGACCGGTGGTGTAGCCAGCCACGTTGCGTAACAGTATAACCGAATAGCAGGAGGGCTGTCTGGGACCCACAGAGTATCGTTGCGCGTCGACCCAGCGCCGGCTGTCAACAACCAGGCTTCGCCGGCGTTCGACAGCTGCTCTGCACCGGCTGTCTTCAGCCAACACGGGAGTTCGTCCCGACCAGCAGCGGTCACCATCACCCAGCACTCGCTCTCAGCCCGCTACTGCTCCCTCTGCTCCAGCCCCGCTGGCTGGCGCCCGTGACGAGAGCGTTCGACGCCATCTTGCTTCCCGGACAGGGGTGGCGCGGCGAGGCCGCCATCTTGGTTGAGTACAATAGAGCTTCGATGCTCAGGATCTTATTGCACAGTACACAGTGTGATGCGGCCTGCGGGTGAAGCTAATGTTGCTAACTACAGTTCATAGGGGTACCCCATAAACATTACATGCCGGCATTAGTATAGGACTTCTGTTTTGGTACAGTGGGCCCACCTTTTCATTTTCTTTGAGTGTGATAACGTGTTTGTTCTTTAATAATATTTTCCCATCTAATTAACCCTTCCCTGTGGGGAGGTTACAGACCTGTTGTATCATAAGTAAAGCCTTAGAGAGGTATTATCCCTACCATATAATTAAAGCCTGAGAGAGGTTTTATTCATGGTACGAACCCAGACGTGGGTGATGAGTCGAGCACATTGAAGTATATTATTCCTGGTACTAACCCAGAGGTGGGTGCATAATATAAGTGTCTATAAGATATTGAGTTACAAATTGAGTAATAGTAGGACTTCATTCCATTTGACCCATTCCTATTAAATCTTTGTAACTGAACAGTACAATTAACATAAAGAATTAGATGGGGTTCTGTGTGCGTGTCCCTTCCTGAGCCTATAAACAACTCTTTTGGTGTGGGTAACGTTAATGCAATTAACCCCTTTCTATCCAACTCTCCCCTTTTCATTATAAGGTTTCTAGTGGTCATCAAGGGAGGGTACTGCTTGCGGGAGGAACGAATCTATCTATGCATGTCAGTCACTAGGTGTGGGAGGGTTAACGGAGGTATTCAGGGAAGTGAGAGCGAGTTGGGGAGTACTGCTGACCGCCCCGGAGAGGCGAGGAAGGGTAGCGCGTCAAAGGAGCTTTCATTTATCAAATAAACTTAAAGCACAACAAACTAGAGTACTTTCAAAAGACAAAAACAAAACCTCTCTCAGCCAATGCTGTAAGAGGGCAAAAACTAAACTAAGTGTAGCACCCTGAAAATATGGCTATTATTCAGAAGTGCTGACTTGCCTTTTATCTCCCCTGGTGCACCAAGACATATTAACTAGTTTCCATTAATATTCCCTCGGACAATGACGCAGGTTTCTCCTTCTCCTACCGGCTGGAATATGGATTATAAACAGTAACACTGGATCATATTCTTCCACCCAGTGTTTCCCTGTGGGGCTAGTTGGCGGTACCAGCAGGGGGCGGCGGTGGCAGGCAGAGAGCGTACGAGAGAGACGGAGAAGGAAGCAAGCCAACTGAGACGGAAGGGGGAGGAACGAGCCTCTTGGACAGTGGACTTCGACCTAGGTGGTCGTGTCTTGACAGAGCCCCCGTTGTGGACCACACGGGCGAACGTATTGAACTTGAGTATATGACTGGTTATTCTAGAAGTATCCGTGATAGTGTGTGAGTAAGAGAAACCGAACCCAAGGACTAACGTCCATAGATAGCGTGTTATAGTAGCAGTGTGTGCGGTATATTTAGCATGCTGCTAACGGCTATATTGACTGCAGTATACCCCGGGCGCGAGGCGCTGAAGAGACCGGTGGTGTAGCCAGCCACGTTGCGTAACAGTATAACCGAATAGCAGGAGGGCTGTCTGGGACCCACAGAGTATCGTTGCGCGTCGACCCAGCGCCGGCTGTCAACAACCAGGCTTCGCCGGCGTTCGACAGCTGCTCTGCACCGGCTGTCTTCAGCCAACACGGGAGTTCGTCCCGACCAGCAGCGGTCACCATCACCCAGCACTCGCTCTCAGCCCGCTACTGCTCCCTCTGCTCCAGCCCCGCTGGCTGGCGCCCGTGACGAGAGCGTTCGACGCCATCTTGCTTCCCGGACAGGGGTGGCGCGGCGAGGCCGCCATCTTGGTTGAGTACAATAGAGCTTCGATGCTCAGGATCTTATTGCACAGTACACAGTGTGATGCGGCCTGCGGGTGAAGCTAATGTTGCTAACTACAGTTCATAGGGGTACCCCATAAACATTACATGCCGGCATTAGTATAGGACTTCTGTTTTGGTACAGTGGGCCCACCTTTTCATTTTCTTTGAGTGTGATAACGTGTTTGTTCTTTAATAATATTTTCCCATCTAATTAACCCTTCCCTGTGGGGAGGTTACAGACCTGTTGTATCATAAGTAAAGCCTTAGAGAGGTATTATCCCTACCATATAATTAAAGCCTGAGAGAGGTTTTATTCATGGTACGAACCCAGACGTGGGTGATGAGTCGAGCACATTGAAGTATATTATTCCTGGTACTAACCCAGAGGTGGGTGCATAATATAAGTGTCTATAAGATATTGAGTTACAAATTGAGTAATAGTAGGACTTCATTCCATTTGACCCATTCCTATTAAATCTTTGTAACTGAACAGTACAATTAACATAAAGAATTAGATGGGGTTCTGTGTGCGTGTCCCTTCCTGAGCCTATAAACAACTCTTTTGGTGTGGGTAACGTTAATGCAATTAACCCCTTTCTATCCAACTCTCCCCTTTTCATTATAAGGTTTCTAGTGGTCATCAAGGGAGGGTACTGCTTGCGGGAGGAACGAATCTATCTATGCATGTCAGTCACTAGGTGTGGGAGGGTTAACGGAGGTATTCAGGGAAGTGAGAGCGAGTTGGGGAGTACTGCTGACCGCCCCGGAGAGGCGAGGAAGGGTAGCGCGTCAAAGGAGCTTTCATTTATCAAATAAACTTAAAGCACAACAAACTAGAGTACTTTCAAAAGACAAAAACAAAACCTCTCTCAGCCAATGCTGTAAGAGGGCAAAAACTAAACTAAGTGTAGCACCCTGAAAATATGGCTATTATTCAGAAGTGCTGACTTGCCTTTTATCTCCCCTGGTGCACCAAGACATATTAACTAGTTTCCATTAATATTCCCTCGGACAATGACGCAGGTTTCTCCTTCTCCTACCGGCTGGAATATGGATTATAAACAGTAACACTGGATCATATTCTTCCACCCAGTGTTTCCCTGTGGGGCTAGTTGGCGGTACCAGCAGGGGGCGGCGGTGGCAGGCAGAGAGCGTACGAGAGAGACGGAGAAGGAAGCAAGCCAACTGAGACGGAAGGGGGAGGAACGAGCCTCTTGGACAGTGGACTTCGACCTAGGTGGTCGTGTCTTGACAGAGCCCCCGTTGTGGACCACACGGGCGAACGTATTGAACTTGAGTATATGACGGGTTATTCTAGAAGTATCCGTGATAGTGTGTGAGTAAGAGAAACCGAACCCAAGGACTAACGTCCATAGATAGCGTGTTATAGTAGCAGTGTGTGCGGTATATTTAGCATGCTGCTAACGGCTATATTGACTGCAGTATACCCCGGGCGCGAGGCGCTGAAGAGACCGGTGGTGTAGCCAGCCACGTTGCGTAACAGTATAACCGAATAGCAGGAGGGCTGTCTGGGACCCACAGAGTATTGTTGCGCGTCGACCCAGCGCCGGCTGTCAACAACCAGGCTTCGCCGGCGTTCGACAGCTGCTCTGCACCGGCTGTCTTCAGCCAACACGGGAGTTCATCCCGACCAGCAGTGGTCACCATCACCCAGCACGCGCTCTCAGCCCGCTACTGCTCCCTCTGCTCCAGCCCCGCTGGCTGGCGCCCGTGACGAGAGCGTTCGACGCCATCTTGCTTCCCGGACAGGGGTGGCGCGGCGAGGCCGCCATCTTGGTTGAGTACAATAGAGCTTCGATGCTCAGGATCTTATTGCACAGTACACAGTGTGATGCGGCCTGCGGGTGAAGCTAACGTTGCTAACTACAGTTCATAGGGGTACCCCATAAACATTACATGCCGGCATTAGTATAGGACTTCTGTTTTGGTACAGTGGGCCCACCTTTTCATTTTCTTTGAGTGTGATAACGTGTTTGTTCTTTAATAATATTTTCCCATCTAATTAACCCTTCCCTGTGGGGAGGTTACAGACCTGTTGTATCATAAGTAAAGCCTTAGAGAGGTATTATCCCTACCATATAATTAAAGCCTGAGAGAGGTTTTATTCATGGTACGAACCCAGACGTGGGTGATGAGTCGAGCACATTGAAGTATATTATTCCTGGTACTAACCCAGAGGTGGGTGCATAATATAAGTGTCTATAAGATATTGAGTTACAAATTGAGTAATAGTAGGACTTCATTCCATTTGACCCATTCCTATTAAATCTTTGTAACTGAACAGTACAATTAACATAAAGAATTAGATGGGGTTCTGTGTGCGTGTCCCTTCCTGAGCCTATAAACAATTCTTTTGGTGTGGGTAACGTTAATGCAATTAACCCCTTTCTATCCAACTCTCCCCTTTTCATTATAAGGTTTCTAGTGGTCATCAAGGGAGGGTACTGCTTGCGGGAGGAACGAATCTATCTATGCATGTCAGTCACTAGGTGTGGGAGGGTTAACGGAGGTATTCAGGGAAGTGAGAGCGAGTTGGGGAGTACTGCTGACCGCCCCGGAGAGGCGAGGAAGACCAGAGTACCAAACCAGGTTGGTAAATCCCGGGCCCCATTCACTCCCACTACCGGGCCCCAGTTTGACGCTCCAGGCCCAAAGACGAGGGTGCAGTCAGACGGAGCTCTGCTGTGTCCAGCTACCTTGTGACTGCCAACAACCGTTCCCACAAAGCAGGGATAATCCACCCTGCTACATAAGGTTCATTCATTTATACGATGAATTGAAAATGGGGGACCCTGATGTAAACAAGACGAAAGTCGTTCTCTGGTCTGCATCCCCTTAACAATTGTGTGTATTGAGCCATACTATATTGTACCCATTCTGCAATCTGTTAATAAAGTTTTCAATCAATCAATCAATCAATCAGGTTACACAGGAAAACACTAACATGGAAACACTTCGCAACAAGAAAACGGACAGGGTAACAAACGCAGTGGAACCAACAGGAAACGATAATGAACCCACACAAAGAACAGGAAAGAAGGAACTCAAATACAGAAACAAATTACAAACGAGAAACACCTGTGATGATTACAACTGCAGACACCTGGGAGGGGAGACAGACTGACAAAGAACTACAGGAAACAACACAAAGGACTACAACTACGGCTGACGGGACAAACACTGGGAATTTAACACGCTAGGAACATAACGTCAACACTAGGAATATAACAAACTAGGAACATAACATCAACACTAGGAATATAACCTCTTAACCCTTTCACTGCCACACTACAGAAGGTTAACCCTTTACTATCACACTACCGACGGTTAACCTTCTGTAGTGTGGCAGTGAAAGGGTTAACCTGCTGCTGTTCGGCAGTGAAAGGGTTAACCTTTTGGTAGTGCGGCAGTGAAAGGCCTAACTGTCACCGACCCGGCCCCGGGCCATCTTGTTAACAATTTGCCCACCGGCGTGATGCACCAATTTGCCGACCTCTAGTGGCTCGGGTGTGCCTATTTATTTCATACAATATATATATATATCGAATTAAATCCCTATTTGTTGCCTGTTGATTGCCATTTCAGGCGACAAAATCTGTTCAGCGGTTCTCGAGTTACATGCCGATATGTGAGGCGTGCGCCAAAGTACACGGCAGACTTTTCTTTAATTTCTGATTACCACCCGCGACTCCCGAGACTCTAGCTCCGTCAATCATTTGGAGATCTAGAAAATTATTGGACACGGTTGTAACCAATGAGTGTGGCTTTCCAATGATACCCCATCGTGGAGATGCGGGATCAGGGATCTAGCTGAAAAGTCACAAGCGAAAACAGGAAGAGAAAAAACTGCGGAATGCATTGGAGTCAATGAGAAAACTGAAACCGGCAGAGCTCCCCCCCCCCCCCCCCCAGTTTACCAAAATCGCTCCTAATCACTCATTTCTGAATGGATCTTTATGAAATTTGGACATCTACTACACAAGACTTCAGGCTATGGGCCCAGGGTGTTTTTCAGCCATACCAATTATTTTGGATATATACTTTTGGATATTGCAACTACTACAGAAAAACGTGAGTACACAAGTTCAAGTTCAACTCAAGTTCAGACCTATATACTACTCTATTTCATTAGCACTAAAAGTGAATTTTCTTTATTGTATCAGAAACACTGACAGGACAGTGAGGAGAGAGCAGGGACACAGTGCTGCATCATCAGACTCACACGGTCTAGGTGTGTTTATTAGACTACAGGAGACACCAACACTACACTACAGGAGGAGACAGCAACACTACAGGAGACACCAACACTACACTACAGGAGACACCAACACTACAGGAGACAGCAACACTACAGGAGACACCAACACTACACTACAGGAGACACCAACACTACAGGAGACACCAACACTACACTACAGGAGACACCAACACTACAGGAGACACCAACACTACAGGAGACACCAACACTACAGGAGACACCAACACTACAGGAGACACTAACACTACAGGAGACACTAACACTACAGGAGACACCAACACTAACACTACAGGAGACACCAACACTAACACTACAGGAGACACCAACACTACAGGAGACACTAACACTACAGGAGACACCAACACTAACACTACAGGAGACACTAACACTACAGGAGACACCAACACTACAGGAGACACTAACACTACAGGAGACACCAACACTAACACTACAGGAGACACTAACACTACAGGAGACACCAACACTACAGGAGACACCAACACTACAGGAGACACCAACACTACAGGAGACACCAACACTACAGGAGACACCAACACTACACTACAGGAGACACCAACACTACAGGAGACACCAACACTACAGGAGACACTAACACTACAGGAGACACCAACACTACAGGAGACACCAACACTACACTACAGGAGACACCAACACTACACTACAGGAGACACTAACACTACAGGAGACACCAACACTACACTACAGGAGACACCAACACTACAGGAGACACCAACACTACAGGAGACACCAACACTACAGGAGACACTAACACTACAGGAGACACCAACACTACACTACAGGAGACACCAACACTACAGGAGACACCAACACTACACTACAGGAGACACTAACACTACAGGAGACACCAACACTACAGGAGACACCAACACTACACTACAGGAGACACTAACACTACAGGAGACACCAACACTACACTACAGGAGACACCAACACTACAGGAGACACTAACACTACAGGAGACACCAACACTACAGGAGACACCAACACTACACTACAGGAGACACTAACACTACAGGAGACACCAACACTACAGGAGACACCAACACTACACTACAGGAGACACTAACACTACAGGAGACACCAACACTACACTACAGGAGACACTAACACTACAGGAGACACCAACACTACAGGAGACACCAACACTAACACTACAGGAGACACCAACACTACAGGAGACACCAACACTACAGGAGACACCAACACCAACACTACAGGAGACACTAACACTACAGGAGACACTAACACTACAGGAGACACCAACACTACAGGAGACACCAACACTACAGGAGACACCAACACTACAGGAGACACCAACACTACACTACAGGAGACACCAACACTACACTACAGGAGACACTAACACTACAGGAGACACCAACACTAACACTACAGGAGACACCAACACTACAGGAGACACCAACACTACAGGAGACACCAACACTACAGGAGACACCAACACTACACTACAGGAGACACTAACACTACAGGAGACACCAACACTACAGGAGACACCAACACTACAGGAGACACCAACACTACAGGAGACACCAACACTACAGGAGACAGCAACACTACAGGAGACACTAACACTACAGGAGACACCAACACTACAGGAGACACTAACACTACAGGAGACACCAACACTACACTACAGGAGACACTAACACTACAGGAGACACCAACACTACACTACAGGAGACACCAACACTACACTACAGGAGACACCAACACTACAGGAGACACCAACACTACACTACAGGAGACACCAACACTACAGGAGACACTAACACTACACTACAGGAGACACCAACACTACACTACAGGAGACACCAACACTACAGGAGACACCAACACTAACACTACAGGAGACACCAACACTACACTACAGGAGACACCAACACTACAGGAGACACCAACACTACACTACAGGAGACACCAACACTACACTACAGGAGACACTAACACTACACTACAGGAGACACCAACACTACACTACAGGAGACACCAACACTACACTACAGGAGACACCAACACTACACTACAGGAGACACCAACACTACAGGAGACACCAACACTACAGGAGACACCAACACTACACTACAGGAGACACCAACACTACAGGAGACACCAACACTACAGGAGACAGTAACACTACACTACAGGAGACACCAACACTACAGGAGACAGTAACACTACACTACAGGAGACACCAACACTACACTACAGGAGACACCAACACTACAGGAGACACCAACACTACAGGAGACACCAACACTACAGGAGACACCAACACTACACTACAGGAGACACCAACACTACAGGAGACACTAACACTACAGGAGACACCAACACTACAGGAGACACCAACACTACAGGAGACACCAACACTACACTACAGGAGACACCAACACTACAGGAGACACCAACACTACAGGAGACACCAACACTACAGGAGACACTAACACTACACTACAGGAGACACTAACACTACAGGAGACACCAACACTACAGGAGACACCAACACTACACTACAGGAGACACCAACACTACAGGAGACACCAACACTACAGGAGACACTAACACTACAGGAGACACCAACACTACAGGAGACACCAACACTACAGGAGACACCAACACTACAGGAGACACCAACACTACACTACAGGAGACACCAACACTACACTACAGGAGACACCAACACTACACTACAGGAGACAGCAACACTACAGGAGACACCAACACTACAGGAGACACCAACACTACAGGAGACACCAACACTACAGGAGACACCAACACTACAGGAGACACTAACACTACAGGAGACACCAACACTACAGGAGACACCAACACTACACTACAGGAGACACCAACACTACAGGAGACACCAACACTACACTACAGGAGACACCAACACTACAGGAGACACCAACACTACACTACAGGAGACACCAACACTACAGGAGACACCAACACTACACTACAGGAGACACCAACACTACACTACAGGAGACACCAACACTACAGGAGACACCAACACTACAGGAGACACCAACACTACAGGAGACACCAACACTACACTACAGGAGACACCAACACTACACTACAGGAGACACCAACACTACACTACAGGAGACACCAACACTACACTACAGGAGACACCAACACTACAGGAGACACCAACACTACACAACAGGAGACACCAACACTACAGGAGACACCAACACTACACTACAGGAGACACCAACACTACAGGAGACACCAACACTACACTACAGGAGACACCAACACTACAGGAGACACCAACACTACACTACAGGAGACACCAACACTACACTACAGGAGACACCAACACTACAGGAGACACCAACACTACACTACAGGAGACACCAACACTACAGGAGACACCAACACTACACTACAGGAGACACCAACACTACACTACAGGAGACACCAACACTACAGGAGACACCAACACTACACTACAGGAGACACTAACACTACAGGAGACACCAACACTACACTACAGGAGACACCAACACTACAGGAGACACCAACACTACACTACAGGAGACACCAACACTACAGGAGACACCAACACTACACTACAGGAGACACCAACACTACAGGAGACACCAACACTACACTACAGGAGACACCAACACTACACTACAGGAGACACCAACACTACAGGAGACACCAACACTACACTACAGGAGACACCAACACTACAGGAGACACCAACACTACAGGAGACACCAACACTACACTACAGGAGACACCAACACTACACTACAGGAGACACCAACACGGGCGGCACGGTGGTGTAGTGGTTAAACACTGTCGCCTCACAGCAAGAAGGTCCAGGGTTCGATTCTCGCTTGGGGACCAGGTTTCCATGATGCCAAGTACCCAGGTGGGGTATCTCCTAGGCCTTTCTGTGTGGAGTTTGCATGTTCTCCCCCGTGTGCTCGCAAGGGTTCCCCCCCCCGATAAGATAAACCCAATGTAAAAACATGCACAACAACAGATCGCTAACGCTGTGGCGTCCTTGATGAAGACGGACAGGAGCACTTGGATTGGTCCCCGGGGCGCGGCTCACGTTGACGCCCTAGCTGCTCCCGGCTGCCCATGGGGGGAAGGACGACGGGATGGATTAGGCGCAGAGACTCTATCGCATCGGCGACTCCGGCTTGGTCAGTCGTCCCTACTAACACAATTGGCAGTGTTAGCGGGTGGGAAGCCGGTGGGGTGTGTATCCTGGTCGTTGTAAACAGCGACTCCTACTGGTCGGTCGGGGCGCCTGTTCAGCAGGGAAGGGATCTGGGGGAGATAGTGTGATCCTCCCACGTGTTACGCTCCCCCAGTGAGAGTCCTCGCTGTTAGGTGAAAAGAAGCGGCTGGCTGACTCCACATGTATCGGAGGAAGCATGTGAGAGTCTTCAACCCTCCCTAGACCGGCAAGTGGGGGGAAAATGCGCGCAGCGACTAGGAAGAGAATTGGCATAATGACTAAATTGGGGATGGGAGAAAAATACGGAAAAATAGGGGGAGAAAAAATTTATTAAAAAAAAAAGGAGACACCAACGTCTACACTACAGGAGACGCCAACACACCCCATGTGATTTTATTTCCTGCTTCCTCTTTAACATGAAGAAAACATATTAGTGAACAGATGAATTCACTCCCCTCCTGAATGACACAGAGATTACCCACTTACCACGCAGCTGTTTCCTCCAGAGCTTAATCTCAGAGACCAGCTAAATGCCAGGCCTGCCTGACCCAGGACCATGCACAGGGGGCATAAAGGCATATTCATAAAACAGCCACATCCACACCTGTCTCTCCCCATAGCTGCAAATGGGTGTGTTTTAGTGTGCGTGTATGTGTGTACGTGTATGTGTACGTGTTGTGTATGTGTGTGTGTGTGCATCTATGTGTACGTGTATGTGTGCATGTGTATGTGTGTGTATGTGTATATGTATGTGTGGGTGTGCATGTCTGTGTGTGTGTGTGTGTGTGTATGTGTGTGTGGGTGTGCATGTCTGTGTGTGTGTGTGTACGTGTATATGTATGTGTGTGTGCATGTGTGGGTGTGCATGTCTGTGTGTGTGTGTGTGTGTGCATGTGTGGGTGTGCACAGGGGCGGAGCTATAGGCGCGGCTGGGGAGGCAGCTGCCTTAGGGCCCGCCCACCGTCTGGCGGGAGGGGGGTTTAGGAACAGGGCGTTTTGCACAAATCCAGCGCTCCCTTTCCTTGGCTGTGACGTAGCCACGTAAATCTCACAAGCAGCGCGGAGGTGATATTTTTCTCTGATGTCGCGTTCACGTTACGTGGGAAGAATCGGAAGAATCAGCTTCCGACTGGGAAAAACCATTCACGTCAGCCTCCTAGTTGTAATTCCTACTAGGACATATGGGATTTTTTATAGACCCCGATATCTCCCACTTCGCGTCACGAATTGCGGAAGTATGGATGTGGGCGTTTTGATCGAGTCAATGCGTGAAGGCTTCCTAGTTGTAGCAACGAGATGTCCTCTGGTTCTTCCGCTTCTTCCCACGTAACGTGAACGCGACATCAGAGAAACATATCGCAAGCTATGTTCAACATAATAAGTCACCTGAAACATGAATGAATGAATGAATGAAAACTTTATTAACAGATTGCAGAATGGGTACAGTACAGTACAGCTCAATACATACAATTGTTAAGGGGATGCAGACCAGAGAAAGACTTTCGTCTTGTTTACATCAGGGTCCCCCACATCACCACCGCTACCATGGTGTATTAAAATCCGACGACGCCGAGCAGCTAAAGGGGACATTTACCGAGGACCAGCACAAAGTGTGGATATATTATGATTTAACAAGTCTTATCTGTCCAGGACGATGACAACATTATTGCAGGTAAGCTAACTAGTACTACTAACGTTATCACGCTAGCTTGGATGCTAACTAACGTAATGTGAATGAATGAATGAATGAATGAATGAAAACTTTATTTAACAGATTGCAGAATGGGTACAATACAGTACGGCTCGTTAAGGGGATGCAGACCAGAGAAAGACGTTTGTCTTGTTTACATCAGGGTCCCCCATTTTCAATTCATAGTGATTATAGAAAACATATACGTTACCACCTAGCCACAATCTATGGTATTTCTAGGTTACCACATGGGTGGCGCACGTGAACACTTTGTGAATTATGTGAGGGTGTATCATGATGATGGTAATTTGGCACTTAACGAACGTTACCTATCATTTTGCCGTTTTGCATAGTGCACTGCATAGTACCAGAGATGACAAAAGTTATGTGGTAACATAGGTCGCATCACTGCCAGTAGTCGGCATATTACCCAATTCTGACTCTGGTATTAGTCAACTAACGTACTGTTAGCCAGCTACTGTAATAACGAAACTGAAATATCTAATGATGATAGTCAATCATAAAGACAGAAAACACTCTCATCACAGACAAGCTGGATCTGGCCAAATACCTAAACATGTCATGGTGAATGAATGAAAACTTTATTTAACAGATTGCAGAATGGGTACAATACAGTACAGCTCAATACATACAATTGTTAAGGGGATGCAGACCAGAGAAACACTTTCGTCTTGTTTACATCAGGGTCCCCCATTTTCAATTCATTATAACATAATGACATACAGATAGACAGTAGTGCTACATCTATACATGACATACCAGATTTGCAAATACAGTACTGTTTGTGATACGAAAAGAGTCCAGAAAAGAGAGTATATACATTTGACGTATTATTATTGTATTGTGATATGTTTTGTTTCATGTTGGATTTTTTTTTTTTTTTTCTTTTTTTTTTTATAATACAATAAATATCGGGGGGGGGGGGGGGGGGGCCCGAGCTGTCAATCTCGCCTCGGGGCCCGTGGGGCATTCCAACCGCCACTGGGTGTGCATGTCTGTGTGTGTGTGTGTGTGTGTGTGTGTGTGTGTGTGTGTGTGTGTGTGTGTGTGTGTGTGTGTGTGTGTGTGTGTGTGTGTGTGTGTGTGTGTGTGTGTGTGTGTGTGTGTGTGTGTGTGTAATGGTAGTGACTGAGAAATGACCCATGGCCTGCACCACGGGTATCATGGTTGAAATGAGATTATGCCAAGGTATTATTTGAGTGCAAAAGTGGTATCATAGCAATAGATGTTGTTTTACCATTGTAGTAACATT
>NC_140181.1:19076103-19158603 GCF_963971535.1 Notolepis coatsorum
CCATTCTGCAATCTGTTAATAAAGTTTTCATTCATTCATTCAGAGTCTGTGATGCAGTCAAACAGCCACCTCTAGGAGAAGGAGCCCCGCTTGGCACTTTGTTTACATTTCTTTGTCCGACGTGTAGGTTGGAGTTGAGTGGGTACAGGGGGGGGGGGGGGGGGGGGGTTGCTATATTGCCGGCCACGGGTCAAGGCTCTGCCAAGAGAGGTCTGCAGACATTCAGTATATTAACCTTCTATAGTGTGGCAGTGAAAGGGTTATCCTTCTGTAGTGTGGTAGTGAAAGGGTTAACCTTCTGTACTGTGGTAGTGAAAGGGTTAACCTTCTGTACTGTGGTAGTGAAAGGGTTATCCTTCTATAGTGTGGCAGTGAAAGGGTTAACATTCTGTAGTGTGGTAGTGAAAGGGTTAACCTTCTGTACTGTGGTAGTGAAAGGGTTATCCTTCTGTAGTGTGGTAGTGAAAGGGTTATCCTTCTGTAGTGTGGTAATGAACGGGTTAACCTCCTGTAGTGTGGTAGTGAAAGGGTTAACCTTCTGTAGTGTGGTAGTAAACGGGTTAACCTTCTGTACTGTGGTAGTGAAAGAGTTATCCTTCTATAGTGTGGCAGTGAAAGGGTTAACATTCTGTAGTGTGGTAGTGAAAGGGTTAACCTTCTGTACTGTGGTAGTGAAAGGGTTATCCTTCTGTAGTGTGGTAGTGAAAGGGTTAACCTTCTGTAGTGTGGTAGTGAACGGGTTAACCTTCTGTAGTGTGGTAGTGAAAGGGTTAACCTTCTGTAGTGTGGTAGTAAACGGGTTAACCTTCTGTAGTGTGGTAGTGAAAGGGTTAACCTTCTGTAGTGTGGTAGTAAACGGGTTAACCTTCTGTAGTGTGGTAGTGAAAGGGTTAACCTTCTGTACTGTGGTAGTGAAAGGGTTATCCTTCTGTAGTGTGGTAGTGAAAGGGTTATCCTTCTGTAGTGTGGTAGTGAACGGGTTAACCTTCTGTAGTGTGGTAGTGAAAGGGTTAACCTTCTGTAGTGTGGTAGTAAACGGGTTAACCTTCTGTAGTGTGGTAATGAACGGGTTAACCTTCTGTAGTGTGGCAGTGAAAGGGATAAGTTACTACACCCACACATCAGACCAAAATTGTAAAGAAAAAAGAAAAAGAGAAAAAAAGGAAACAAACTGCAATACCAAGCAAGCGCGGGTTCTTTTGCCTCGAGGTCACCGTTTGATGGCATTACAGATTCTACCTTTAATTGCTGACAAGGACCACATTTCCACACAGGGGGTGAATTCAATAAGGTTCTCGTCTTACAGTAAAACTCTCTGTGTGGAAAAGTCATCGACAGCAAACAGAAACTGTAGTTCCTTTATTCGTTGGTTGAACAGTCCAAGTGTGACCTCTGACCTTTTGGTCCACACAGAAGACAAATTCACCACTTAGGCTTCGAACAAACAGTGGCGTATTAACAGTTGGGTGACAGCTTCCTCCTATTATAACCCCCCCCCCTGTGTTAACCCTTTCACTACCACACTACAGAAGGTTAACCCTTTACTATCACACTAGGGGTCTCAAACTCGCGGCCCGCGGGCCAATTGCGGCCCGCTGGATGATATTTTTCATTTTAATTTTTTTTGCAGTCATGTCATCACAAACACTGGCATTTAAAGGGTACAAATAAAACAATTCCTGCACCAGAATGCAGGAAATGAAGTCTTTGTAACACAAAATCTCCTGGTGGGGGACCCCCCGCTTAAAAAGTGGCCTGACTGGGGCTATATTTCGCACTATATATCCTGGCCTGAATGATTTCCCCAGTCTGGCCCTGGTTAAAAGCCTCCAATGCTTATTAGTTTGTGTGCGTTTGAACGTTTGCATGTTTCAACCATACATTTCCATAAAAATAAAAATAAATACTTGAAACCCTTTTTGTGTGGAATATTTGATGCGGCCCAGCCTCACCCAGACTCTAACTCCAGCGGCCCTCAGGTAAATTGAGTTTGAGACCCCAGTAATAGACGGTTAACCGTCTGTAGTTTAACCGTCTGTAGTGTGATAATAAAGGGTTAACCTTCTGTAGTGTGGTAGAGAAAGGGTTAACCCTTTGCCATGTGGTAGTGAAAGGGTTAACCTTCTGTATTGTCACAGTAATCCGCTCTCCACAACAGAATTGGAGCTGGAATGCTCCCGAACACATGGCCGCATGCCATCGCTCACCATCCTCTCTGCACCCTGACGCAACTGTGAGTGAGTGGCGGAGGACAAAAGGGTTCAAGACGCGCGCGAGAGAGAGAGAGTGACTGCCGTGACCTCGCGGGTCAGCTGTGACCTCGTGAATGAACAGACCCCCCCACCGACCCCACCCCACCCCACCGCCCTCTTGGCCAACTGAGGCCTCCCTGGGAATATGGGAGCGCTGATCCGGAGGGCCGAGCGTTCTCCTGCAAGGACTGGGAAGAAGGCGGTGGCCGGGCTGGAATGCCGGGTCGTGCCTCTCTCTCTCTCTGCACATTCCTCTGCGTTCTGCTCGACAGCAGAACTGCGTCAGGGCTGCTAGACTACGGCAAAAACGATCATCACGGTTATCGCGATTGAAATCGCCATTTATTAAAACACGATTACTCGTCGATTTGATAAGACATCGTCTACGAGTCACTAGACGTTTCAAAATAACTGGAGAAACGTGCCGCGGCTCCGTCTTAGCACCACCGCTGTGAAGGAAGGGTGCGCTGCATTTACGACACAAGACACAAGGAATCTTGTTTATCTTGTTTTCATGGTCGTGGCGGGGAAGCCAAAATCCTAATTGAAAAATCGCAACTGGATGAATGGCCCGGGTCCCGTGACAGACCGCAACACAACCGCCTGTACGCTGGATGCCTGCGATGCTTGTGGCTTTAAAAAAAAACATCCATCTCCAGAGCGAGCGACGTGATGACGCTTCACAGCCCGAGGCTGGCGGATCATGGGAGCGTTGCTTCAGGGCGATGCTGAAGTGAAAGTGGACTCTGTACGGCGTGGAAAAACTACAAACACATTGTGTACATTCGCTCCACCCCCCCCCCCCCGATGCCTGGTCACCAGATCCCAGTTGTGTGGAATTATAATTAATTTCTTTCTTTTGAAGTAAAAAAAGAAATCCCTACAAACAGCTGCGGCTCGGAGAACAAAGTAGCCATTCTTTCAAAACCTCTGTGTGAAATAATAAGCAAATCAAGTCAAAATGCCACATGTTTATTTTTAGGTGCTTGTAGCTTTGGCAAGAGAAGAAGAGGATCAATCTGAATCATCAAAAGTACAAAAAGCTGGAACCAATTTGCTCGATACAAAAACAGCGTCTGCTGCACAGGGTCATTTATTTAACGGTCAAAATTAAACTTGGTACGTAGAGAACACCCCTGAAATGTTGCTTCACTCTGTACATAAAAAATAAAAAATAAAATATCAAACATGTTAAAATAAATAAATAACTTAAACGACACCACAGAAGTAATAACAAAATTATGTACAGGTGTTAAAACAAAAATCACGAAGCAACCGCATGTAATCAAAGACGGGTCCATGTCTAGCCATTAAAACATGGAGAGGTGCAACTGTACGGTTTTAACGCTTGGTCCCATTCTCTTGTGGCGCTGCTCGTCCCGTGGAGACCTCTCGCACGCCGTCGTCATGCCGACGAGCCCCCGGTTCCTTCTTTTTGACAAAAATGAACGGCGTCTTCCTTTCCTGTTCACCAGTCATTCTGTCCACGATACTGCATGTGGAGTTAACGGGGAAATTGCGTTTCACCAAAAGGACGTTGTGTTTTTGTTAACATTCCAATTTTCTAGAAGCCAAATTTGCCAACGACAAATGACCGGACGTCGCGGAGGACGCACAGACGCTGGTGACCTAATCTGCGACGCGAAGCTCGCTTTGGATTTGAACCGCTGCTTCAGAGGGAGAAATGTATATTCGATTCCGGGGAGACGGGAAGCTGCCAGAACTACGTCACGTGAGAGAGGTCCAATTCTTTGGGAGTTAGTCAGACCGTCGTGGGTGAAGTTCTTTTAAGTCTTTTGGTCCGTTACGCCCGATGTCCTCAGAGCTTGCTCTCCTCCTCCTCTACGCCCGACGTCCTCAGAGCTTGCTCTCCTCCTCCTCTACGCCTGACGTCCTCAGAGCTTGCTCTTCTCCTCCTCCTCTACGCCTGATGTCCTCCTCCTCTACGCCTGACGTCCTCAGAGCTTGCTCTCCTCCTCCTCCAGCGGCCGGTTCAGGCCGGGGATGAACTTCAGGAGGCGCCTGCGGAAGCTCTTCTGCTTGGGCTTCCTCTGGAGCGAGTTGAAGCCTCCTCCCTGCTTGTCCCCGGGGCCCGAGGAGGAGGAGTTGGACCCCCCCCTCAGGTAGCTGCGCGTGCTGGCGCTGCGCGTCAGGTGGGTCTTGGCGCTGGTGAAGAGCTCGCTGGCCGGTCGCAGGCGGTGCGGTCGCTGGGCCGCCGGCTGCTGCTGCTGCTGCTCCTTCCGCTTGCCGGTGCCATCCGAGTCGTCGTTCTCCCGGTAGGTCTGGTAGAGCGGCTCGTCCTCCGGGGCCGTGGTGGTACTGAGGCGGCTGGTGCTGCTGCTGGTGCTGCCGGTGCCGGTGCCGCAGCGCAGGGCCCTCAGGGCGGCCGGGCTGGGGGCCCCCTGGCTGCCGTACACCCCCGCCGACTCCAGGGACTCGTACACCGCCGCGTCGCTCATCACGATGCCTGTCAAGTCAAGTCAAGTCAAGAGTTTTATTTGTCACGGCATACAAGCATACAGTGGCAGAGAAGGAGTTCACGTTTTCAAGTTTAGTTTTATTTGTCACATATAATATAAGGTATATAACATTACAGTGAAATGTTTGGTTCTGTATATGAATCCCCTGAGATTGTGCTTCATACAGTAAAACAAGCATAACAAGCAACAAGCATAACATAACATAGCAAGCAAGTAAAATACAAGCAAGTAAAACATACACAAACACACTGTAGCACCCACTCCCCACACTTTATATTTATTGATGAAGGATTGCACTACAACTCGTACACCTTACTGTAAATTGTACCTAAATTGTACCTCATCCCATTTCTGCTTTGCACTATATAGTATTGTATATTAGTACACTGCATAGTATTGTATATTATATGGTAACTCAGTTACGTCTATTCTGCATCGAACATTGTACATATGTCTATACTGAACACTGTGACCTCATTTTCTACTTCTAAATTACATGCTATACTATGTTATTTGATACTATCTTGTCTAGCACAGTCTCTGGAGCGTAACAGTAAGAAGCATTTTGTATGAAAGTATTCTGTACTTCTGTATGACAACTATTAAAGAAACTTGAACTTGAAACTTGAAGTCAAAAGAATAAGACCAAACACTATAAAGTGCAAACAAAATGCAAAGATGAGGTAGAGATGTAGTGAAAGTATTTTTGTAATAGATAGATCAAATATGGTGTAGTGTTCAAAAGTGTTTAAAGTGAATGTTAAGGTGAGTGTTTAAAGTGAGTGTGTGCATGTGGATGTGTGTGGATGTGTGTGCAACGAGTGTAGAATGGGTGAGTTAGTGTTGCATAGAGTCATTGAGCATCCTGATGGCCTGGGGATAGAAGCTCCTTCACGTCACGGTAAAATAGCAGGCTGTCGCTCGTTTTGTCGGCTGCAAAGACGTGCCGTCATGAGAGCTCCGCGGTACGGACGGGGCGGGTATGCAAAGAAGGAGCGATCAGACTCATGAGAGTCCTCTTTGACGAATGGCAGTATCGGTTTGTGCATAGATACTGCCTTTTAACAGGCGAGCGCAGTAACATTCAAATGAGAACCATCGATTCATCCAAATGACGTACCGTGAACCAGCCTCTGCTCCTGCATCATCAGTGATCGGTATTCATCCCATTTTTCATGCAGCGTTTGCTGGAAAATAAATGAAAAACATATTTATATTAATAATAATAATATATTTGATTTGTAGGGGCGCTTTATATTTGTGGAACAAGTCTCAAAGTGCTACAGTGTAGAAGAACATACAAAATAGAAAGAGAGTAAAAAAAGAACATAAAATAAGTAGGACTAAAACTAGTAAAAAGAACACAAAGTGCGTGGAGCTAAAACTAGATAAAAATCAACAAAAGGCTCTATTAAAAAGATGTGTTTTGAGGCCCTTTATTATAAAATATTATTGAATGCTTGCAACAAAATATGTTTACGACCCCAACGGCACCAGCGTTTGTGTGTCTCTGGGGCGGGCAGCGTACTGCATCAGGGTGTCTGCGGGTTTCAACAAGTTACATTTAAAGGAACACGCCAACATTTGGGGAAATTAGCTTACAGTCTTCTCCAGAGAGAGACAAGAAGATAGATACCAGTTTCCTCTCTGTGCGTTCAGTAGAAAGCTATCTGGCTGCATGTTAGCCTAGCTTAGCACAATGAATGAAAGCGGACAGTGCCGGTTAGCCTGGGCATTGTCCAACTAACACCTCTCCCGAAGTCTAACCGGCCATGTCCACTTCCATTCATTGTGCTAAGCTAGGCTAACGTGCAGCCAGATCTTTCTACTGAACGCACAGAGCGTGTTCCTTTAAGACCTTTTTAATACCACTTGGGAGCAAAATCTTATACCAATTTCACGACTATACTAAGATACAACAACACATACCGACACTGAACTGGCGGCTGCACTTGAAATGTAAGGCTTTTTAATACCTCTTAAGGCCTTAAAATGAGAATTATACATTTAATACTTTTTAATACCCTGCGTATGCATGGTGACCACCTGGGGGGTTGTGATGGCTGTGCAGACTAACCCATCCTACCTGCTAAATTATATATATAGTGTAAAAAAGGAGAGATCATCCCTTTCTTCCCTCTGCCATAACAATGAAGCCGAACGCTGTAATTTGGGGAGAGAAAGGAGACTAGCAGAACAATCATTTGGAAATGTGTATAATTATTCGTAATCTCGTGTCGTCGTAAATACATATATACTGCGGCTGTGAGAACCACGCGTAATACCTCTCTGTATAGTAAACATGTAGGTCTACTGTAAACTCAATTGTAGGGACCTGCGCATGTAAACAATATGGGGGAAGCGGTAACTTTCTACCCAGGTAACTTCCTAGCTCCAGGTAACTTTCTACCCAGGTAACTTCCTAGCTCACACACTTTAGACACTAACACACTTTATATTTATATATTATATTATTGGCAACTCATTGCACATAGCCAAGCCTCGCACCTTACCTTACCACCACAAGGTGGCACCACAAGCTACCATGTCCCATTTACCTCATCCCATTTATATTGTATTGTAACTACTCTGCATTGTATATTGTACATATGTATATTGAACATTGTTTACACTTGTTTAAGTACTTGACTTTATTATACTTTTTATAATTATCTATTTTTACCTAGCACACTCTCAGGAGCAAAACAGAAAGAAGCATTTCATACAAAAGTATCCTGTATTTCTGTATGACAACTAATAAAGAAACTTAAAACTTGAAACTTGAACTCCAAGGTAACTTCCTACTCAGGTAACTTCCTACTCAGGTAACTTCCTACTCAGGTAACTTTCTACTCAGGTAACTTTCTACTCAGGTAACTTCCTACTCAGGTACCTTCCTACTCAGGTAACTTCCTACCTAGATAACTTCCTACTCAGGTAACTTCCTACTCAGGTAACTTCCTACCTAGATAACTTCCTACTCAGGTAACTTTCTACCTAGATAACTTCCTAGCTCCAGGTAACTTTCTAGCTCCAGGTAACTTCCTAGCTCCAGGTAACTTCCTAGCTCCAGGTAACTTTCTACTCAGGTAACTTCCTACCTAGATAACTTCCTACTCAGGTAACTTCCTACCTAGATAACTTCCTACTCAGGTAACTTTCTACCTAGATAACTTTCTAGCTCCAGGTAACTTCCTAGCTCCAGGTAACTTCCTACCCAGGTAACTTTCTACCCAGGTAACTTCCTAGCTCCAGGTAACTTCCTAGCTCCAGGTAACTTCCTACCCAGGTAACTTTCTACCCAGGTAACTTCCTAGCTCCAGGTAACTTCCTACCCAGGTAACTTTCTACCCAGGTAACTTTCTACACAGGTAACTTCCTAGCTCCAGGGATCCCACCTTCGACTGTCTAGTTATGAAAACACCCCCCCCCCCCTTAATTATACTCTTCTGAGGTTCAGATCTTCCTCCAGAGCTTCATAAAAGCCCTGTTGCAGCTTCTCCCTAGAACAGCCATTTCACAGGCAACATCAGCGTTCAGACCTTGATGGATTACACCGGGGACAGCTGCTGTAATCTGTGGGGGGAAAGCAAGCCCTCTTTTCGAGAGGTATCGCCAAACGCTTTTTTTTTTTATAACCACCATCTGTCGAGTACGTTGCCCCGTCTGCGCCGGGCCTCCCCGCACGCGCAGCGCAACCCTCCGTTGGGGGGTGGGGGGACAGGTGGGGAGGGGAACGAGGGTCTATATCCAACCCCCCCCCCCCCCCCCCACGGCGGGAGAGCTCGGGAGAAGCTGCGTTTGCCGTCGGCGGCCTGGGAGCTGCCAAACACGCATCTAGACTAAAACTCACAGCCGCTGTTTTTAAAGAGAGCTACTCTCTGGTGGAGAAAAGTGCACGTTTTTCCCTTTAAGTAGAAATACCTTAGATAGAGGAGTACTCTCTGTTAAAAAGTAAGGGATGGATTATTTGCTTTGAAATTAAGTTGAGTAAAAGTATTAAAAAAAAAAAGAACACACCGATATTAGGCGAAACACGCTTACAGTCTGTCTTGGTCTCAGCATATTAATTATATTGTTTTAAAAATGGGAAGAGCAATTGGTATTTCCAGGAAATGTGCTTCTTTTGTTGCCCCGTCCCCTTTTATGTCAGATAGTGCAAAGTTTAGTTTTATGTCATCTTGACTATTGCTCTGCGATGTGGTCATCTGCTGCCAGTGGTGACCTCAGGAAGCTCCAGGTGGTCCAGAACAGGGCAGCACGGTTGGTACTGGGCTGCTCACTAAGGTCTAATGTGAGCCGTATGCATGCCCGCCTCTCTTGGCTTAACGTTGAAAATAGATTGTCTTTTAATATACTTGTGCTGTTCAAGTTGGTCATGGTTCATTATGCATTGTGTGTACTGACTTTTAATAATTGTTTTTTGCAATAGTGATTGTTTTTGTATGTTTTTTGTGTGTGGACCCCAGGAAGACTAGCTGGTTGCTATCACACCAGCTAATGGGGATCCTTAACACTTTGGCTGCCTAAGGTTAAATTCATGATATACCATAGATTGCCAGCGCTATTTGTCTATGGAGAAAGTCCCCTTCTTTGCAGGGCTATAACTTTTTAAATTCTATTGCTACATTGCCATTATTAGGGCCCATTCAAAGTCCTATATGTATTGTTCATTGTGTAGCAACGTTAAACTTTTTCATTCACATATTCATAGTAAAGTATGGTCTAATGTATAAGTATGTTTTCATCTCTTTCTGCAACTTTCTCCAGAACGTGATATATAGCCCCAAATGCATTATATTGATGATGAAATACAGTTTGATGGCAATCAGCGCGATATAAAAAATTCCAACTAGACGTACTTCTAGAAGTTACTACACGTCATCTGATGTTGACCGGATGGGCGAGGGGGCGTTTATAATTCTGTGGGCAGCGTTATACCAATCATCTAATGTGGGACAAATGTTGATAATAGCAGTTAGTATCGAAGACGGTAACGTTACACGCTGAAACTCACCCCAGTCTCCGCGCGCCGTTGGGCGATCATTGTAGAGTAGAAATCTTATCATTATGGGATATATTTTTACCCGGTCCATCTCCAGCTTGTATAATGGTATATACGTCCAAATCATGTTGTTTATCGAGTTATTGCCAATCGATCACCGTGTAGCGTGACGAGCCAGAGTCCCATGACCTATAGCGAGCGCCCGGAAGTACTACGGACGTCTAGCACAACCTCTATGCCACATCCTGTTTGGCGATTGCGCCGATCGGCCACCAGATGGCGCTCCTGAACCGCCAGAGAGCTCAGTGGGTCCTGCTGGTGGATCTCAGGCCAGCGGAGGGGACATATGAATCCGATCGCAGATTTTTGAAATATTGATATAAGGACGACGTAACGCGTCCTCCGGCAACTTTAGCATGGCCAGCAAAGACGTCTAAAGACGGTTCCCGGCAGCCAAAGTGTTAATAAAGTCAAGTCAAGTCAAGTCCAGAGTCAGACAAGGAGATATCTATCCAGCTGCGAGCTAGCCTAGCTTAGCGCAAATGAATGGAAGCGGATACGGCCCATTAGCCTCGCTTAAAACTCCGGGTGGGGCGTTTTTGTCCAACAGCTAGGCTAGCCGGTCCGTATCCACGTCCACTCATTTGTGCTAAGCTAGGCTAGCTTGCAGTAGGATAGCTTTCTACTGAAGGCACAGAGAGGAAATCGGTATCCATCTTCATGTATGGAGAGGGGACACTAACTGTTACACCGCTGAATGGCATGCTGGGTACAGGTAGCTAGCTACAAAACCATACGTTAACGTGGAAGCTCAGCCATTTCAAGCATCAGTGTAACTTTCAGGAATTAATGCTTTTGTTCTTGGAAATAATATTATCTTGCAGCGACATTGAATGATAGCAGCCAGCCGGGGGGGGGGGGGGGGGGTATGAATAGTCCCCAGTGACTATCGAATAGTAATGTAGTGAGTCTTGCCCACATGTCAACACAGAGGAGTGAGAGACTCACCTTCAGATACTGAAGCCGAGCCTCCAGCTCCGCTTTTCGGATGGAGTCGCTGTAAATGGTCTCCAGTCTGGAAGAAACCCACAGAAAAACAGTAGTTAATATAAGCATCGGGGGAAGTGCTAATAAAACACTACCAAGACTTACACACAACACACTCCGTTAAAACAGAGGAGGAATTCGGCGAAACCATATGAAGGGCTCTTTTCATTAAAAACCCTTTTCAATTTACAACCGCGTTGAAGAACATGTACAATTTCCACTCAGACACTTTACTGAAGTGTTTTCGGAATGAGACAAGAGAGGGGGGAGCCTTTGGGCGACTGTTTTATAGAGCCGCTTTTCACTTGAGCCGTTAGCTATGGGCCCGATTTATACTTGCTAAAAGAGGGAGGAATCGTTTGATGATGCGAGTCAATAAAGTCCACACACAGACGGGTGCTTTGATGTGGCTAACCTCACTGCTTGTGCAGAAGCGTTCAAAGCATATAAATGGAGACTCACTAATAGCCCTGTTTTTTTTTTTTATTATTATTTTATATTTATTATTTTACAAGCAGAGAATGAGTGTGTGAGAGTGTGTTTCCAGTTAAACGCCCCCTCATCCAGCTACTCGTGCAAAGGGTCCGAAATAACAGCAGCATGGAAAACACGTTGTTTTTTAGAGCGTCGATAATCAAAACATGTTGTTTTTAAGTGTATTAAAGAGCGTCGATAATCAAAACATGTTGTTTTTAAGTGTATTAAAGAGTGTCGATAATCAATTTAGCTTCAGGTGTAGCTTTTAAAACCGTAACTTTCCAATGGATAGTTTTTTGTTTCTATTCCATTTTGTTTCTTGGAAGCAGAGGATATTATCGTTTTGGTAGCATTTCATTGGCAGCACTAGTGCAAGACAATAGGGCTGAAAACTAAATCACATATAGTGTGTTATTCTATATAGTTAACTGTATAGTGAGTGAGTGAGTGAGTGTGTGTGTGCGCGTGTGTGATTCTTCAGAAAAAGAGCTTCATTCCAGCTGGATTTGCGATAGCTTTGATTACAAATTCCAACAACTTCTGCTTCCAATATTTCCGACAAAGTGAAGACGGAGGCCTGTGAGTTGTCAGCACAGAACTGAGTCCCGGTTTGTGATAAATCACATTCTTCTAAAAGTCAGAATTATCCCTTAGAGCAATTGAATACGCGTGACCGAAAAATTACCACTGTTGTTCGGTTTAAAAACAACATTCTGTTCCGTTCCCTGTCATGTCCCTGGACGGGGGGAGAAAGACCTGTTCCGTTCCCTGTCATGTCTCTGGACGGGGGGGAGAAAGACCTGTTCCGTTCCCTGTCATGTCTCTGGACGGGGGGGAGAAAGACCTGTTCCGTTCCCCGTCATGTCTCTGGACGGGGGGGAGAAAGACCTGTTCCGTTCCCTGTCATGTCCCTAGACGGGGGGGAGAAAGACCTGTTCCGTTCCCTGTCATGTCTCTGGACGGGGAGAAAGACCTACTTACCGAATGGTGTTGCCGCAGGCTCTGATGAGCTGAACGATCTCTTTGTGACGGAAACCATCGACGGTGGCCTCGTTCACGCTGGCTATGGTGTCCCCTGCAACACAAACAAGCCACGTTTAACACAAACAGTCAAACCCCGTTCACTCCGTTGCGGTTTCCTCGTGGCCGCGGCCTGCCACTCCCGACAGAGTCAGCCGGCGGTTTATAGAGGAATCAGAGGGTTTCTTTTTCTTCTTCAGACCCATATGTTACATTTGTAATACACATGTTCAAAACCCACTGCAGACGGCCGGGCGTACGGGCCGCACTGTATACAGACGACACCACCCTCTCTTTGTCTCGTTAAAGGAACCCACAGAAAACAGTGTAGCGTTATTAAAACACCACCGCTTAGACCGCTTAGTTCCGTTCCCGGCTGTGCGTCGTCGTATCTAGTAACGGTGAAATGAGTACATGAGTTTGAGGACACCAATATATACATTCACACTCGTCACAATATATTGACAAAACACATGAAAAACACCACACCTAAACAAAAAAACACTGCAATTAAGACAAAGCAAATAGACAGGCTCCGACTGAATCCATCACAATCTAATTAACAGATCAAATATCGAAATAAATTACTGGCATTGCGGTCAAGTTCACATAAGCCGCTTTGATGTGTTTTAGATACGCGTTTTAGATACGTGTTTTAGATATACGTGTTTTAGATATACGTGTTTTTTAGATACGTGTTTTAGATAGATGTTTTGAGAGCTTGGCGTTCTGTGAGGTTGAGGCCTGGTGCCTAGTTTCCCTTTTTAAAGAACCACCGTCTTTTCTCCCCGGGGGGGGGGGGGGGGGGGGGGTGGGGGGTGAGGTCATTGGCAGCGAGACGGAACAATACAGGAGGCATGTGGGGAATGTAGGAAGTGAAACTGAAGTGACACATGTAGGATGGATGGATGGATGAATGGATGAATAGAGGAAGGAGCAGGGTTCTCCATCAGCTTCCCACTTTCACACGCAAATTAGAGGGTTAGGAGCCTAGCTTGGTGTAGTGTAGAGGGTTAGGAGCCTAGCTTGGAGTATTAAATCAGGGTATCTGCAGGTTAAGTTACATTTAAAGACTTTTTAAGACCTGTTTAACCCTTTCACTACCACACTACCAAAGGGTTAACCCTTTCACTGTGACAATACAGAAGGTTAACCCTTTCACTACCACACGACACAGAGTTAACCCTTTCACTACTACACTACAGAAGGTTAACCCTTTCACTACCACACTACAGACGGTTAACCCTTTCACTGAAAGGTTAACCTTCTGTAGTGTGGTAGTGAAAGGGTTAATACCACTTGGATGCAAGATTTTATACCAATTTCCCGACCATACTAGCGAAGGAACGCAAAACGCTTAGCGACACTGAACTGACAATTTAAATTCTCACGAGTTCCATACAAGCTCTCGCCAGACGCACCGAGCTCCCGGTAACAATGACTTGAACACAAAAACATTTCATATGTTCAGTATTATTTAATCTCCCGACAGCCGGGCAGCCCCCCCCAAAAAAATGTAATACCTGTGCAAATGACATGTAAGACGTCTTAATACCTTTTAAGGCCTTAAATTGAGAATTATTAATTTAATACTTTTTAATACCCCGCAGGTACCCAGGAACTAAAATCAAGAGGCTAATGGCCTAATGTGGCCCAAATCTGGAAAATAGATTCAAGTGAAAAATTGTGAAAAAAATCCCTTGAGCAAGGCACTAGTCCTGTCGCGAAAGATCGGTGGGAGATGGGGCAGCCACCAGGCGTGAGGGTATGTCACCCTCTCTCACCCAAAGCTGCTATGGTAAAAAAAAATAAAAAATTTAAAGAGAGAATATCTTCTTTGTTATATTCCTTCTTTTATTGTGAAATAGTAGAATAGAATAATGGTTTTATGCAGTCACCGTTCCCTCTCGACCAGCTGGTATTCTTACGCCGAGATCGTGAGAAGAAAAAAAAAGTATATAACTTCTGTGAAGGTATTGGCTGAAAAATACACCAATTTTTTTTATAGAAAAGATACATTTAAAAGAAACGCCACCAATAAAAAAAAAAAGTCAGATGCCGACACTAGTGCGGGGAGTTGACGCATAGCACGTTGGCTGAAATAGCCCTCCGCACAAAGTGTTTGTTGACGGGAAGCCGGGTCGACACACTGCCATATTGACACTTCCCTAAACAGTGAGCTGAAAGTCGCTTACTTGTTGACACAGGGTTGACTACTGGCCTCCAGGCCCACAGCCCAGCGGCAGCTAAAGGGAGGATTGTGTGAAAACACGCCCGTCAGATCACCTCACTTCCCCCTCGATTGTCAACGCTTGACAAAAGAAATGATATATTTCATCAGATTCAGACAAAGTTAAAAGAGAGATAATAATTAAGCAAATGGTAGACGTCTAGGTATTAAAGGAACTATTAACCACTTTAAAAAGGGAACTTCTACTGTGTGCAGGTGGACCTCTTTAAACCTAGTGCTCACCAGAGATTATTATTATTATTTAATATTATTATTTATACTTGTAATTTTTCAGGAAATCTTAACCCCACGTCGCATGGGATGAATAAAACGAACAGAAAAAAGGCTAAAAGTCGACGGAGACCAAACCGACCAATTAGTCGACAAACTGGGCTGTTCACACCGGGAGCACTCCGATTCTGGAAAAAAATATTTAACCGGTCGTCGGCGCGTTCACACAGAGAATAAATTGGTTTTGAACCTGAAACATCGGTTCTCAGCTGGAACCAAAATGTTTTTTTTTTTTTCTTGCGAACCGTGACATCATCAGTGGGCGTGTCACACTTAAACCGGTGTGAACGCAGGCTGGTCGCCAGAGAGAACCAATGTTCTGAGAATCCAGAACGGAACCAGAGCCAGAGCCGTCTGCAGTGAGCCTCATCAACGAGGCTCGGGGACCCCCCCCCCCCCCCACTGACACCCCCCACTGTGCTACATTAACACGCCCTTACTGGACTAATATATTTGTATATACAATCAAAACTATTCATACTGGTTCATTCTTCACTGTTCATTTGCACAGCCCTGGTAAATATTCCATCCCACTGTGTTATTTTTATTCTAATTAGTGTGTATACTCGGATCACATCGTGCACAATTGTACAGCCCTGGCCTATTTTATTTTATAAATTCTATTCTATTGTATTTTAAATTGAGTTTATATTCCATTTGTTTTTATTCTACCGTAATTGTCCGTCCGTTAATGTCGCAAACGAAAACGACCAAAATCAAATTCCTTGTATGTGTAAAACCACTTGGCAATAAAGACCTTTCTGATTCCGATTGTGAAAAGCGGTACAACAGGAGGGATAAGTACCAGAATGCGTGGGGGGAACTTAACGGTTCTGGTCACTTACCGACTTTGAGTCCCGCTTGCCGGGCCGGGCTGTCGTCGTGGACCTTGCACACAAAGGTGCACATCTCCACCGAGTTCTGGTCCTGGTGGTGCAGCCCGTATGTCTGTGGGACGAGAGACGAGGCGTGTGTCAATACGTGTTACTCGGGGAAACAGCTCTGGGGCCACAGGTGTATTTCCTGTCAATTTCCTGTTCTCTTAACCCCTTTCACTGCCACACTACAGAAGGTTAACCCTTTACTATCACACTACAGACGGTTAACCTGAATCCTTGACACACAAAAAAACAAGATATGTTTTTCAGATTAACAATATTTTTATGTCGGGAGTGTCATGTGCTTTTCATAGTTAAAAGGCGATAGAGGTTAGGCGGCTGGGTGGCGCAGCGGTCTAAGCGTTCGTCACCACCTCGCGGGACACCGGTATCGACTCCGGCTTGGGCCGGCCGTCATACTGACTCAATTGGCAGAGTCAGCGGGAGGGAAGTCGATGGGTGGTAATCTGGTCGTTGTAAACAGCGACTCCTACAGGTCGGTCGGGGCGCCTGCACAGCAAGGACAGGAGATGTCGAGGGCAGTGTGAGCCTCCCACACGTTACACCTCGCCAATGAGAGTCCGCGCTGGCAGGTGAAAATCAGTGGCTGGCTGACTCCGCCTGTTTCGGAGGAGACATGCGATAGATTCTTCAACCCTCCCCACGACCGACCAGTGGGGGGCACATGCGAGCAACGATCAAGACAGGGGAGGGGGGAACTGGCACGACTAAATTGGGATGGGAGGAAAACTGAAAAAAAGTGGATAAAAAAAAAAAGACGATAAGAGGTTGAGCACTTTCTGGCGATTCACACTTCCAAGTAATATCTGCAACTGCAAGTTCATTGGCTTGTCCAAAACAGAATGATATGGCTCTTCCATCTCAAAAGTTAAATGAATGATTGTTAGACATAACCGTTTGATTGTTGTCAGAGGAACTTTGTTACGGCTCAGTGCTGAGCAGGGGTGTAAAAAGTACCCAGAAATTATACTTATGTGAAAGTATGGGTACCGTCTCAAAATCTTACTCAAGTAAAAGTATCTGGCTAAAAACACACTTGAGTAAAAGTCAAAACGTTTCTAATTTTAAATGTACTCAAGTACTAAAAAGTAAAAACTTTTTTTCTGACAGTCTATTCTCTGATAGCAGGTGTTTAATCAAAGATCCCCGCTTTCTAGTCTTGCACAAGGACCAATCAGCATGGGTATGGGCGGGTTCATTTTCCATTGATGGGGATTTGATTGGCTGTTTTTAAATAAAGAGCGGCCGGAGGATTAATAATGTTAACGTTAGTTCGGCCAGATAAACAAATATACTAATTAAAATGGTTGGACCTGCGAGATTTGTACTCTGTAGGTCTGCATTTTAAATGTAAGGAGTAAAAAGTATGTTTTTTTTCTCTGAAATGTAATTGAGTAAAAGTACAAGTATACAAACCTAATAATACTAGAGTAAAGTACAAATCCCCCAAAACAGTACTTAAGTATTGTAACAAAGTACAATTACTCAAGTACTTTACACCCCTGCTCAGTGCTGAGTATCCACCTCCTAGCGCGTACACCGACCGGCTGAAGCTCACCCAGAAGATACAGAAGGAAGGCAGATAATATCAGCCAACATGCGGTGAGCTCGTCCAAACATGCAAAATAACAGTTTTGTTGTTCCTCTTTGGTTGAATCGGAAACCACCCATGGCCTTTCAATCCGGAGAGTCTCTTCTTAGGCTCACGTGCCAATATATATAATAACACTGCTAATTTAGCTGTCATTTAGCTGAACGTTTTTATCCAAAGCGACATACAAATTCTGTACAACAAGTCAGCAGGAAGGGTACAACTCTGGCAGCTAAGGGTAAGTAATATTGTTAGTCAAAAACAGTGTTGAACTTGAGTGCTACGGTCTTGAGTCCATATTAGCATAGTAGGTCAAGTAGTCCTATATAATCATTTATGGAAATAGCTTTTTGAAATATGGAAAGAAATCGCATATGTTGCCATTGTTATGTCATTGCAAATAGCTCAGCTGTTGCCTAGCAACATAATTCTGATGAGTGTCGTATCTATCATTAGTGATGAAATAATCTGAGGGCAGAGTGATGGACAGAGTTGAGAGAGGGTTGAGGCTGCAGCATGCCTATAAATGACATCACCATAGTTCAAGACTGATGAGAAAATCTGGGAACCTATTCTGCATGTTCAAAATGACTGGTTGGTTCTTAGGGTTCCTCAATTTTGCTCTGAACTAGGAAAAACAGCTTTTTCCTTTGATGCTTCCAACACCTGGAACGCCCTCCAACTGACTCTGAAGCTGAAGGCTCTTCCTTCTCTGGCTGCATTTAAAAGTATGATCTCCGATCACCGTGTGTCGACTTGTAACCGTCTTAGCTGATTTTTTATTGTGCCTATATATATGAAATTGCTGATAAAACTGTCTTTTGTTTTGTAAGTTCAAGTTCAAGTTTCTTTATTAGTTGTCATACAGAAGTACAGAATACTTGTATACAAAATGCTTCTTTCTGTTACGCTCCAGAGACTGTGCTAGACAAAATAGATAACTATAAAATAAAATAAGTATAGCAAGTATAAAATAGAAGTCACGTACGTAGACACAAGTGTTCAGTATGTACATTATGTACAATGTTCAATGCAGAGTAGAAGTAACTGAGTTACCATACAATATACTATACAATAGTGAGTTGTTTGTTTAAAGTGAGTGTGTGCGTGTGGATGTGTGTGCTGTGAGTGCATTTGATGGTTGTTACATAGTGTTATTGTTCGTTGAGCATCGTGATGGCCTGGGGATAGAAGCTTCTTCTGAGTCTTTCTGTGCTTGCCATGAGACTCCGGTATCACTTGCCTGACCGCAGCAGTTCAAAGAGGCAGTTGTTTGGCTATATAAGCTCATCGTCGCTGTAAATGAGGGGTAACATCAGTGTCTTACGAGTTGAAATAAAGGTTTGAATTGAAATTCCAGTGACCTTTTAGTGGTTCATCATCAGTGACCTTTTTTCACACACACCACGGTTTCTCTAAGGAAGCAGGTCAGCGCAGGCCACGGCTAGACTTCCCTATACGTCATGCGAGGAGAACCGTGACGGACGGAAGGGTCGTCGCGTCCCTGGTGTAACGCGCCAACGCACATCGGTGCCAAGTGTGGAAACGTTCAGTTCGTTCCGCCATCGAGTTGAATGGGATCAGCCTTCTCCTCGTTTATGACCTTTGACCCTTTCACCACGCCGCACTACCAAACGGTTAACCCTTTCACTGCGACAATACAGAAGGTTAACCCTTTCACTGCCACACAACAGCCGGTTAACCCTTTCACTGCGACAATGCATAAGGTTAACCCTTTCACTGCCACACAACAGCAGGTTAACCCTTTCACTACCACACTACAGAAGGTTAACCGTCTGTAGTGTGATAGTAAAGGGTTAACCTTCTGTAGTGTGGTAGTGAAAGGGTTAACCTGCTGTCGTGTGGCAGTGAAAGGGTTAACCCTTCTGTAGTGTGGGATTGAAAGGTTAACCGTCTGTAGTGTGGTAGTAAAGGGTTAACCTTATGTAGTGTGGTAGTGAAAGGGTTAACCATTTGGTAGTGCGGTAGGCTAACGTCTGATATATCGGTTGATGTATATTTACATACAGCTTATATATATATATATATATATTGAACTTTAATACGGGCTTCAATAGAACCGGCACCAAACGTGTGGCACCAAGCGGAGTGCAGAACGCTGGTGTTCCGACGTGACGTCATTTATAAGTTTCCCTTGATGTCGTGAGGATCCCATCCCGTCAGTCAACATTCCACCGTTGCCAGGGCGATACAGACCCGCTTGGCCTGGGGTTTGAAAAATTCAGAGCCCAAGGCTCTCACTCAGTGTCAGAAAAGACAGGCACGCCACTTACATAAGCTGTCAGTGAATCAGTCACAAGGGTAGACAATAGACGGCCTCGGATCGAATAAAAGCATGTATGAAGCCCTGGTGGGGGCGTAGTACACACACCACACCACCCACCCGTTAAGTCAACGTTATTGGTGACGAAAATGACAAAAAGGATGATCTTTCAGGGCTGTTTGCATAATACGTTCAGATCCGTCAGTTTGTTTGCCCCGTCCTCTGTTTCTAGGCTAAGCCTCGTGCCCGGAGGCCCTGCTGGGGGAAGAACACGCACATCTCCCCTGCAAATGCAAATAGTGTATTTACATAGTGAATATTGACATTAGGTCCCTAGTGATATTAAAGAGACGGGAGAGAGGACGGACGGAGACGTCGAGGCAGGGACACAGGAAACGCTGGAGTCTGCAGCGCGTCCATCTCTGATGATGTCACTTCCTGTACTAGGCGGCCAGGCAGGAAGGGAGGAGCCCTCTATCTAGACCTTAACCCTTTCACTACCACACTACCAAAGGGTTAACCATTTCACAACCACACTACAGAGGGTTAACCTTTCACTGTCTACCACACTACAGAAGGTTAACCTTCTGTAGTGTGGTAGTGAAATGGTTAACCCTTTGCCGTGTGACAGTGAAAGGGTTAACCTTCTGTAGTGTGGTAGTGAAAGGTTAACCTTCTGTAGTGTGGTAGTGAAAGGTTAACCTTCTGTGGTGTGGTAGTGAAAGGTTAACCTTCTGTAGTGTGGTAGTGAAAAGTTAACCTGTAGTGTGGTAGTGAAAGGGTTAACCTTCTGTAGTGTGGTAGTGAAAGGGTTCAATTAGAACAATATATCTATTCCTATGAAGAAGAACCATATCCATATATCCACAACCATATTCTAGTATAACCAGACGTAGACTAGGGTCATCGCTGATCACGCCACCAGGGGCAGTATTTGAATAGTTCCCAGTGACCATCGCATAGCAACCTTGCGATTCCTGCCCATCCCCACTTCCACCGACCGCTCTGACGCGAGCACGCATACTCAAGATTAACACGATTTATGGGATAATAAAGTCGCTCTCTCTGCTTTGGTCACCTGGTTTCCCCTCTGTCGATATGAATATCCGTTGTTGGTATGAATGTGATAAGACCAAGGAAATCCTGTTTAATGGCACTCGGCACTCGGCCTCTCCCTGCTAATCCGCTTACCTGGATCTCAAAGCCAAACGTCTCCTCCTCCTTCTTCTCGAGGACCACCACCTTCCTGAAAGGAGAACGGGACACAGGGATTGATTGATCGTCCAAGGAGTCTATTACTCTGACTGGTGGCACTGTGTGTCTTGTACGACTCCCCCGGGCTCCATGTTGCTACAGGGTCGCCTCCATGTTGCTACAGGGCCTCCATATTGCTACAGGGCCTCCATATTGCTACAGGGCCTCCATATTGCTACAGGGCCTCCATATTGCTACAGGGCCTCCATATTGCTACAGGGCCTCCATATTGCTACAGGGCCTCCATATTGCTACAGGGATTCATTGGTCTCCTTGAAAATCGCCAGCTATGTGATTAAAGTGGCACCGAGCTCCGAGGAGAGGCCCGCCATAATCTCTCTCTCTCTCTCTCTCTCTCTCTCTCTCTCTCTCTCTCTCTCCGGCACCGAGGAAAACCTCTCAGGGTTATCAGCTCGGGGGGGGTTATTATTATTGTATGAAATGGCTCCGAAGGACATTACAGTGCCTTGCGGTCTTGTTGTGGGTCTATGAAAAAAAATAACGGGTTATGACAGAAATAGCCCATCAGCGTTTAGACTAATGGTGTTGACATTTTGAACAGCGACGACAACTAAGTAGCGGCACACGCGGACTCTCCGGAGAGGAAAACTAAAGGACACCATTACTGTACATGGAAACCAAAGTACGAGACGAGAGGATGAGAAGAGAGGACGAGAAGAGAGGACGAGAAGAGAGGATGAGAAGAGAGCCACAGGAAGTTATCAGGGAGCAACACTAAACTCCTCTCTGCCATGCAGGGCCTTATGTAAATTCCATAACAAGATATGTCTGTCCACGCAGGCCGGACAAGTGGTCTTTTGTGTCCCGCTGGGGGTCCGGACGTCATAACAGAAGAGCAAAATGTACAAGGGTCTGTTGGACTAAGAAACGGCCAAGACGGCATCTGAGAGCGAGAGGACGTCAGAGGAAGACATGAAAATTCATGAATTTTTTTTTTGAATATATCAAATACTAGCAATGGGATTCAGACAAATGTCCAGTGTTTGAGGGCCTGGAAAGCTCACTCCGCTTAAGTCTACTGCGTATGTAAGCAAAGGCAAGAAATCCCCAATTCAAATCAGTCTAAAACGAACCCATGAAGGAACTCGCCAACATTACAGGAAATGCGTCTTCTCCAGAGTCGGACAAGAGGATAGATACCAATTTCCTCTCTGTGTGCGTTCAGTAGAAAGCTAGTATCCGGCTGCAAGCTAGCCTAGCTTAAAACTCTGGGACAGCCAGGCTAGCGGGTCCGTATATCCACTTCTATTCGTAAATACACACAGAGAGGAAATTGGAATCTATCTTCTTGTCTGACTCTGGGGAGAGGACGGTAGCGCACTTCGAGTTGGAGTGTTCATTTAACTATCAGTTCAGTTTGGGACAAAGCTGGTGGGAGGTTGTTTCACTTTTTGGAGGGGGGGGGGTGAAAATGTTGACCAAAATACACATCCTCTCGGATCTTTATTTTTTAATAAAAGGTGCATGGATAAATAATGAAAGGTCCCAGTGAGGTGTAGGGTGCAGGTTGTACCTCTGTGGCTCTGGGGTTAGCGTCAGGGGTTTCCATTTCTGCAGTCCCCCGCCCTGTGTAGAGAAAACGAAAACAATTCATTACATACATAAGCAGAAGAGGCTTCAAACAACAGCCACGAAGGGGTTCCCCCCCGACCGAGAAGAGCTCTCCTCCCGGGGCACATCTCGTCTGTCAAGTCACACGTCATGTCCACGGCGGTTTGTATTTTCAGGCCAGAACAGTATAGAATCATTTAGTACTAAAAACCAGAAAGGCATGTCTGGTTGCTTCTTGTTTACCCGGTGCTCTCAGTCACAACATGAGGAGGCAGCTCTGAGCGTCTCGGCTATATTTAGCCCCCTGCCTCATGCCAAGGCGGCTATACCTTGGGATATCCAAACTGTTGATACACAGAGAGACTCTGAATGCTTCCCTTTCACGAAAGCGCTCTAAAAAATGTCCTAGGCGCGCGCCGCACACGTTACAGCAGCCTACTCTATAAACAAACAAGAATCGTGCCATCTGTCCCAGCCGGTGCCACCGAGGCAGAACTCGGTTGGGACCCACACCCAGTACTTTACTGTGCAAATAAGAGGGGCCATCCCTTCGGTTAGGGCCACTCTAAATCAATTACAATCAATTCACCTCTGTTCTACCTCAGTGATCTTAAATGTTGCCCCGGTATGAAAGGCCACTTTGTGCCGTGGCGGGTCTCCGAGGGTTGTAAAAAGTTGCTGTCTTTATTTTCCAACACTTACAGAATTGTCCCCGGCCCTCCTCAATGGAGTTCATTTATTCCCAAATACCCTGAGAGACCAATGGGGGCGGCTGGTCACTGCACACAATGCCCTGTTGTAGCGCCTCAGCGGCTCAGCCCAGATGAGGAGGGGAGGGGGAGGTACTGTACTCACAGCAGGGCACAAGCACACGCACACAAACACAGCATCCTGGAGTCTACATTTGTTTTCATTTAGATTCTAAAAGTTGAGAGATGTCAGTCTATTTCCAATATGAACACCATGGCTTTTACTGAATTAACTCCCATGTAGGCTTAACTACAAAACACCACAGATGGCCGGCTGGAAAATGTGCCAACTGGCCCACTGGCCATAAAACCTTTAAGCCAATATTGTGCAACACAAAACCCAAAGATGGTGAGCAACGCGAACTGCTGTGAATCCATCAGGGGTGGACGTCAGTCAGGCGTGTTGGACAGTGGGTGGTCCGGTGTTTACGGCCAGACAGGGCAGGTCAAGGGAGCCGTTAAAAGGCATGTTCATTCTTTGAGATCCGATGTCTCCATAAAAGCCTTTCTTTGTATGTTAGTACTTATTAATGCCCTTTCTAAATTATTCTGTGGAATTAGACGGGCTCGCCTCAGCCAGGGTTATTGAAGTCTTTTGCTGAGGGTTTGATTTTCGACCGGGTGTCTGTCTGGGCAAACCCTGCAAAACAAACACTAGAGTCTCACTGTGCCACTGCCAACTGGGCAAGGGATAACCAACTCCTACTCTCTCTCTCTCTGCCGTGCAAGACTGTACACCGTTTCCAATCAATACACTCTGACGACACAGAATTGGACAGGACACACTATTCATATTCACTATGAATTGAAAATGGGGGACCCTGATGTAAACAAGACAAACGTCTTTCTCTGGTCTGCATCCCCTTAACAATTGTGTGTATTGAGCCGTACTGTATTGTACCCATTCTGCAATCTGTTAAATAAAGTTTTCATTCATTCATTCTCACACACACGTAGTAGCCATATAGTGTCTCTATTTTATTATATTTATATAATACAACTCTGTACTTATATATCTGATTAGCACTACACTCAGTAGTACTCATTTGTATACTTTGTACCCAGTTTAATCAGTTTAGTACATTGTATATTACTGTTGCACTTTACTGTTACATTTGCACTCCATGGTTGGATGCCAAACTTATTTTCGTTGTACTCTACTTGTTGTGCTGCATCATGATCTAATCTAATATAAAATCCAGACTTCACGACTGAATGAATGTCTTGCACGCAATATGACAAAACAACACTGATCATCCCTATCCCTCCCAACACACACACACACACACACACGGGTACATTCAATTTACTGATTGATGAGAAGTCCAATTGCACGGTTGTGATCGAGTTGATTGATTGATCATAAATAAATAAATCGAACACGTACCCGTTTGCAACTCCTTGGCAGTGTCCCGCCGGAGTACGCCAGCGTCTTGTAGTTGTACACAACATCCGAGGAGGAGTTGGACGGCGAATCCTCCACGGTTCTGCAACTATCCGACTTTGAGGACGGGAAATAAATGTCGTTGTCACCACTACTCGCCGGATCACTGGAGTTGACTTTTCGAAGCCTTCTGAACGTCATGGTCGTATCCTATCTATGCGATCCGATTAGGAGGTTATGGAAGTAAAAAAAAACAAAAAAAAAAAAAGATAAACAAAACTTGTGTGAGTTGTGTCCTCTCCTCTCCTCTCCTCTCTAGCTCAGCTTCCACTACAGATGCTCGCCAGGTTGTGGGCAGCGTGCTCTGCGTCTCTGCAGACCACAAGTTCACTTCAGGGTGCCGAGGGGCGGGGCTGGGGGCGGGGCTTGTGATGCCGGAGAGAAACAATTGGATGGTTGATCCTTTTTGTCTCTTGTCACTCCGCGTTCTGCGTAGGAGTGTGGTCTCTGGTGATTGATTGATTGATTTTAGAATTTTGAATTTGATTAACAGATTGCAGAATGGGTACAGTACAGTACGGCTCAATACACACAATTGTTAAGGGGATGCAGACCAGAGAAAGACTTTCGTCTTGTTTACATCAGGGTCCCCCATTTTCAATGTATCCTAAGTTACAGTGGCGGTTGGAATGTCCCACGGGCCCCGAGGCGAGATTGACAGCTCGGCCCCCCCCCCCCCCCCCCCCCCCCCCCGATATTTATTGTATTATTATTATTAAAAAAAAAAAAAAAAAAAAAAAATCCAACATGAAACAAAACATATCACAATACAATAATAATACGTCAAATGTATATACTCTCTTTTCTGGACTCTTCGTATCACAAACAGTACTGTATTTGCAAATCTGGTATGTCATGTATAGATGTAGCACTACTGTCTATCTGTATGTCATTATGTTATAATGAATTGAAAATGGGGGACCCTGATGTAAACAAGACGAAAGTGTTTCTCTGGTCTGCATCCCCTTAACAATTGTATGTATTGAGCTGTACTGTATTGTACCCATTCTGCAATCTGTTAAATAAAGTTTTCATTCATTCACCATGACATGTTTAGGTATTTGGCCAGATCCAGCTTGTCTGTGATGAGAGTGTTTTCTGTCTTTATGATTGACTATCATCATTAGATATTTCAGTTTCGTTATTACAGTAGCTGGCTAACAGTACGTTAGTTGACTAATACCAGAGTCAGAATTGGGTAATATGCCGACTACTGGCAGTGATGCGACCTATGTTACCACATAACTTTTGTCATCTCTGGTACTATGCAGTGCACTATGCAAAACGGCAAAGAGATAGGTAACGTTCGTTAAGTGCCAAATTACCATCATCATGATACACCCTCACATAATTCACAAAGTGTTCACGTGCGCCACCCATGTGGTAACCTAGAAATACCATAGATTGTGGCTAGGTGGTAACGTATATGTTTTCTATGATCACTATGAATTGAAAATGGGGGACCCTGATGTAAACAAGACAAACGTCTTTCTCTGGTCTGCATCCCCTTAACGAGCCGTACTGTATTGTACCCATTCTGCAATCTGTTAAATAAAGTTTTCATTCATTCATTCATTCATTCACATTACGTTAGTTAGCATCCAAGCTAGCGTGATAACGTTAGTAGTACTAGTTAGCTTACCTGCAATAATGTTGTCATCGTCCTGGACAGATAAGACTTGTTAAATCATAATATATCCACACTTTGTGCTGGTCCTCGGTAAATGTCCCCTTTAGCTGCTCGGTGTCTTCGGATTTTAATACACCATGGTAGCGGTGGTGATGTGGGGGACCCTGATGTAAACAAGACGAAAGTCTTTCTCTGGTCTGCATCCCCTTAACAATTGTATGTATTGAGCTGTACTGTACTGTACCCATTCTGCAATCTGTTAATAAAGTTTTCATTCATTCATTCATGTTTCAGGTGACTTATTATGTTGAACATAGCTTGCGATATTTTTCTCTGATGTCGCGTTCACGTTACGTGGGAAGAAGCGGAAGAACCAGAGGACATCTCGTTGCTACAACTAGGAAGCCTTCACGCATTGACTCGATCAAAACGCCCACATCCATACTTCCGCAATTCGTGACGCGAAGTGGGAGATATCGGGGTCTATAAAAAATCCCATATGTCCTAGTAGGAATTACAACTAGGAGGCTGACGTGAATGGTTTTTCCCAGTCGGAAGCTGATTCTTTATTTATTGAAAATAAATAAATAAATATTTATTGTATTATTAAAAAAAAAAAAAAAAAAAAAAAATCCAACATGAAACAAAACATATCACAATACAATAATAATACGTCAAATGTATATACTCTCTTTTCTGGACTCTTCGTATCACAAACAGTACTGTATTTGCAAATCTGGTATGTCATGTATAGATGTAGCACTACTGTCTATCTGTATGTCATTATGTTATAATGAATTGAAAATGGGGGACCCTGATGTAAACAAGACGAAAGTGTTTCTCTGGTCTGCATCCCCTTAACAATTGTATGTATTGAGCTGTACTGTATTGTACCCATTCTGCAATCTGTTAAATAAAGTTTTCATTCATTCACCATGACATGTTTAGGTATTTGGCCAGATCCAGCTTGTCTGTGATGAGAGTGTTTTCTGTCTTTATGATTGACTATCATCATTAGATATTTCAGTTTCGTTATTACAGTAGCTGGCTAACAGTACGTTAGTTGACTAATACCAGAGTCAGAATTGGGTAATATGCCGACTACTGGCAGTGATGCGACCTATGTTACCACATAACTTTTGTCATCTCTGGTACTATGCAGTGCACTATGCAAAACGGCAAAGAGATAGGTAACGTTCGTTAAGTGCCAAATTACCATCATCATGATACACCCTCACATAATTCACAAAGTGTTCACGTGCGCCACCCATGTGGTAACCTAGAAATACCATAGATTGTGGCTAGGTGGTAACGTATATGTTTTCTATGATCACTATGAATTGAAAATGGGGGACCCTGATGTAAACAAGACAAACGTCTTTCTCTGGTCTGCATCCCCTTAACGAGCCGTACTGTATTGTACCCATTCTGCAATCTGTTAAATAAAGTTTTCATTCATTCATTCATTCATTCACATTACGTTAGTTAGCATCCAAGCTAGCGTGATAACGTTAGTAGTACTAGTTAGCTTACCTGCAATAATGTTGTCATCGTCCTGGACAGATAAGACTTGTTAAATCATAATATATCCACACTTTGTGCTGGTCCTCGGTAAATGTCCCCTTTAGCTGCTCGGCGTCTTCGGATTTTAATACACCATGGTAGCGGTGGTGATGTGGGGGACCCTGATGTAAACAAGACGAAAGTCTTTCTCTGGTCTGCATCCCCTTAACAATTGTATGTATTGAGCTGTACTGTACTGTACCCATTCTGCAATCTGTTAATAAAGTTTTCATTCATTCATTCATTCATGTTTCAGGTGACTTATTATGTTGAACATAGCTTGCGATATTTTTCTCTGATGTCGCGTTCACGTTACGTGGGAAGAAGCGGAAGAACCAGAGGACATCTCGTTGCTACAACTAGGAAGCCTTCACGCATTGACTCGATCAAAACGCCCACATCCATACTTCCGCAATTCGTGACGCGAAGTGGGAGATATCGGGGTCTATAAAAAATCCCATATGTCCTAGTAGGAATTACAACTAGGAGGCTGACGTGAATGGTTTTTCCCAGTCGGAAGCTGATTCTTCCGATTCTTCCCACGTAACGTGAACGCGACATCAGAGAAAAATATCACCTCCGCGCTGCTTGTGAGATTTACGTGGCTACGTCACAGCCAAGGAAAGGGAGCGCTGGATTTGTGCAAAACGCCCTGTTCCTAAACCACACGCTATCAGTCGTACTCGTACCACAGTACTGGCAAAACTGGAGGAGCCTAGAATCAAAACAAACGCACCAGTCCCAGTTGCCGTTACCACCAGTTGTGTTCGATCCAGTCCCACACGCGAACGGCAACTCCATTCAGTCCCGGGCCTGGGCCCGGGGCCGGAGGGGGGGCCCGGGGCCCGGGCCCCCCCTCCCGCCAGACGGTGGGCGGGCCCTAAGGCAGCTGCCTCCCCAGCCGCGCCTATAGCTCCGCCCCTGCTAAGTTAGGATTCCTAACATATATGACATACATTTTAACTGTCTGATAAGTGCATGTCTATGGCTTGGGGGGAAACATGCACTTAGAATCACCAGAAAGGCTTTCGAAATAGTGAAATGCCATGTTGACCTCAATATTTTCAAAAAAAATTATATGAAAAGGTTATGAAATTAACAAGAATGTGATAAAATATGTAATAAAAACGGAGCTCAACGCATACATTTGATCGTAGAAATCCGTTTGTTTCCCCAATACCAAGATGGCGGCGGTCTCGTGACGTCAGAGTGTCTTCGAGACAGTACTGCTATACATCTATACATTTATGACATACCAGATTTACAAATACAGTAGTTTGTGATACAAAAAGGGTCTAAAAAAGAGAGTATATACATTTGACGAAGAAATTGTTGGCACGTTGGCATTGCTCAAGTATTTCAAAAGTTTGTACCTACAACGACTAAGAATGATTTATTAAGTCTTTATTATTGTTTTATTTGTCTTTTTTTGTCTTACTGTTTGTCTTATTTTGCAATTTCCCCCCTATCTTATCTAATAGTTTTACCATTTTTATCGTTTTAATTTCTTATCATTTCCAATCCTTATTTTAGTGTTTATAATTATTTTCTTTATCCTTTTGTTTTGTTTTTTGTGTAAAGCACTTTGAGTTGCAATCTGTATGAATGGTGCTATATAGATAAAGTTATTATTTATCGGCTCTTCGGATCAACAGGGGGATTCCTACAGGAAATCCCCGCTCCTTCACATACTTTGCTGAATTTGGAAGATTACGAAGCCAAGTCATATTATCCTTGGCTATGAGGACACTTTGACGTTGTAAAAAGATAGATATTGTTATTAAAAAAAAGTGTCACCAAAGTTAATTAAACACAGGCAACAGGCTTCTCCTCTTGGTTAACTTCATGCCAAATTGAACCATAAAAATAACTTTGCCAACCTAGGATGGCTTAGAGTAGACGACAGAGTACAGCAACTTGCAATGGGCCTGGTCTACAAGATACACTATACGACCGGGGTGCCCATGTACATGTCAAAATACTTCCCAAAGGTCAGTGAATACCACAACCACTACACCAGAGGAAGCTCAACAAATCATGTTAAACCCAGATTCGGCTCAAACAAGGGACTAAACACGTTCCGCAATTATGCCACAACAATGTGGAACGCCCTACCCAAAGCTGTAAAGGAATGTGAATCCCTGCCCACATTCAAAACCGCCCTTAAAGAGCACCTACGGGAGGCTGCAATTCGAAACTGGCCACCGTAAATGCCCAAAACCCCCACCACCTCCTAATAGACAGTCTCCTCCCCACCGCATGTATATATTCCCTCCCCGCCGTATGTATATTTCCCTCCCACCCACCCACCCCCTCCTAATGTACAGTCCTCCCCATCATATGTATATACTCTGTCAGGATCTAGGGGTAACAGTACTATATATTTGAATACCGCCTATGTCACAAATGTATCAGTACTAAATACCTATATGTCCCTATGCCATAAATGTCATGTATGTTGTGTATGTCATAAATGTCTATATGAATTGAAAATGGGGGACCCTGATGGAAACAAGACAAACGTCTTTCTCAGGTCTGCATCCCCTTAACAATTGTATGTATTGAGCCGTACTGTATTGTACCCATTCTGCAATCTGTTAAATAAAGTTTTCATTCATTCATTCCAAAATTATAATCCAACACCGGCAACAGCTAAATAGACGCCTGAGTGGATGACGCCCCCTTGTGGTGAACAAGTAGAAATAGGCAAGGTAATGTACATGTATAATAACTCTAGTCTACGCTATACTATATTACATACAAAATAACTATAGGATACACGAGTAGAAATAACTATGCCAAACAATGAAGTCCTGGTGGTTTATTACAAGCTTTATAACATGTCATTTTCAGTAGGCTATTTAACATTCTAAATATTATTATTATTCTTTTTAAATCAGGGTAGGAATTAACTTTTTTGCCCACATACATTTCTCTAGGGGGCACACTTCTGCATGGGGCAATTCAATCAAACCCTCAGTTAAAAAAGATACTCATTTTACATACATACTGTAAACATGATAATCATCCTTTCTTACCCCTCTTAATCCTCAGTTTCAAAAGGTACACTCTCACATAGTGTAAACATGAGAATCATCCTTTCTTACTGCTCTTAACCCTGCGTTCCAATTCCTACCCTGATTGAAATGATATGGCTGAGAAAGCATTCAAATTAAAGACTTCAACTGTTTGTAAACCGTTAAAGCGAGTTAGTTTAAAACCCAAAAATATTCACAATTTATAAATTAAAAGCACCTATCTCAGTTTCCCAAATACAACGGCTGAGGCCCAGAACACTGAAGGGCACTGTGTACAGTATGAGCACGGGCAGGCACTACAGCCTACTCTATCTATCAGCATATCCTCACCTTCTTAACCCTTTCACTGCGATAATACAGAAGGATAACCCTTTCACCGCCACATGACAAAGGGTTAACCCGTTCACTACCACACTACAGAAGGTTAACCCTTTCACTACCACACTACAGACGGTTAACCATAGTGAAAGTGTTAAAAATAATGGCTTAAGTCACTTTTTGAGGAGAATTAGTTTCTCTCCATGAAGCTGGCCACCTCTGCTGAAATTGCCAACATCCTTACTTGAAAAGATCATGCTGTTCCTACCGAGTTGTGACACGATGAAATACATATCATATATTCTATATTTGGTTCAGTTTATTAGCGTCTAGCAGGCTGCTGTAACTCAGCCACTCAGCTACCATCTTACTTCTGTTCCCAAATACCTTTTTCAAGCACATTCTGAAATAATGCAAACAAAGTTGTAGAAACAACAAATATCTAAATTACAATCCTATTAAAGTGGAGTTCTTATTCGAGGAACAATGAAAGGGTTTTTGTCGCTTTGTGTTTCTAACAACTACCTTTTCTCTGAGCTCCGACTTTACAACATGTCTTCGGCTTTAGCCACTTAAAGGGTTAAGTTTCATCATCTACAAGTGACCCTATCTCAAACCCAGCCGTCTTTTCCTGATCCTTATCCTATCACAACTAACCTCGTTCCCAGTTTTATCTCTGTGAGATAAAGCCTGGTAAAGAACTACTGCCGAAAGTGTCTATGAGGGTAGAATTTCCGGTGTATGTACTTCCCCTGGAAGCTGCCTCCGAACGGACCAAACTTTTCCTGAATCCTGTCGGCAAACAAGCTAGAACGTCCCGGTCATGTAGTAAATTCTTCAGGCAAAGACGTTGCAGTGGCTTAAACGAGGAAATAGTGTGCACTTCACACGTTTCTATAATTGTTTTGTCGAAACCGGAACGCCTGTTAGCCTGTACTTCCTGTACTTCCGTTTAGACACTTTAGGAGGCATATCTTGTCCAGCCTAATCACAACGGTCACTCTTTGGGAAGTGACAGTAGTGATTGGAGGATCAAGAAAAGAGGGCGGGGTTTGAGATAGCTCCATTATTCTCAGCTTCCTCTGCCTATGGCCAGGCAACAAATGCTAAAAGATCAAAGGCACGTGATGCTCGCTAAAGGGTATCTTCATAGCACAGTGTTTGCCAGATGTACCATAATTATCGTCTGTAATTTGCCCTCTCTATGCCTGCCCATTATGTTCTATTGGTTAGAACTGGCAGACGATCATTTTCCTCCAAAAAACGATAATTTTAAGCCTCAGGTACAATAGTTTCACATTTCCCACCCGGCAACACTGTCCTAGCATGATATTCACAGAGTGATTGGCAGTTCTCAACAAGGGGTCCCCTGAGGAGCTTTCGGGGGGTCCCCGGGAAAATGGGGACGTTTTAAAGGTAGAATCCGTAATTGTGCTTTGTTTACTTATTTTGTTTTGGTCCGAGGTGTGGGGTCCGAGGGGAGTTTAGTCACTTATTATACTGTGAATGTCTCCAGACCTCTCTTGGCAGAGCCTGAACCCCCCCCCCCCTCATACCCACTGACATCCCACCACCCACACCAGACCAAGACAAGAGAACAAACAAAACGCAACACCTAGGTCGCGGTTTGACCACATTACAGGATTGACCTTTACACTTGTTTCGTTCACTAGACTTCAGCCCAATGGGAGAAAATAACGTGAGCGACTGCTCCAGTCATAGCTTTCAATCTATCCACTGCTTTCTCCGCACCTGAAGCACACTACCCTGCAGAAGCTAACCGCAGTAACTACACTGCCCTGCAGAAGCTAACCGCAGTAACTATACTGCCCTACAGAAGCTAACCGCAGTAACTATACTGCCATGCAGAAGCTAACCGTAGTAACTACACTGCCCTGCAGAAGCTAACCGCAGTAACTATACTGCCCTGCAGAAGCTAACCGCAGTAACTATACTGCCCTGCAGAAGCTAACCGCAGTAACTACACTGCCCTGCAGAAGCTAACCGCAGTAACTATACTGCCCTGCAGAAGCTAACCACAGTAACTATACTGCCCTGCAGAAGCTAACCGTAGTAACTATACTGCCAGGCAGAAGCTAACCGCAGTAACTACACTGCCCTGCAGAAGCTAACAGCAGTAACTATACTGCCCTGCAGAAGCTAACCGCAGTAACTATACTGCCATGCAGAAGCTAACCACAGTAACTACACTGCAGAAGCTAACCGCAGTAACTACACTGCCCTGCAGAAGCTAACCGCAGTAACTATACTGCCATGCAGAAGCTAACCACAGTAACTACACTGCAGAAGCTAACCGCAGTAACTATACTGCCCTGCAGAAGCTAACCGCAGTAACTATACTGCCATGCAGAAGCTAACCACAGTAACTACACTGCAGAAGCTAACCGCAGTAACTATACTGCCCTGCAGAAGCTAACCGCAGTAACTATACTCCCCTTTAGAAGCTAACCGCAGTAACTATACTGCCCTGCAGAAGCTAACCACAGTAACTACACTGCCCTGCAGAAGCTAACCGCAGTAACTACAATCTTTTTCAAAATTGAGTTATGAGTGAAATTGAACTTCTCAATATCCGTTTTATCCTGTGACAAAGTTTTAGAGTTCAATGCTCTGCTTTAGAGAAAAGGGGTATAAAGAATTGCAGTAACTACAAAATCACTGGATCAAAGAACTTTAGAGGCATTTTTTTCAGTTTAACTGTTTGCGTACTTACTGCAGTTAGCTTCTGCAGGGCAGTGTGTAGACAGTTCGGGAGTTCTGGACTAAAGCCCTATCGAACAAGGGGGGCGTCCTGACGTGTATCAGTGTAGAGGCCCGGGCTGTGAAAAGGGTTGAGACCCACTGCGTTAGGGTCATCCTGTAAAGTAGCCTTGACCGCTGGGGTAGACCTGCCCTGTACAGAGGCAGAGGAAGCCAGGGGCGGAGAGCACTCGGCAAAAAACATTTAGCAAATTTGGTCAAAAATTATTTAGTCGCACTGTAAACAAAAGTATAATCTTGTAAAAGCCTTCATAAAACAATACAATTTACATAATACAATGTATAAATAGAAATGCACCATGCTTCAGCCATAAGCAGGACTCCTGAAGCACTTATGCACACGTTGGCTATAATGAAATAAACATGTTTACTTTGGCTATATTGCAATACACATTCTCTGTCTAAAACATACACATTCTGACATAATAATTTTTTCTTTTATACAAAGAAAGTTGTTTCAGTCCTTTGATGAAGTCTACAGTACAACAAGCACGTGCATACTAGTCATCAATCTAGTGCATACTAGTCATCAATCTAGACTGCAAGCAATTCCCGCTTATTTGTAGTTGAAGAAGCCGGACTTGGCCTGCGGAGCTGTCAGCATACTGGCTTGATTCTTATGTGTGATGTGAATCTGAGGAGAGAAGAGGAAAAAAAAGAAGAAAACAAAAGGTCATTTGATTTAATAACCCACATCATCCAGTGAAGATATTATCATGGAATGTAATTACTCTATACATGTACTATGTATACGGTGTACATACTATGGTCTACCCATATAACTCTGTATGGTAGCAATAGCATGTACAATAGCATCACTGTTTTTATACTTCCTGTTTGTTTGATTGTGAAAGGCGCCACCAAATAAAATGTATTATTATTATTATTATTATTATTATTATTATTATTATTATTATTATTATTATTATTATTATTATATACTGTATATATACAGTATATATATTTATATTTACAGCATGTATATACTGTATATATACATATTTGTTTGAATATACCTGTATACAATCCTTCTATATACCTACTTATACACCTGCATATAACCCATACAACTCTGCATGATAACATGTACAATAATGCTGTATATACTGTATATATATATATTTATTCTTACTGTATAAATATATAAATATATATATACACATCTGTCTGTACACACCTGCATATAATCCTGTATCTACTGTATCACTGTACATATTAATACTATATCTGTATCTGTACATATCCCTTACCCTTGTATATTGTTTGTTTACACTGCATTTTTATTCTATTTAAATGTTTACTTCTCCACTGTACTATAATTCTGTGACCTGTACCTGTATGTCTTCTACTACCTGTACCTCCACTTCCCCCTCCCCCATGCTGCTATATGATACAGAATTTCCCCAAGGGGATCAATAAAGGAATATCGTATCTTATCCTATTTTACCTACTCTTACTAGTTACGATGCTGGCCAGTATGACTTACTACTATAGTGTCTTTATACCTGTATCACTGTACATATTAATAGTAATACTATATCTATATCTGTACATATCTCTTACCTACTCTTACTAGTTACGCTGCTGGCCAGTATGACTTACTACCATAGTGTCTTTATACCTGTATCACTGTACATATTAATACTATATCTATATATTATGTACATAATATCCCTTACCTACTCTTACTAGTTACGCTGCTGGCCAGTATGACTTACTACCATAGTGTCTTTATACTGTACCTGTATCACTGTACATATTAATACTACAACTCTGTACATACATCTGATTAGCACCATTATTACTCAGTAGTAGAAATGTATATATCGTATACCCTGTTCTACTTATCTTAAATTACTATTGCACTTTACTGTTACATTTGCACTCTGGTTGGATGCCAAATCTAATCGAATCGAATAGAATCGAATCAAATCAAATCTAATCTAAGTAGGTTAAAGATTTAAGAAAACAGTAAGGTAAGTAGGTAAGTAAATAAAAGGCAACATGTCATTCCGGTCCATGCCCAGGTGTGTGTCTGTTACCGTGCAGGGAGGCTGCATCCAAGGCTCTCCATCTATCTGCATGGGCAGTGCTTTCTTTGTCCTAATGGAGTTGGTGGAGTACATTACAAAAAGAAGAGGGGGGGGGGGGGGGGGGGGGCAGTGCATTAATTAAGTATCAAGAATGCTAACGACACCCATATTAAAATGTGCACAAACCAAAATGATTGTTATGTTAACAGCCAACTAAGGGCCGTCCTTAGCTTCCGCTTAACGTCAACTTCAGCCACGTTAAGGGCTCATGTGCATAATATGCAGGCTATTAAGAGGGGCTCTTTGGAAGGAGGGCCCCCCCCCCTTCCAAAGAGCCCCTCTTAATAGCCTGCATATTATGCACATGAGCCCTTAACGTGGCTGAAGTTGACGCTCTTTGGGCAAGTCTGGACATGTCCAGAAGCCCAGCGCTCACCTGATGGTCAGCTGGGAGGTCTTTGCTAGCCTCACAGCGCTCTTCAGACCCGTGTAGATCTGCCCCATCTCCATGGCTCCTTCCAGGCCGACCACCTCTATCCGCCGGTCGCTGAGGTCTGCAGGTAAAACATGGTAATGCTGAACATTAAGTGCACAAAGGCAGTACGTTTTTTCCACTTTGAGATCGGCATAAATACTGAAACTTATGGCTGATGATCACTTATATAATAATAATAATAATAATAATAATAATAATAATAATAATAATAATAATAATAATAATAATAATAATAATAATATAATAATAATAATAATAATAATAATAATAATGACACTGTTCATATTTTTTGCACAATTGCACAGCTCTGTCTATTCTATTTCACTGTTTTTTTTCTAATTTAGTGAAAGTGTATAATATTCTACTACATCCTGCACAATTGTACAGCCCTGTCCTATATTATATTCTATTGTATTTTTATTCTAATTTAGTTTATATATTCTATTTAATTTTATTCTACTTTAATTTACAGTTTTTAATGTTGATGCACCAAATGACCAAAATAAACTCCTTGTATGTGTAAGCTTACTTGGCAATAAAGACTTTCTGATTCTGATTATTATAATAATAATACTACTAATAATAATAAAACAATAACTTATAATATAGCGTATATATTATAATATATTATTACATGGTGTTTTCACATTCGCCGAAATGCTTGCTTGTGATTGGTCAATAGCGCTCGTCAGCGGTCCGTTATTACTCGATAACGGACCTCTGCCGAACAATAATGACCGCTGTGCGCAGCTGTAGCAATCAAGCCCACTGTCATCAGTGCAATCAGACCACAGACCTGCCGGCTGCCGCCCCGGTGATGACAGCGGGAGCGACAGAACAGAACTGCGTCTGTATTTGATCTCGTCTTGTCGATGGTGTACAATGAATTAGGTATATTGTTAGTAAGTTAGCCATGTAATAAGCGGGATAATGTATAGCTATACTCGGTCATTGTCGCAAAATAATTGACCTTCACTGACGTTTAAAACACCTCGGCGAGGCGCCTCGGTATTTTAAACTCCGTGTCGGTCAATTATTTTGCGACAATGACCTCGTAGCTATACATTATCCCTTGCTTACATAATCATTATGTTTTAACTTTCACTTTAAGTCGATAATGTGCAATTGTGACACCTGCTGGTCGTGAGCGGTAGTCCCACAGTGTTTTCAATATGAGTGTCTTCACTCTGTTGCATCTGCCTGCAGACTTTCTGCAGAGCTCATTTTTGGTGGCTGTCTATTTAGTTTTAATAATAATAAAACAATACACTTTATTTGTATAGCACTTTTCATACAGAAATTGCAGTTCAAAGTGCTTCACAGCAGTAAAAAAATACAGGCATAAGCGAGCATAAAAAAGATAGAGAGGTAGCAAGGTAAGGTAAATCACAGTTTTCCATACTTCTGAGGTCACAAGAAGGTGACCAAGCCGGTCACACCAGACCATTTGATAACCATTGGTCTCAGTTGGTTCTGTATTCGCTCCGGAACATAATTCATTACTAGAAAAAGTACACATTGCTCACCTTGCGAGGTGACCTTAAGAACCTCGGGGTCCACTATGACCTCGGGCTCCTCGGGGCTCGTCAGGCTCTTGGTGTCCCCCCCCTTCTTGGTGTCCCCCCACAGGTTGGAGCCGCCGTGCATGCTGGGAATGTTGAGGACAGCGACCCCCTCCAGGGACAGACTACTCAGGTCAATTGTGGTGCCACAGCACTGAGAGAGAGAGAGAGAGAGAGAGAGAGAGAGAGAGAGTGAGAGAGAGAGAGACAGAGACAGAGACAGAGAGAGAGACAGAGACAGAGACAGAGAGAGAGAGAGAGAGAGAGAGAGAGAGAGAGAGAGAGAGAGAGAGAGAGAGAGAGAGAGAGAAAAAGAGAGACATTTCAATCTTGTACATTGACATGCCAAAATGAAAAGATATGATTGTTGATCATCTGGAATGTGGACAGTGTAATATAATAATTTATCATCATAATATCATCATGTAGATCATTCTGTGAGGACCGTCTGGACTTAACCTCTCAATTACACGCTTATTCCAAGTAACTGGACCCGGTCGAGTATCACAGTTCAAACCAAACCATCTCAAATATATATATATCAGAGTGCAGTGTGTGAAAATAGCCGATGCATCTGAATAAAACATTACATAAACATTTGATAGTAAAAATAAATAAATGTAAAAAAGGTAATTACAGTATGTTATTTTGATGCTGACACAAAGTTCTCACCTCAATTGTAAGACACTCGTTGAGTTTCTTGCAGGAAGCAGAGATGGTTTCCGACGTGGCAAACTCAAAGTACCACAACTTGTTCTTCATTCTGGATCCAAGAAGAAAAGTCAGTTTATAAAGAGCAACGCGTATAAAGAGCAACGTTTATAAAGAGCAACGTTTATAAAGAGCAACGTTTATAAAGAGCAACGTTTATAAAGAGCAACGCGTATAAAGAGCAACGTTTTGTCACAGTGACCCCAGACAACAGTGACCCCAGAGACAACAGTGACCTCAGAGACCAGTGACCCCAGAGTCAACAGTGACCCCAGAGACCAGTGACCCCAGAGTCAACAGTGACCCCAGAGTCAACAGTGACCCCAGAGTCAACAGTGACCTCAGAGACAACAGTGACCCCAGAGACAACAGTGACCTCAGAGACAACAGTGACCCCAGAGACAACAGTGACCCCAGAGACAACAGTGACCTCAGAGACAACAGTGACCCCCAGGGACAACAGTGACCCCAGAGACAACAGTGACCCCCAGGGACAACAGTGACCTCAGAGACAACAGTGACCTCAGAGACAACAGTGACCCCAGAGACAACAGTGACCTCAGAGACAACAGTGACCTCAGAGACAACAGTGACCTCAGAGACAACAGTGACCTCAGAGACAACAGTGACCCCAGAGACAACAGTGACCTCAGAGACAACAGTGACCTCAGAGACAACAGTGACCTCAGAGACAACAGTGACCTCAGAGACAACAGTGACCCCAGAGACAACAGTGACCTCAGAGACAACAGTGACCCCAGAGACAACAGTGACCCCACAGAGACAACAGTGACCCCCAGAGACAACAGTGACCTCAGAGACAACAGTGACCCCCAGAGACAACAGTGACCCCAGAGACAACAGTGACCTCAGAGACAACAGTGACCCCAGAGACAACAGTGACCCCAGAGACAACAGTGACCTCAGAGACAACAGTGACCTCAGAGACAACAGTGACCTCAGAGACAACAGTGACCTCAGAGACAACAGTGACCTCAGAGACAACAGTGACCTCAGAGACAACAGTGACCTCAGAGACAACAGTGACCTCAGAGACAACAGTGACCTCAGTGACCTTAAGCCCACAGACCACACAGCATTAAGCCCAGAGACCACAGCATTAAGCCCACAGACCACAGCATTAAGCCCACAGACCACACATCATTAAGCCCACAGACCACAGCATTAAGCCCAGAGAGCACAGCATTAAGCCCACAGACCACACAGCATTAAGCCCACAGACCACAGCATTAAGCCCACAGACCACACAGCATTAAGCCCACAGACCACACAGCATTAAGCCCACAGACCACACAGCATTAAGCCCACAGACCACAGCATTAAGCCCACAGACCACACAGCATTAAGCCCACAGAGCACAGCATTAAGCCCACAGAGCACAGCATTAAGCCCACAGACCACAGCATTAAGCCCACAGAGCACAGCATTAAGCCCACAGACCACACAGCATTAAGCCCACAGACCAGAGCATTAAACCCACAGACCACAGAGCATTAAGCCCACAGACCACACAGCATTAAGCCCACAGACCACACAGCATTAAGCCCACAGACCAGAGCATTAAACCCACAGACCACAGAGCATTAAGCCCACAGAGCACAGCATTAAGCCCACAGATCACAGCATTAAACCCACAGACCACAGAGCATTAAGCCCACAGAGCAGAGCATTAAGCCCACAGAGCACAGCATTAAGCTCACAGAGTACTGACTCACCTGCTGTTGAACTTCTGGGGGTGCTTCTCCCTCATGGTGTGAAAGCGGTGGGCGATGGAGGCGTCCTGTCAACACACTGACATGATCAATAACATAATTTAAACACACTGACATGATAAATAACATCCTGTCAACACACTGACATGATCAATAACATCCTGTAAACATACTGACATGATCAATAACATCCTGTAACACACTGACATGATCAATAACATCCTGTAACACACTGACATGATCAATAACATCCTGTAACATACTAACATGATCAATAACATCCTGTAACACACTGACATGATCAATAACATCATTTAAACACACTAACATGATCAATAACATCATTTAAACACACTGACATGATCAATAACATCATTTAAACACACTGACATGATCAATAACATCATTTAAACACACTGACATGATCAATAACATCCTGTAACACACTGACATGATCAATAACATCCTGTAACACACTGACATGATCAATAACATCCTGTAAACATACTGACATGATCAATAACATCCTGTAACACACTGACATGATCAATAACATCCTGTAACACACTGACATGATCAGAACATCTGATAACATCCTACAGCCGGTTAACCCTTTCACTACCACACTACAGACGGTTAACCCAAACTTCCCAAAGGTCAGTGAATTCCACGACCACAACACCAGAGGGAGTTCCACAAATCATGTTCAACCCAGATTCGGCTCAAACAAGGGACTAAACACATTTCGCAATTATGCCACAACAATGTGGAACACCCTACCCACAGCCGTAAAAGAATGTGAATCCCTACCCACCTTCAAACCCGCTCTAAAAGAGCACCTACGGAGGCTGCAATTCAAAACTGGCCCGGTAAATGTACAACCCCCCCCCCACCCAAGCCCCTCCAATGTACAGTTTCTTCCCCCTCAAATGTATATATTATTTTCTTTTAGAAGCTCTGTCTCTGAAACAGTACTGTATATTTGTATGTCGTGTATGTCATAAATGTCATGATGAATTGAAAATGGGGGACCCTGATGTAAACAAGACGAAAGTCTTTCTCTGGTCTGCATCCCCTTAACAATTGTGTGTATTGAGCCGTACTGTATTGTACCCATTCTGCAATCTGTTAATAAAGTTTTCAATCAATCAATCAATCAAAGGTTAACGTTATGTAGTGTGGTAGTGAAAGGTTAACGTTATGTAGTGTGGTAGTGAAAGGTTAACGTTATGTAGTGTGGTAGTGAAAGGTTAACCGTCTAGTGTGGTTTTGATTTGATTTGATTTGATATTTTTTATTTTCGTGTCTTACATACAGATGTATGCCCAGCCCATATGGGCTTACAAGACACATAACAATAAGTATATAATAATATACTTTACCAATTACTTAACAAATTACATAGACCAAGATGGCCATAAAAAAAGAAAAATACAAGAAAATACAATAAAACGTAATATAACACAAGCTGTACTCAATGTAAATAAACAGAAAAACAGAAAAACAAGGTGAATTCAAATACAATTATATAGGATACAGTGTGTTTTGTCTCAGGTGCCATGCCTTCTCCAAAAATCCTGCAAAACCGAAGATGTCCTCCACAAAAAAAACAACTCAACATACAGCTCTCAGACTGCCAAAACAAATCTGGGTTTGCAATTTGAATTTTTTCAAATAAAGCCCTCCTCAAAGTGGTGTACAAAGGGCAATAAAAAACAAAATGATATTCATCCTCCACCACTCCCAGATCACACAGAACACACAGCCGCTCCTCCTCAGGTTTACCCTGGAATCTACCCACTTCCACAGCCAATGGCAGGGTGCCAGACCTCAACTGGGCACACAGAGACCTCCGTCTTCTCTTTAAGTTTAACATTACATAAGGTTCAGTAAAATACTCATTTTTAATTGCAATATATTTTCTAAGTTTAGGTTTTTTCAAAATCTCCACCTTCCACTTATCCTGATGGATTGTTGATAATTTTGTTTTAATTATGTGAACCTTACACTGCAAATTGTTCATAAAAATCATACTCAAGTCAGTAGAAGAAAAAATCATAGACATCTCTCTTGACCAGGGATGACCGTGTGCTCTGTCCCAATTAAAAATCTTTTTAGTCACCCTGCCATTTGGTGGTAGTGAAAGGTTAACCTTCTGTAGTGTGGTAGTGAAAGGGTTAACCTTCTGTAGTGTGGTAGTGAAAGGTTAACCTTCTGTAGTGTGGTAGTGAAAGGTTAACCTTCTGTAGTGTGGTAGTGAAAGGTTAACCTTCTGTAGTGTGGTAGTGAAAGGTTAACCGTCTGTAGTGTGGTAGTGAAAGGTTAACCTTCTGTAGTGTGGTAGTGAAAGGGTTAAGAAAGTTCCAAAGAGCGCATTTTACATTTTTACAAGAATGTCTTCCATTGTGTCTGGTATGATAGGGTGGGTTGTGTCTGGTATGATAGGGTGGGTTGTGTCTGGTATGATAGGGTGGGTTGTGTCTGGTATGATAGGGTGGGTTGTGTCCTGTATGATAGGGTGGGTTGTGTCTGGTATGATAGGGTGGGTTGTGTCTGGTATGATAGGGTGGGTTGTGTCCTGTATGATAGGGTGGGGTGTGTCCTGTATGATAGGGTGGGTTGTGTCTGGTATGATAGGGTGGGGTGTGTCCTGTATGATATGGTGGGTTGTGTCTGGTATGATAGGGTGGGTTGTGTCCTGTATGATATGGTGGGTTGTGTCTGGTATGATAGGGTGGGTTGTGTCTGGTATGATAGGGTGGGTTGTGTCTGGTATGATAGGGTGGGTTGTGTCCTGTATGATATGGTGGGTTGTGTCTGGTATGATATGGTGGGTTGTGTCTGGTATGATAGGGTGGGTTGTGTCTGGTATGATATGGTGGGTTGTGTCTGGTATGATAGGGTGGGTTGTGTCTGGTATGATAGGGTGGGTTGTGTCTGGTATGATAGGGTGGGTTGTGTCCTGTATGATATGGTGGGTTGTGTCTGGTATGATAGGGTGGGTTGTGTCCTGTATGATAGGGTGGGTTGTGTCCTGTATGATAGGGTGGGTTGTGTCTGGTATGATAGGGTGGGTTGTGTCTGGTATGATAGGGTGGGTTGTGTCTGGTATGATAGGGTGGGTTGTGTCTGGTATGATAGGGTGGGTTGTGTCCTGTATGATATGGTGGGTTGTGTCCTGTATGATAGGGTGGGTTGTGTCTGGTATGATAGGGTGGGTTGTGTCTGGTATGATAGGGTGGGTTGTGTCTGGTATGATAGGGTGGGTTGTGTCTGGTATGATAGGGTGGGTTGTGTCTGGTATGATAGGGTGGGTTGTGTCTGGTATGATAGGGTGGGTTGTGTCCGGTATGATAGGGTGGGTTGTGTCTGGTATGATAGGGTGGGTTGTGTCTGATATGATAGGGTGGGTTGTGTCTGGTATGATAGGGTGGGTTGTGTCTGGTATGATAGGGTGGGTTGTGTCTGATATGATAGGGTGGGTTGTGTCCGGTATGATAGGGTGGGTTGTGTCCGGTATGATAGGGTGGGTTGTGTCTGGTATGATAGGGTGGGTTGTGTCTGGTATGATAGGGTGGGTTGTGTCTGGTATGATAGGGTGGGTTGGCCTTCTCTTGCAGAAAGGCGCAACAAACACTCGTATTTATTTATTTTTAAAGCCATTATTGGTCAGCAACCTGTTTATATCTCTTCACTGCTAGATTGGAATATTGGAACCTATTCAACTAGATCAAATGACCGGATGGTTCTTAGGGTTCCTCCAGTATGTTCTGATCTGATGACTGGATGGTTCTTAGGGTTCCTCCAGTATGTTCTGATCTGATGACTGGATGGTTCTTAGGGTCCCTCAAGTTTGTTCTGATCTAGGGAAGTCAGCTTTTTCCTTTGATGCCTCTGACTCTTGGAATGTCCTCCAACTCTCTCTGAAGTTGGAGGTTCTCCTTCCCTTGGTATGTTTAAACGTATGATTTCAGACCATTGTGTGACGACCTGTAACTTTTTATTATTTTTTATTATTACTCTTTTGAGTACACATTTCTGTGAATATTGCTTTCTATTATGTACCGTTTACATTTGTACAATTGTCATTTCTGTAAATGAGGGAAACCTCAGAAGCTCACGGTTTTAAATAAAGGTTGAAATGAAGATTTTTTTTTAATCAATATGGTGGAAGAAGAACAACAACAAATGAACAGAACGGGGCTATAACGGTTATGTCTTTAACACTAACTCACCACCCTTGTGGCTCCCTGGTCATGAAAACTACTTTTTTAAAATATTTTGTGTGTGTGTGTGAGCACAGCGGTGTCTGTGTTTATTATTATTTCATGAAATTGGGAAAATATCTTAATTTTACATATATGTTCATTGTGTCAAAAGCTTATAATATGAAACACTCTAAAACAATAGTTATAGTGTTTAGTGTCTTGTTTACCCCTGGTCATTTTTTCTACTCCCATCCGCTCCCATGTTAAAACGGCATTTTTAACCATTTTTAAATCTGCTCTCATTCGTTAAATTCTCGATATATTTACCAAATGCTTGCATATTCCACAACCTAATGACACAGTCTAACGTTAGGGTGTGCTGTTACCGATGTAAAACACATGGTGGCGTAATTGCTCTACAGATAACTTTGCCACAATTCAGGGGAGGGTGAGAGAGGCTGTTGCGGGCTTCCGGTGATTGAAACTGCGGATACATGGTTTGGGGGGGGGGGGTTTGGAGCGAGTGGATTTTCAACACAGAACCAGAGGCGAACCGGACCCCGTAGTCCACAGCGTGCCATACGCCGAAACACGAGCCCCCCATAGCCGGCGCGCTCCAACGAGGAAGTGCACTTGCCGGAGCACGTCTGGTCCTCCTCCCACCAGCGACCAGAGTTCAAGATTCCAGCCGTAGAACCACTTGGAACCGCCCGCAGGACATTTAGGTATCTATGAGCGCTTAGTAACGCTTCGCCTCAAAGCCGTTTCTGGCCGAATTAGTCATCGAATCTTTAATCTTTTTTTAATTCATATTCAGAGGTATTTCGTCGAGATTTCATAACGGTTAAGGTTGCGGCGGAAATGTGTAGAAATATGGTAAAAAAAACATTTATCCGTTTTTTTTCGATGAAAAAAGACGTTGTATCAAACAAACACAGGGGGGGGGCAGGTGGCGCACGGAGATTACGTTCGTCACCAACACCGGGAGACACTAGGATTCGCCTGTTCGAATCCAGCTCCCGGCGTTGCTATCAGCTTGGCTGGCCCCTCGCACTGATACAATTGGCTGTATCAGGGGGTGGGAAAGCTGAAGGGTGGGTCCTGGGCGTTGTGGACAGCGACCCCTACAGTTCGGTCGGGGCGCCTGCTCAGCGAGGGTTGGATCTGAGGAGAGATAGTGTGGCCTCCCCGGTGAGAACCTGCGCGGCCAGGTTGGCCTGCCCCAGGCTGCACATGCGTCGGAGGAAAGCATGTGACAGTCTCCGGTCTCCCGGACCAACAGTAGGGGAAAGTACGCAACAACCAGAAAAAAAAAAAAAAAAAATTTTAGTGGTTATAATTCCGAAATATGAGTAATCTGTTAGAGATATATTGAGATTATGCTATTACTGTTAATCATGGGGGGGAAAAAGTTTTAAAAATAGTAAACAGTTAGAATTATATGGCTTTAAACATGAGCCATCATTTCATCTCCTAAGCCCAGTGTGTGTCAGCAGTTCTAGGGAGCCACAAGGGTTAACACTAACTCACCACTCTTTAACACTAACTCACCACTCTTTAACACTAACTCACCACACTAACTCACCACTCTTTAACACTAACTCACCACTCTTTAACACTAACTCACCACTCTTTAACACTAACTCACCAAACTAACTCACCACTCTTTAACACTAACTCACCACTCTTTAACACTAACTCACCACTCTTTAACACTAACTCACCACTCTTTAACACTAACTCACCACACTAACTCACCACTCTTTAACACTAACTCACCACACTAACTCACCACTCTTTAACACATTGGTCGCCAACAACGTCATAATTCGTTATTGCCCGCCATGCATTGAACGCCAACAACGTTGTTGGGATCAATATTAAATTTTTTCGCCATGGCATTCATAATTCATCCAGCCTCCCTCCGGGACTGCAGCGGCACCCTGTCTGATATTGCAACGCCTCAATACCGGCGCCTGGTGGATGATCGGGCGAGTTACACTCCACACCAAACCAGAATTGGCGCTGGTGCATCGAGGAAATCCCTCCGGCAGTACTATCTTGTTACGTGGATCAAGATACACAATCGAGTGCATTGGGATCGCTTTCGAAACGCAATAATCTATATGATTTCGGCGTTTATTGCGTCATACAAACGGGAAATGGATCTAGCAGATCGACGTCAAATAATTGGAATATTTTTCCTCCAGTCTCATCGGCAAACGGTAAGAGGAATATAACGTTATTTTCAGCTTGATTGTCCATTTCTTTGTTTGCAATCCATCTGATCAATATATCAACCCATACTAAATAAAGCAGTTACTGACGATCAAGGAATTATAACCCCCCCCCACCCCCCCTTTCCTTCACGCATGATGAAGCATAATGTATCATCTATCATATACATTTAAATTTTTTAATATAGCGTGTATAGGAAATAAACGCCAATCGATAATCTATCATTATGCTTCAGGGCCTGTAACTCACGTTTTTGGAATTACAGCAGAAAAGCTTAAAAACATCCTTATATTCTCGACGGTATTAACACAACAATGTATGAATGAAAAAATATAACGTTCCCACATCCGGAACGATAGATACCCGATGTTGAATGGGCCATAGTAATGTTAATATAGCTATAATATTAAAAAAGTTATAGCCCTGCAAAGAAGGTAAACATCTCCATAGGCTTACAGCGGTGGCAGACTGGGTATAATGATGGGCATACTGCGTGGCAATCAAAGTGTTAACACTAACTCACCACACTAACTCACCACTCTTTAACACTAACTCACCACACTAACTCACCACTCTTTAACACTAACTCACCACTCTTTAACACTAACTCTTTAACACTAACTCACCACTCTTTACACTAACTCACCACACTAACTCACCACTCTTTAACACTAACTCACCACACTAACTCACCACTCTTTAACACTAACTCACCACACTAACTCACCACTCTTTAACACTAACTCACCACACTAACTCACCACTCTTTAACACTAACTCACCACACTAACTCACCACTCTTTAACACTAACTCACCACACTAACTCACCACTCTTTTTTTTTTATCCACTTTTTCTCCCATTTTCTATATTTTCTCCCATCCCAATTTTCGTATCGTCCAATTCAACCCTCCCCTGTCACGGACGCTGTTTCTTGCCTCCCACAAGCCGGCTGCAATGTGGACTAAGTCATACATAGCACAAGTCCCCTCCGGTACTTGAGGTAACAGCAGTCGCATCTTTTCACCTGCACAGCTCGATCTCTCAGTGGCGAGGAGTAACGCGTGGGAGGCTCACGCTGCCCCCGACACTTCCTGATTCTACTGCGCAGGCGCACCAACCGACCTGTAGGAGTCGCTGTCCACAACGCCCGATCCCCACCCATCAGTTTCCCACCCCCTAATACGGCCAATGTGTATTAGTACGGACGACCAGCTAAACTGAAAGCAAATGTGGAGCGCTGGGCTCGAACTGACGAGCCCAGCGTCTCCAGCATTTCGTGGCGAGCGCCTTGCCCACTACACCACGTAGCCGCCTACTAACTCACCACTCTTTAACACTAACTCACCACATTAACTCACCACTCTTTAACACTAACTCACCACTCTTTAACACTAACTCACCACTCTTTAACACTAACTCTTTAACACTAACTCACCACTCTTTAACACTAACTCACCACTCTTTAACACTAACTCACCACACTAACTCACCACTCTTTAACACTAACTCACCACTCTTTAACACTAACTCACCACTCTTTAACACTAACTCACCACTCCGATGGAGAAGTAGTTGTTGATGATCTCGTAGGGCACCGGATCTCCTTTCTCCTGGCTGTCGTCGTCTGTGATCACCTGGACGCTCCATCGGTCCATGAGCACTGGGGAGCTGCCTTCTATGTCTTTGAGGATCCGACTCAGATCCACACCGTCGTAGCCTGCGTTGGTTGGGGAAACAGAACATCAGCCGTGCTCATAGGTGGCCTTAAGGTTCGTTTAGCTCTCCCTGACTTAAATGCCTAGATCCTGGAGATTAGTATCAGTGCTAGGCTCACACTACCCAAATGCAGCACTGAACGGCACAGGAAGTCCTTCATTCCAACAGCCATCAGACTATACAATGCATCACTGTGCCTCACTGCATCACTGAGCACAGAGCGGCAGCTCCATAGTGGCAGGAGGCCGCGACTAGCGGCCTCCAGGCTCCACAACAGGGGGCAGCGACTGCTGCCAGATATTGACCTAGGACTAATAGCAACCCAAGGAGGACAATAACACTACCTTAGGCATACTACACCTTATGTGGATACTGTGATACTGTGAATAATGTATATTTCAGTTAGTTAGATAGTAAATTATAACACTACCTGATGCATACTGCACCTTATGTGACACTGTGAATACTGTGAATATATATTTCAGTTAGTTAGATAGTTAATTATATTGACCTATTTGTTTACACTGCTTGTGTTGTTTTTACTACCTGTACCCCCCCTTCCCCCATGCTGCTATGATGCCTCTTCAGTATATTTTTACTGTATTCATTTACTGTATATTTTATTAAATTTTTATTCTATTTTACTCTACTCTTATCCTAGGCAACTTGATTTGATTTGTTTTATTATTCTAATTCGTGACCTGTTCTGTCTAAATGTTTAAATGTTGAGCGGTTTGCAGTGTCAAATTTCCCACGGGATAATAAAAGTATTTCTATTCTATTCTATTCTATACTTAATTTTTTTTTATCAAACCGTAAACAAAGAGGCCTATTGGGATGTTAGATCCTAATGTGAAGAACTCTGTGATTTAATGTTCTATTTTGATGCTCGTTTGATGCTTATTTCATGTCTGCACTGCATCGCTCTTGATCTGACAATGCTGTGCTCATTGTATGTATTTCTTTGCTGCTGTGAAGCACTTTGAGCTGCAACTCTTGTATGAAAGATGCTGCAGGTCAGTATAGAACAGTGCATAGACGGATACAAAAAAGTGCAAAAGATATCAATATGATATAAAATGTCAATATAATAACTCAACATGAATATAACACATCAATATGAATACAGAGAGATGATTGTTGCACAGATGCGTATGGGTCTGTGGAAGATAAGACTCCCTTCCCCCACCTCTTTGATATCCCTCACCCATCCTCCCTTCCTACAGGTACCCCCCCATCCCTCATTCTTAACCCCAACAAACCCTCCCCCACCTTTCCCCAAAATGTCATGACACCCTCCCCTATACCTATGGCCCCCACCCCTTTCAGTTTTTGTAGGTATATAAAGATGTTTAAGATCCGGGGGGGCTCTCTCTTCCCTGGTGTCCTAGCTAAAGAGAGTCATCCATCATTGGAATAACTGCCCACTGAACATAAGTACTGTAAATTGAATAGCAAAGTGTCTTTCATATGTGAGCAAATACTGTTCACGTTTGGGAGTGGAAATACCTACTGTAGGAATGTAATAATGAAATATTTACTCATGAATGTAATAACCTTTTCTGAAAATATTCATGTCTACCCATGAATGTAATAACCTTTTCTGAAAACATTCTGATGTTTATAAAGATGTCTACAATGTGTTACTGCTTTTAGATTATCATTGTTAATTAAGTGAATTGTGATTGTCATATGTATCTCATGTATTGTTATGTTTTGTGTTGTCTTTCTGTGTGGACCCCAGGAAGACTAGCTCGCCACTTAGGTGGCAGCTAATGAGGGGATCCTTTTAAACAATAAACAATAAACAATCCAGCCTAACTCTCACTATTTTGTATTGATACTTTGATTGAGTTAACCCTTTCACAACCTTTCACGGAACTGTCTGTAGTGTGGTAGTGAACGGTTAACCTTCTGTAGTGTGGTTGTGAAAGGGTTAACTATTTGTCATGTGGCAGTGAAAGGGTTAACCTTCTGTATTGTCGCAGTGAAGGGGTTAACCTTTTGGTAATGTGGTAGTGAAAGGGTTAATAAATGGTATTAACCAGGTCTCTTTGGACTGAGTAAGTTATTAGCTTGGGCTATTTCCCACCACAGGTCAGTGGGATGATGTTCTGAAGCTCTGGGCTCTCACCTCCTCCCCAGCGGAGACAGCGCGCGAGGTCATTTCCTGTGCCGAGGGGTAGCACAGCCACAGGGGGCCGCGTCAGAATACCGGCTTTGTCTGGAGAACAGAGGGAAGGGGAAGAGGACGTGCGTCAGAACCACTTATTTTTTTCCCCCCAGTAAAGACTAGTAGTTTGGACGCAGATACAGTATGTCCTTTAAAGGAACTCGCCAAACATTTTGGGAAATCAGCTTACCGTCTTCTCCAGAGAGAGACAAGAAGATAGATACCCGTTTCCTCTCAGTGCGTTCAGTAGAAAGCTATCTGGCTGCACGTTAGCCTAGCTTAGCACAATGAATGGAAGCAGACATGGTCGTCGTTAGCCTACTAACACCTCTCCTGAAGGCTAACCAGAAATTAATACATTTAATTGTGGTTCGACAAAAAAACTAATTATCACTAAATCTGGAGAAAACTAAGATCATGCTGTTTGGAAAACATAACACAAATGTACAGGTAAACCTGATGATAAACAATAAACGCATAGAAAGAGTTTATGAGAGGGCGGCTAGGTGGTGTAGTGGGCAAGGCACTCGCCACCAACGCAGGAGACGCTGGGTTCGAGCCCAGCTCTCGGCGTTGCTACCATTCATTCAATGTACTCAATGTAGTCATTCATACTAACACAATTGGCAGTGTTAGGGGTGGGAAAGCTGGTGGGTGGGTCCTGGTCGTTGTAAACAGCGACTCCTACAGTTCGGTCGGGGCACCTGCTCAGCGAGGAAAGGATCTAAGGGGGGTAGTGTGATCCTTCCACACGTTACACCCTCTCAGTGAGAGTCCGCGCTGCCAGGTGAAAAGAAGCGGTTGATTGGCTACACATGTGTCGGAGGAAGCATGTGATAGCCTCCACTCTCCAAGACCGACTGTAGGGGATAGGTGCGCAGCGACCAGGAAGGGGATTGGGAATTGGCATAACGACAAACAGAGGAGAAAGGAAGTGGAAAAAGATTTAAAAAAAAAAAAAAAAAGGTTTATGAGAATACATTTCTTGGAGTAATCATAGGTCAAAATAAGCTGGAAACCCGGTCCGAGCTAAACTGGCTAAATGCACTGGAATTTTAGGGAAAACGAAACACATTGGATCATAAATCATTACACACTTTATACTGTTCACTGTTTTTACCGTATCGGTCTTACTGTGTGGAGGTCTGGGGAATTAACTACAAGTGCACCCTACAGCAAATATGCATATTACAGAAAAGAGAAATAAGGACAATAAACAAGGTAGGATATATAGAACACACAAACCCACTGTTTCTTAAATCAAACACCTTGAAATGTATGGATCTGGTCAAATTTAAAACATCACAAACATCATGTACAAAGCCAGAAATAGCCTGTTGCCAAAAAATATACAAAAAATTTTCAGGGAAAGAGAAGGTGGCTATAATCTGAGAGGAGAGCTAAACTTAATAAAATTAAATAAAAAATGAAAAGTATGTGCATGTCATCTGTGGGGTGGACTTGTGGAACAGTCTGGAGTTAGAGATAAAACAGAGTACAAACATCAGTTTAAAAAGATGTAAAAAAAATCTTTCTTAAATGGGTATCTGAAAGAGGAAGTGTTGATTGGGAGTATGTGTAAGATGTAAATAAAAAATAGAAGTATGTATATCATATGGTATTTATTTAGTATATATATATTATATATTACATATTTATAGGTATATTTATTTAAATGTATTTATAATATATAAATGTATTGGATTGTATAGAGATACAGAGTTTATACATATAATTAACAATAGATTCAATTATAATTTGTGATAGTTAAAAAGGGGTAGGAATTCAAAAAAGTGTATACCTCCTACTCCTTTTTCGTGTGCCTCACCCATTGGGTCCCAGGGTCCTTTTTCGAACAGGGTAAATTAGGATTTGTTCATCTGTTTCTCTTTTTGTTTTCTTTTTTTATTATCGTTTGTATATGTCAAATGAACAGATATATTTGAGTTTTTATAAAATTAAACAAATCTTTCATTCATCCATTCATTCATTGTGCTAAGCTAGGCTAACCGGCACTGTCCGCTTCCATTCATTGTGCTAAGCTAGGCTAACCGGCACTGTCCGCTTCTATTCATTGTGCTAAGCTAGGCTAACGTGCCGCCAGATAGCTTTAGGGTCACGCAGCCGCCTCACCAATGGCATCGAGGATCCAGCCCACTGTCCCGTCTCCTCCGCAGACCAGGATCCTGTAATCCTGCAGGTTTCTGAACAAACTCAGTCTGGAGGAAAACAAAGCAACGCAAGATGTTGGCTTTTGACATCAGAAAAGGAAAAACGGTCATACACATATCTACGGCTGACCCCTATTAGTCAAATAGTCAACTAATCGGTCGAAAGGAGCCATAGTCGACTGCCAACCTCTTAGTCGAATACAAAAAAAACGATTTAAAAATAATTTATAAAAAAAAAAATATATATTTTTTTATCATTCTTTCCAAAAGAAAAGATATTCTTCTAGCTTCCTTAAACAGAAGAGGCGCTGCTGACCTTTCTCACACACCATTTCAGTATTAGAATCAAATTTCAGACGATTGTCAATAATGGAACCGAGATATTTATAAGTGGTCACCAAATCCACTGTCTGGCCATTAATGACACTACTCTGAGGAGCTAGTGAAGATCATCTAAAATCAATACACATGTCTTTAGTCTTTGTGACATTTAGTTGTAGTAATGCCCCTTCACACCAGGAAACAAAGTCATCTACAACTGGGCCACGGCTGGCCTCATTATCACTCAAGAGACTAACAATTACAGAATCATCTGCAATCATTTGACGATGTGTCTATTAGCATGTTGACTTCTACAATCATTAGTATACAGGATATACAAGAGCGGGGAAAGAACACAACCTTGGGGTGAGCCAGTGGATGGTGTTAGTTCACCAGACAAGTCCCCATTCACCCAAACATTGTGTATCTACTAGTGGTAAGACCTGTAGAGAATAACTGGATATGGAAGCCTCACCCCGGTCCAGGTCCCCCGTTTGAGAGGTTGTACACTTGTCGTGGATTCAGCAAATACTGAAATTTACGCAGGACTCTGAAATACATAAAAACAGACTATGTATTTTGTGTATCACGTACATTCATATTTTTCCATGAATGCGTTCAGCTTTTGGACTCACCGTTCCCCTTGCTTGCCGCCACTTTTAGGATTCACAAACACCAGGAGAGGGTGAGTGTTCCGTACGGGGCTGATCTGTCGAGGAACAAACTATTAACATCACAGTTAATGAAGAAAATAAAATACCCAAGACACACGTACATAGGTTAACATCCTTCTCTTCCAAAACATACTTCTCTTCCAAAATGGCTTACCCCTCATAGTCTAGGTCAGTGGTTCCCAAAGTCGGGGTCGCGACCCAAAGGTGGGCCGCGAGCAGCCACGGGTGGGCCGCGAGATGATTAAAAAAAAAAAAAAAAAAAAAAAAAAAATGTTTTTTATTTTTTATTTTTTATTTTAATTTTTTTTTGTCAGGCCACTGAACTTAGAAGCAGGCCAGGACAGTGTTTCTAGTTGTATTCTAAAATTCTATTCTATTGTATTCTAAAATGTGACTATATGGTTTTATATTAACTTAATAAATAAACAAAAACGAAAAATCTACTTATTTCAACGAACATTTCAAACTAAATAACAGATTATGCACATAAAACGCTGAAAACAACCGAAGCAACAATAGTATTTTAATGAGGCTATTATTATTATCATTATTATTTTGCAACAAGTTAGCCCTCTCATAAATAGCACATATAAATGAATAACTAACTTGAACTAACTTAATAGGATTGAAGTGATATTTCGCCTGGCAAAAAAAAAAAAAAAAAAAGCCAGACGATGTGCATTGGGCCGCGGCTCTCTGACGCCTTATTTTCTGGGCCCTGGCCTGAAAAGTTTGGGAACCCCTGGTCTAGGTTACTCCAGTGTGTCAAGTTATATTGTTATTAAAAAGAGGTTCTGCAATAGTGACCCATTTCAAACCCCACCGTCTTTTCTTGATCCTCCAATCACAACCGTTGCTTTTCTTGGACAACGGAAAGTAATTGGAGGATCAAGAAAAGAGGGCGGGGTTTGAATGTTTGACAATTAGGTAAGCCAGTACCTGAAGCACCTGCCCGTCGGGGGTGGTATTGAGCTCACTGTCCTCTGTGGAGGCAGTGCATCCGTTCTTTATGCTGTTTGGTCTCTCCTTTAGGGATGAGAACAGAGATGGTGTAAGGAGAGAATGTCTGGTCTCTCCTTTAGGGATGAGAACAGAGATGGAGTAAGGAGAGAATGTTTGGTCTCTCCTTTAGGGATGAGAACAGAGATGGAGTAAGGAGAGAATGTTTGGTCTCTCCTTTAGGGATGAGAACAGAGATGGAGTAAGGAGAGAATGTTTGGTCTCTCCTTTAGGGATGAGAACAGAGATGGAGTAAGGAGAGAATGTTTGGTCTCTCCTTTAGGGATGAGAACAGAGATGGAGTAAGGAGAGAATGTTTGGTCTCTCCTTTAGGAATGAGAACAGAGATGGTGTAAGGAGAGAATGTTTGGTCTCTCCTTTAGGGATGAGAACAGAGATGGAGTAAGGAGAGAATGTTTGGTCTCTCCTTTAGGGATGAGAACAGAGATGGAGTAAGGAGAGAATGTTTGGTCTCTCCTTTAGGGATGAGAACAGAGATGGTGTAAGGAGAGAATGTTTGGTCTCTCCTTTAGGGATGAGAACAGAGATGGAGTAAGAAGAGAATGTTTGGTCTCTCCTTTAGGGATGAGAACAGAGATGGAGTAAGGAGAGAATGTTTGGTCTCTCCTTTAGGGATGAGAACAGAGATGGAGTAAGGAGATAATGTTTGGTCTCTCCTTTAGGGATGAGAACAGAGATGGAGTAAGGAGAGAATGTTTGGTCTCTCCTTTAGGGATGAGAACAGAGATGGAGTAAGGAGAAAATGTTTGGTCTCTCCTTTAGGGATGAGAACAGAGATGGAGTAAGGAGAGAATGTTTGGTCTCTCCTTTAGGGATGAGAACAGAGATGGTGTAAGGAGAGAATGTTTGGTCTCTCCTTTAGGGATGAGAACAGAGATGGAGTAAGGAGAGAATGTTTGGTCTCTCCTTTAGGGATGAGAACAGAGATGGAGTAAGGAGAGAATGTTTGGTCTCTCCTTTAGGGATGAGAACAGAGATGGAGTAAGGAGAGAATGTTTGGTCTCTCCTTTAGGGATGAGAACAGAGATGGTGTAAGGAGAGAATGTTTGGTCTCTCCTTTAGGGATGAGAACAGAGATGGTGTAAGGAGAGAATATTTGGTCTCTCCTTTAGGGAGGAAAGCAGAAATGGATTAAGGAGAGCATGTCTGGTCTCTCCTTTAGGGAGAAGAGAGACGATGTAAGGAGAGAGGAAGCAAAAACACATATATTGATTGAAACGGATGAAAATACACTTCCTTCCTTCCTTCCTTTCTTCCCAGGCACGGCTAAAAATGTGCTGTCCTTCCACAATGTCACGTGAGTAAAAAGGAAGAATATGAGTTACTCTGTTCTACTCCGTTCCCACTGCAGGACACAACTTTACTCTGATTTGATGTTCCAGGTCTGCAAGTCTGATTGCAGTAGTGCTTTAGAGGAGTACCAGTTTAGCACTAGACCAGTGTAGCAGTGGTCCACTACCTTTATGACGGGGTAGATGGCCCAGGGAGGCAGGATGTGGTCTCTGAGAGGTCCACAGTTACACTCGGATGGCTCCTGAGACGCACAGTCGTCATGGCGCTGAAACACAGAAGAAGTGAGATGTTTGTTCACAGACCTCACCAGCAACATTATCATTTAGTCCCAATGGGGTTCATATCATGATGACACATAATACATAATACCATACTAATACCATACCGTGGTACGTAATACCATACCGTGGTAGATAATACCATACCGTGGTACATAATACCATACAGTGGTACGTAATACCATACCGTGGTAGATAATTGTAACGTTCTGGGTTTCTGTCCTCTCCCAGGACTGGAAACCCTACTGCCATTCTGGAGTACTTCACCCTGTTCTCTATAATTAGCGCTGATTGACTGTCACCTGTGGTTTGTTGTCACTAATTACTGCGTGTGGGTTGCTGGGAGTTTTGCCTTTATAGTAATCTCTTGTTCTCTGTCTGTTGTCGGATCTTCAACAGAACCTGCAAGCAGTCGGCCACAGGACAAGATATGGAACCTCTTGTCGTTGTTGTTATTGTTTAATTCTCTTTCTTTATATACCCCCAGTTGAAGCCTGGCTTCTCTTTCGTTATCGATACAGTATCTTGCTCTCGTGATTCTGATAATAAAAGGAACACGTATTTTGAGAAGAGCAACCACATCTCCGTCTCCTTATTACCTTCTACTATTGGAACTCAACTCCTACCTGAAACGTAACAGATAATACCATACCGTGGTACATAATACCATACCGTGGTACGTAATACCATACCGTGATAGATAATACCATACCGTGGTACATAATACCATACCGTGGTACATAATACCATACCGTGGTACTGGTACATAATACCATACTAATACCATACCGACGATACCGTGGTACGTTTTGACAACCTAGGATGGCTTAGAGTAGACGACAGAGTACAGCAACTTGCAATGGGCCTGGTCTACAAGATACACTACACCAGTGGGATACCCATGTACATGTCGAAATACTTCCCAAAGGTCAGTGAATACCACGACCACAACACCAGAGGGAGCTCCACAAATCATGTTGAACCCAGATTCGGCTCAAACAAGGGACTAAACACGTTTCGCAATTATGCCACAATAATGTGGAACGCCGTACCCACAACCGTAAAGGAATGTGAATCCCTACCCTCCTTCAAAACCGCTCTCAAAGAGCACCTACGGGTGGCTGCAATTAGAAACTGGATCCTGTAAATGTCCAAATCCCCCCCCCCCCCCCCCCCCCCCCACCAATGTACACTTTCTTCCCCTTCGGATGTATATATTTTTTATGATCTCTTTTTACTACACAGTTCTGTATCTGTATGTCTTGTATGTCATAAATGTCCTGATGAATTGAAAATGGGGGACCCCGATGTAAACAAGATGAAAGTATTTCTCTGGTCTGCGTCCTCTTAGCAGTTGTTTTGTATTGAGCCGTACTGTATTGTATCCATTCTGCAATCTGTTAATAACGTTTTCAATCAATCAATCAAACGTAATACCATACCGTGGTACATAATACCACTATCACTATTTGATCTCATAACAGTGTCAAGAGCCTACAAACAAGCTTTAAAAAGGAACAACATTTTGGGAAATCCTCTTATTTGCCAGAGTCAGACAAGAAGATTTACATCAGTTTCATCTCTGTGTGTCCAGTAGCCCCAGAGAGAGGTCCAGGTACATGCTAGCCTAGCCAGTGTTGGAGAGCAGTTATATACATGTAGTTCAATTACAAGTTTAACTACATTTTGCAGTAGCTGGGTGGTAGTTTAACTACATTCAAAATTTCAGCCCACGTTACCCCACCTCGCAGAGAACTGCACTGGCTTCCCATTGCCACATGGACGGCTCACGGCTACCTCCGGTAAATGGTCTCTAACTACACACCCTCAAGACCCCTACGCTCTACATCTTCTAACTACACACCCTCAAGACCCCTACATTCTGCATCTTCTAACTACACACCCTCAAGACCCCTACGCTCTACATCTTCTAACTACACACCCTCAAGACCCCTATGTTCTGCATCTTCTAACTACACACCCTCAAGACCCCTACACTCTACATCTTCTAACTACACACCCTCAAGACCTCTACGCTCTGCATCTTCTAACTACAAACCCTCAAGACCCCTACGCTCTACATCTTTTAACTACACACCCTCAAGACCTCTACGCTCTGCATCTTCTAACTACACACCGTCAAGACCTCTACGCTCTGCATCTTCTAACTACACACCCTCAAGACCTCTACGCTCTGCATCTTCTAACTACACACCCTCAAGACCCCTCCGCTCTACATCTTCTAACTACACACCCTCAAGACCCCTCCGCTCTACATCTTTTAACTACACACCCTAAAGACCCCTATGCTCTGCATCTTCTAACTACACACCCTAAAGACCCCTCCGCTCTGCATCTTCTAACTACACACCCTCAAGACCCCTACGCTCTGCATTTTCTAACTACACACCCTTGAGACCCCTACGCTCTGCATCTTCTAACTACACACCCTCAAGACCCCTCCGCTCTGCATCTTCTAACTGCACACCCTCAAGACCCCTACACTCTGCATCTTCTAACTACACACCCTCAAGACCCCTACGCTCTGCATCTTCTAACTACACACCCTCAACCCCTACGCTCTGCATCTTCTAATTACACACCCTCAAGACCCCTACGCTCTGCATCTTCTAACTACACACCCTCAACCCCTACGCTCTGCATCTTCTAACTACACACCCTCAAGACCCCTACGCTCTGCATCTTCTAACTACACACCCTCAAGACCCCTACGCTCTGCATCTTCTGGCCACAGAGTTCCTATCCTAGCTCCGGGAGGGTAATCAAAGCTCCACAATGATGGAACAAACACCCACAGTCAGGACAGCTGAAACCCGGCCAATTTTCAATCGTTGACACACCTCTTCAAACAATATCTGCAATAATATCTGACCCTTAGCTGCCAGAATTGTACCCCTCCTGCTGACTTGTTGTTCACAATTTGTAAGTCGCTTCGGATAAAAGCGTCAGCTAAATGACTAAATAGTCCATTGTAATTCTGCAGTAGATAACTACTTTGGGTCGTGTAGTTTAGGCAGTTAATTACTACCTACATGTTTCCCTAGATATTTATAATTTTCCTGATTCCACCTCAACCACTGCTTCCAGTCCTCTCCTGAACACCCCCAGGTGTGAATGTGGGAGGTTTTGCCTGCGCTAGTCACTAAATCAAACACACACACTTTACTCAGTGTCAGTTGTTGCTCCATGTAAATAAATGAGATTACAGACTCAGATTGTGATAATTTTCCACCATGTAGTTTGGATGCAGCTGAATTTATTGTTCAAAGTCGTTTTAGTTTGACGAGCTACAGTCTTTTGAGAGTAGTTAAGGTTTAGTTCAACTACTTTTCACTGCAATGTAGCTAGTAGTTTGGCAAACTAGTTTCAGAGTAGTTTCCCCAACACTGAGCCTAGCCTAGCTTAGCACAAGGACTGGAAGCAGTAGGGAGCAGCTAGCCTAGCTCAGCACAAGGACTGGAAGCAGTAGGGAGCAGCTAGCCTAGCTTAGCACAAGGACTGGAAGCAGTACGGAGTAGGGAGTAGGGAGCAGCTAGCCTAGCACCCTCAAAAGTAAAGAGATACAACTTCCAACAACTTCCAAAACTGATGCACGAATCAATCTTCTCATCTAAGATGGCAAATATGAGTATTTCCTTTCAAATAAACACAGTAGAAAAAAAGTGGAATGAAACACTTTAGAATGGTCACATTCAGTAGGGATGTCACAATTAATCGTCCGAATAGAATAAATTGGTTAGAAAATAATTTTGATTAAGAAAAAACTGCAGTGATAGTTAAATGTTTCATAGTTCCAAGAAGAAGAATTTCATTCAGAAGCACTTAGCTTGTTAAATATTTTTCAGTGTGGCAGCTCCCACCCTCTGGAACTCCCTCCCCACAGAACTCCGCAACGCCCCAACTCTGGACTCATAAAAAAAAGAAAAACACCTCTTCAACTTGGCCTTTAACCCCTAATTTCCCACTTTGTATGTTGTGTCTGTCGACTATTTTTGTTACTTTTGTTTGTTTTTTCCCTCTATGTAAAGCGACCTTGGGTCTTATGAAAGGCCCTATCTAAAACTAAGTTATTATTATTATTATTATTATTATTATTATTATTATTATTATTATTATTATTATTATTATTATTATTATTATTATTATTATTATTATTATTATTATTATTAATCATCATCATCATTATTATTATTATTATTATTATTATTATTATTATTATTATTATTATTATTATTATTATTATTATTATTATTATTATTATTATTATTATTATTATTATTATTATTATTATTATTATTATTATTATTATTAACACCGTACAGACATTCAAGGCCTTGCTTAAAACCCACCTTTTCGCTCTAGAGGATCAGTGAGTTACTTTGCTGTTGTGTTGTGTGTCTGAGGTGTTCTTCTGTTCTCTGTCTGTCCGTCTGCCTGGTTCCCTGTTTCTTTGTCCTGTCTATTTATTCATATTCTTTTTTACCCGGGCTGCGCCCCGGACCGATGTAAAAATTGGCTGGGGGGCGCATTATAAATGAAAATATCATATCATATCAAATAATTGTCGGATGAATCGATTACTTAAATCATCACACACACACACACACACACACACACACACATCTTAAATAGCTATTATGTAATAGAATAGTAATAGAATTACTATTATGGTAAATGGCTGCTTTTTTATATAGCGCTTTATCCAAAGCGCTTTACAATTTGTTACTCACATTTGACCCATTCACTCACACATTCACTCACCAACAGCGGAGGCAACCATGCAAGGTGCCAACCTGCTCATCGGGAGCAATTAGGGGTTAAGTGTCTTGCTCAAGGACACATCGACACGCTGCCCGGGAGGAGCGGGAATCGAACCGGGAACCTCCGCGGATTGGCAGACGACTGCTCTACCTCCTGAGCCACTGTCGCCCCCTACTACTATGCTGCTATACCTACACTACTCTATCGTGCTAATTATGTCTATACTACTATGCACTCAGAGTGTAACGCTCCAAGTTCGACACTATTTGACGAACAACGACCACTGATCCTCGGCTGCCAGAGATGTGCCCCTGCTTCCGCTGACTCGTTGTTCACGATCTGCAAGTCGCTTCGGATCAAAGCGTTCAGCTACATGACTAAATGTAAACAACGTGAAATGTAAAAAGCCGGTGAAAGGCGGGGGGGGGGGGGGGGGGGGGGGGGACTTCTTCCTCACCAGAGAGTGGCACCACACACAGTGCTTGCCGGTTAAGCCCTGGTAGCTCTTAATCTTCTTCTGGCATTTGTCACACTTCCCCGCGGCACAGTTCCCGCTCACCCAGTCGTGGGCCGGCACCTTGCAGGTGAAAGGGAACAGAAGCGGTACATTAAATGCACAATCCACGTAATTATAGCACCCGCCCACACACACACACACACACACACACACACACACACACACACACACACACACACACACACACACACACACACACACACACACACACACACACACACACACACACACAGAGAATGGATAGAGTTGACTGTGAATGTCAGTGTGAATGATAGAACAGGCATACCCCTGTTTCTTTCCGCGACTTGACGTACGTTCTGGTGCAGGGGGCGGGGTTCCTGTTGGCACAGCGTCCGTGGACTGTGTATTTACAGCCTGCGCGATAGGGTGAGTAAATCAAATCATATCAAATTAAGGGTAAAAATCATTCCATACAATTTGAGGCAGACTGATGATTTATGCCCAGGCTGATAGAAAAGAAAAAAAGGGTACAATTTCATGTCATTACATTAGAGAAATCTAATTTACGGTTAATTCAATAGCAAATGGCGGCACAACAGCGCCCTCTCGTGGCGGACACTCACAGGTGCAGCAGAGGCCTTGCTTCCGCAGGCCCAGCAGCATGCTCTGGCACACGTTGCAGTAGACAGGCTTGTTGAAGTGCTTCATCCTCCACAGGTGCTGCCCGTCCTTCTGGGTCATCTGGGAGGGAGGGAGGGAGGGAGGGAGGGAGGGAGGGAGGGAGGGAGGGAGGGAGGGAGGGAGGGCAGGAGAGAGGGAGAGCGGGAAAGCGGGAAAGCGGGAGGGAGAGAGGGAGAGAGGGAGGGTGGGAGAGAGGGCGGGAGAGAGGGAGAGCGGGAGGGAGGGAGAGAGGGAGGGAGGGAGAGAGGGAGAGAGGGAGGGTGGGAGAGAAAGAGGGAGGGAGGGAGAAAGAAAGGGAGGGAGGGAGGGAAAAAGAGAGGGAGGGAGGAAGGGCAGGAGAGAGGAAGAGAGGGAGAGAGGGAGGGAGGGAGAGAGGGAGGGCGGGAGAGAGGGAGAGAGAGAGGGAGGGAAGGCGGGAGAGGGAGGGAGGGAGGGGGAGGGAGGGAGGGAGAAAGGGAGGGCAGGAGGGAGGGTGGGAGAGAGGGAGGGAGAGAGGGAGGGAGGGAGAGCGGGAGGTCATCCAAGGAAGAGGACATCTGTTATGAATGCATCACTGAAAAATTTATTTCACTTCAGAATCTACGTATCTGGCTGCACGTTAGCCTAGCTTAGCACAATGAACGGAAGCGGACATGACGTGCAGCCAGATGGCTTTCTACTGAACGCACAGAGAGGAAACTGGTATCCATCTTTCTTGTCTCTCTCTGGAGAAGACGGTAAGCTAATTTCCCAAAATGTTGGCGTGTGCCTTTAACGTAGCATACTATGCCCCGTATGCTTGCCCACTAGCCTGACTGTCCTGATTGTGATTATGTGGTTATGTGATTTATTTATTATGTATATGTGTACCTGCCATATGTGTGCCTGCCTATACGCTGCTTATACATGTATGGGCCTTGATTTGTCCCTGTACACTGTTTTTTATAGATGCACGAATGCCTAGTGACTGTGAGTGAATGTACAGAATATGTTTTAAACTGTTTTTATATTAGCTTTAATGTCCTTCTATTTTTCTGTTTCTTTTCTGGCTTAAACATCTAGCCCAGGGACTACAACTGAAAACTAGTAACCCTGCTAATGTTGGCATATTTACAGTTTTTTAATTTGCATTCATTTATAAATGTATAACAGTTGATTGATATGCACTGTCCCTGATCAAATAACCTGAGTAAACTAAACTAAACTATCGCACAAAGCCCACATACATATCCAGTGTGGTCAAGGCAGGCACTGTGATTCCGACGCCCACACACTCAAACCCCGGCTTTATGCAACGTCTGAAGAGCCCTCCAGATCATGGTATACAGTAGGATACATAAACCACCACGCAATCATATTCAAAGTAAGGCAGACTAATCACGTCCTCCCTACGCACGATTACAAGGTTGCTCTGCATTTAATCACATAGCAGCCCAATGTTCTTATGGAGATTACAGACAGGAGTGTTGTTGTTTTGTTTTGTTTTGTTTTCCCGCCCAAACAGTGGTTTAAAGCGTGATGTGCCCGACCTTCAGTCAGGATATGAGGCATCGAGCGAAGCCCCCAAAACGGCAACTGTGTGGGGGCTGAACGCTCTACTGTGTGGGGGCTGAACGCTCTACTGTGTGGGGGCTGAACGCTCTACTGTGTGGGGGCTGAACGCGCTACTATGTGCACCCAGGGCTTTTGATGTTGATTGGCCGCTGGAAATAGCCTGGGGGAAGTCCCTGGCATTGTTTTGGAGGCGGGACACACTTGTAGAGGCCGTTTCATAGTTTCACACCCGCGCGGTCGATGGGCGTGTCCTAAAGTCTCAGAAAAGAACAAGCCTACACACAAATAATATTTGTTTTCTTTTTTTTTTTACGCACAAAAGCTATGGAACACAATACCTACGGAGATTAGGGAGGCAATGTTCACTTTGGCCTTTTAATATAACATAAAATAACATTTAAAGACATGCTTATTGTACTGTAAATGAGAGCTATTTTACTGCATTCATTTTATCCTGCCTATTGTAGCTATACTTATTTTATGCTGCCTATTCTTATATCTGCACTTCTACATTGCAGTACTTTAATTGTCTATTTTATGCCTATTCTTATGTCTGCACTTTATGCATTGCTTGCTACTTTTAATGTTAATTTTATACTATTTGCTGTGAAGCACTTTGAGCTGCAATTCCTGTATGAAAGGTGCTATATAAATAAAGTTATTATTATTATTATTTGGTCAGAATCCAGATTCTAAAAAGACAAGACTCCACTTTTAATTAAAGTAGAACTTCCTGACTACATCCACTGTAAATGCTCCCTTTCTGAAATAACCAACGTACGGTTTGTAAAATACTTTAGCGCATATTATATATACAGAGTAGATGGAAAGAATAACGTGCACCACCTCCATGGTGCAGATATAGGTGATTTCATACCTGGTTGCACTGTGTTTTACTGACGCCACGTGCACGTACGCTCCCGCGCATGCGCATAACTGTTCCCTCGCGTGCGCACAGACTAAAGGCAATGCATAATAGGGAGGTGTAATCTGACGTCACTGGTTGTTCCACCCGTATAGGGATTTATCATTGGGGAAATGGATTATCGGCAATTGTAACAATTCTGCCGCATGGACATTTAAAAGCTTTCCATTTTTGCACAAAACGGGTTCCCTTCTATCACTAACATTATTGTTTAAGCATTTTTGGTTGAAATAAAATTTGGCGATTTTTTTTTAATGATTAATTGCGAATATTTTCATGTTGAGCTATAGATTGTGGATGAATACGCACAGAAAGGTACACCATGCAAATGTTCATGTTTTATTTGTTTTAAACTAGATGATTTAGAAATGGGCAATGGGGAAACACATTGCGTTGGACAGAGGGTGGAACCCTGTGCATGTGCGTGCGCGTGCTTCTGCTCACAGCGCTGGTTGCTCTGCGTGCAACCCTGTCCCATGACCAACGCACCCCTGACGAAAGGAGATAACATTACCACACCCTGTGTATAACTGAGTCAGCAGAAAGGATGCCCAAGAAGGGGGGGGGGGGGGGGGAGGGAAGGAAGGCCAGACAAGGCCGGGGATGCACTGCAAATAGCACCTTAGCATATAAAAAGAGGAAACCTTTTGAATAGACCGTGTCAGAATGTATAGGGGGGTCTTTTATGCATGTGTCCGTGTAAAAACATAGGTGGTAGACTTGGATACATAGCGATACATCTCTCTGGCACTCTTTGGACTGGATTGGATTGGATTCAGTCGGCGTCCAACCAGAGTGGTAGTAAAGTGCACAGGCACAGATAAATATATGTATGTACATAGTGTACGGTGGATATATGCGTGTAAAGTGCATGGATACATGTATGTACATTGCGCACAGTATGAATATATATACATACACAGGCATATATATATATATTAAAATAGATGAATATGCAATGTGTACAATGTTATTGCACGGTGCCAGCATACAGCAGCATGTGCAAGACAGTGGTAGGCGGTGTGTAGGCAGCAGATAAGCATGGTGTAAAGACAACAGAGGTCAGAGTTCATATGGTATGGAGAGACTGTGAGAAAGACAGAGAGAGAGACAGAGAGAGAGCGAGAGAGAGAGAGAGAGACTGTGAGAGAGGCAGAGAGAGAGAGAGAGAAAGAGAGAGAGAGTGTGAGAAAAGGAGAGAGGGAGAAAGAGAGAGGGAGGGAGAGAGAGAAAGAGAGTGTGAGAGAAAGAGAGAGAGAGGGAGATAGAGAGAGAGAGAAAGAGAGAGAGAAAGAGAGTGTGAGAGAAAGAGAGAAAAGGAGAAAGAGAGGGAGAGAAAGAGAGAGAGTGTGAGAGAAAGAGAGAGGGAGAGAGAGAAAGAGAGAGGGAGGGAGAGAGAGAGTGTGTGTGGGAGAAAGAGAGGGAGGGAGAGAGAGAGAGAGAGAAAGAGAGAGAGAGGGGGGGAGAGAGACAAAGAGAGAAAGAGAGTGTGAGAGAAAGAGAGAGAGGGAGGGAGAGAGAAAGAGAGAGAGTGTGAGAGAAAGAGAGAGGGGGAGGGAGAGAGAAAGAGAGAGAAAGAGAGAGAGAGTGTGAGAGAAAGAGAGGGGGAGGGAGAGAGAGAAAGAGAGGGAGGAAGGAGAGAGAAAGAGAGTGAGAGAATGATAGAGGGAGGGAGAGAGAAAGAGAGAGGGAGGGAGAGAAAGACAGGGAGGGAGAGAGAGAAAGAGAGAGAGAAAGAGGGAGGGAGAGAGAAAGAGAGAGGGAGAGAGAGAAAGAGAGAGGGAGGGAGAGAGAGAAAGAGAGACTAGACACAACAGGTCTGGGGGGTGCAGAGTTCAGCAAGATGACAGCTGAGGGGAAGAAATGAGATACCCGTCACTTCATAACGAGAGCCGACTTGTCTTGAAGCGCCAGCGTGTGGAGGTGGAGACAGTGGGATCTGTGCTGCTTGAACGTACCTTCAGTCCCAGTAGGACCAGTAGAGGCACGTTGTTCATGCCGCCCTCCACCCACTCGTCCAGAGACACCGTGCCGTTGCTGTCCGCGTCGATGGCCGTCATCAAGTCCTTCAGAACCTGACAAAATGACCACTGTTAGCCTTTTTCCTTTGATGCTTCCAACACCTGGAACGCCCTCCAACTGACTCTGAAGCTGAAGGTTCTTCCTTCTCTTGCTGCATCTAAAAGTATGATCTCTGACCACTGTGTGTCGACTTGTAACTGTCTTAGCTGATGTTTTATAATTTATTCGTATTTATTGTGCCTATATGTATGAAATTGCGGATAAACTGCGTCTTGTTTTTGTAAGCTTGTCGTCACTGTAAATGAGAGGTAACCTCAGTGTCTTACGAGTTGAAATAAAGGTTTGAAAATAGATTAAATGAAATCAGCCCACAATATTATGGCTCTATAATTAAAGCCACAATCTGGGATGTATTGACCATCTAAACTCTGGGTATGTTGGCGTAATATGTACTTGACGAGTTTGACTTAATTTATTTGTTATTATTAAAATTCTTTAGAACTTTCTTTACACCGGCGGCTGGGTGGCGCAGCGGACATTGCGCTCGTCACAAACGTAAGAGACACCGGGTTCGACTCCGGCTGTCAGCGTTGCCTCCGGCTTAGGCCGGCCATCATACTAACTCAATTGGCAGAGTTAGCGGGTGGAAGTCGATGGGTGGTAATCTGGACATTGTGGACAGCGACTCCTACAGGTCGGTTGGGGACGCCTGCACAGCAGAGACAGGAAATGGCGGGGGTAGTGTGAGCCTCCCACACGTTACACCTCACCAATGAGAGGCCGCGCTGGCAGGTGAAAAGATGTGACAGGCTGCCTCCTCGTGTATCGGAGGGGACACGTGATGCAAGGCTTCTATCCTCCCTACAACCGGCCAGTGGGGGGCATATGCGAGCAACGTTCAAGACAGGGGAGGGAAGAATTGGCACAGTGGAATTGGGATGGGAGAAAAATAGAAAAAGAGAAAAAGTGGATAAAAAAAAGAACTTTCTTTACACATCATAACTCAAAATACAAGTAAATTCTTACTCTAAAGTTTATAAATATTGTAGCGAATTCTAGAGGCAGCCCCGAGACCACAGGCGACAGCGCTAACCAGTCAACTAAAGGGTCCAACCACACCACAGGCGACAGCTAACCAGTCAACTAAAGTGTCTAGGCATCTGTGAACGTTACAATATTATAAATGTTTAATTGTCTATATAACCTTCTACAGCCTGAAGGGTCCTGTAAATCCTTGTATATAACTGAGTCAGCAGAAAGGCTGCGGGGAGAAGGGGGGGGGGGGGGGGGGGGGGGGGGGCTGAGAGACAGGGGGAGTGATGGCCTGCAACGGCCAGGGATGAAAATAGCACCGTAGCATATAAAATGGGGACTCTATGACTAGACTGTGTCAGGAGAGGTATTTTATGCACGGTGTCTGTGTCAAAGCAGAGGTAATAGACTTGGTTACATAAATGTTAAAAGAAAAAAGAAAAAAAAATATTAAAAAAAATTATAATTTTTTTATTTTTATTTTTTTAAATATCAGCCCATATCGGCCCTATCTTGATATCGGACCAATACCGGTGTGTAAAAAAATTGCCATATCGGCCGATATTATATCGGCGGCCGATATATCATGCATCACTACTGTATAGTGTGGTAGTGAAAGGTTAACCTTTTGTAGTGTGGTAGTGAAAGGGTTAAAGACGTTTAAGCTTCCTTCTGATTCAAGGAAGCGGAACACAGCACTCGAGGACTTACTGGTCTGAGCTCCGACACATCCCAGCCAAGGTAGTCTGCAGCATGCATCATCTGAGCAATGATCCTGTCCACCTCCTGTTAGATCAGAAAGATAATCATAATAATAATAATAATAATAATAATAATAATAATAATAATAATAATAATAATAATAATAATAATAATAATAATAATAATGATGATGATGATGATGATGATGATGATGATGATGATGATGATGATGATGATGATGATGATGATGATGATGATGATGATGATGATGATGATGATGATGATGATAATAATAATAATAATAATAATAATAATAATAATAATAATAATAATAATAATAATAATAATAATAATAATAATAATAATAATAAAAAACTGTATTTGTAGAGCACCTTTCATACATGAATTGCAGTGAAGTGCTTCACAGTAGCAAAAGAATACAGGCACAAAATTGGCAGATCAAGAGCAATGCATAAAGTGCAGACATGAAATAAGTATAAAACGAGCATCAAAATAGAACATTAAATCACAGAGTTCTTCACATTAGGATCTAACCTCCCAATAGGCCTCTTTGTTTATGGTTTAATAGTGCAGTGCAATAAAATAGTTAGTCAAATAGAACAAACAGAGTAAAATAGTACAATAGTGCAATAAAATAGTTAGTCAAATAGAATAAACAGAGTAAAATAGTGCAATAGTGCAATAAAATAGTTAGTAAAATAGAATAAACAGAGTCAAATAGTGCAGTGCAATAAAATTGTTAGTCAAATATAATAAACAGAGTAAAATAGTGCAATAAAATAGTTAGTAAAATAGAATAAACAGAGTCAAATAGTGCAGTGCAATAAAATAGTTAGTCAAATAGAACAAACAGAGTAAAATAGTGCAATAAAATAGTTAGTAAAATAGAATAATAGACAGAGTCAAATAGTGCAATAGTGCAATAAAATAGTTAGTCAAATAGAGTAGACAGAGTAAAATAGTGCAGTGCAATAAAATAGTTAGTAAAATAGAAAAAACAGAGTAAAATAGTGCAATAGAATAGTTAGTCAAATAGAACAAACAGAGTAAAATAGTGCAATAGTGCAATAAAATAGTTAGTCAAATATAATAAACAGAGTAAAATAGTGCAATAGTGCAATAAAATAGTTAGTAAAATAGAATAGACAGAGTCAAATAGTGCAATAGTGCAATAAAATAGTTAGTAAAATAGAATAAACAGAGTCAAATAGTGCAATAAAATAGTTAGTCAAATAGAACAAACAGAGTAAAATAGTGCAATAGTGCAATAAAATAGTTAGTAAAATAGAATAATAGACAGAGTCAAATAGTGCAATAGTGCAATAAAATAGTTAGTCAAATAGAGTAGACAGAGTAAAATAGTGCAGTGCAATAAAATAGTTAGTAAAATAGAATAAACAGAGTAAAAGAATGCAATAGTTGAAAAAGATGGAAAAACACTTGTCAGCACAGTATACTTGTGAAAATGAAGGAATGGGAAGTTGACCTGTATGCAACGCATAACCATATGGATGGGTTGGATTTTTCGTTGTATTTGTAACTTACAGAGCTGTCGAGGACTCCGTTACCATCTCTGTCGTACAGCTTGAAGGCGACTAAAGAGGAACGGGGGAAGATGAGAAAGGGAAGGTGTTCAACAAAACTGTCAACTCAGAATGGCTTCAGGAGAACAGGCAGAGCTGCCTCTGGGCATGCCTGTCCTGCAGAAGCTAAACCACAGTAACTACGCAAACAGTGAAACTGAGAAAAATGCCTCTAACGTTCTTTGACTGTCCAATGATTTTGTAGTTACTGAGATTCTACCCTTTTTCTCTAAAACAGAGCAATATATTTTTTTGATCTACTTTTTCTCCCCATTTTAAATTTTTTCTCCCATCCCAATTTCCTATTATCCAATTCTACCCTCCCCTGTCTCGAACGTTGCTAGACCATGCCTCCCACTGGTCGGCTGCAATGTGGACGAAGCCTTGCATCACGTGTCCCCTCCGGTACACGAGGAGGCAGCCGTCGCATCTTTTCACCTGTACAGCGCGATCTCTTAGTGGCGAGGAGTAATGCGTGGGGGGCTCACGCTGCCCCCGTTGCTTCCTGATTCTGCTGTACAGGCGCACCAACCGACCTGTAGGAGTCGCTGTCCACAACGTCTGATCCCCACCCACCGGCTTTCCCACCCTCTAATACTGCCAATTGTGTTAGTATGAACAACCAACCAAGCCGGAAGCAACGCAGAGAGCTGGGCTTGAACCCAGCATCTCCTGCGTTAGTGGCGAGCGCCTTGCCCACTGCGCCACTTAGCCGCCCCAAAAACAGAGCAATATTGAACTCTGAAACGTTGTCACGGATACTGAGAAGTTAAATTTCACTTATAACTCAATTTAAGGCACCACAGAGCCTGGACTCTTTTAAAGCAGGCCTGAAAACCTATCTATTTCAAACGGCCTTTGATTGCTAGCTTTTTATTTTTTTTCTTGTGATACATTTTTTTCTTGTGCTGTTGTCTTTAATCTTCTGTTTATACTGTGTTTTTAACTATGTTCTATTTTTTATTTAATTTTTATTCTGTATTTTATTTTATTATTATTAATAATTATTTTCTTTTCTTAACTACGTTTGAACCCTGTAGCACTTTGGGATCCTATAGTGAACGAAAAGTGCAATACAAATACAATTTATTATTATTATTATTATTATTATTATTATTATTATTATTATTATTATTATTATTATTATTATTATTATTATTATTATTATTATTATTATTATTAGAGAAGAAAGACAGACAGGACTCACACTCCAGCTTGTCCCTGGGCTGGCCGTCCTCCAGCAGAGAGAAGTAACACGAGACGTCCTTCAGAAAGACCTCTTCTGCAAGAGAAGAGCGAGGAGCGTGCTGTGAACCCTCCGTCTCAGCAGAGTACCTGCACACCTAGTGCACGCCTTTCTGTTTGATTGATTGATTGATTGAACACTTTATTAACACATTGCAGAATGGGTACAGTACAGTACAGCTCAATACACACAATTGTTAAGGGGATGCAGACCAGAGAAAGACTTTCGTCTTGTTTACATCAGGGTCCCCCATTTTCAATTCATAGTGACATATATGACATACACAACATACAGATATACAGCACTGTTATATTTGTGACATACAAGATATGCAAATATACAGTACTGTTAAACAGAGATCCTGACAGAAAATATATACATACGAGGGGGAGGAAACTGTACATTTGGAGGGGGTGTGTGTGTGGGAGGGGGGGTTTGGACATTTATGGGGGCCAGTTTCGAATTGCAGGTGTCTGAAGCATTAGGAACATTGTAGGTGTCTGAAGCATTAGGAACATGAACACAAACCATCTGTTTCCCCAGAGTATACCTGCATACCTACCTAGTGCACGCCTTTCTGTCTGTGAGCATTAGGAACATGGACACGGGCCCACATTGAAATTGGATAAGACTGCTGACCAAGGATGAAGGCATGAGTCAGGCGTGTTTTGGCTACACGCGGTACAATGGCGTCCCACACAAAAATTAACTAGAGTAAAAACGATAGTAGACTACATAACGCCTCACTGAGCACAGAGTAACAGTGCAAACTCTTGCATATCTTCCTGGACATTTTACATCTACATTTGACATGTTACTGTACATCTTACTGTACTGTATATTTTTGGCTGTATATTTTAGAATGTATACATATTTTTGACTATCTACAGTAAATGTTTATTGTGAGCGATCTGTGGTGCTGAATTTCCCTCGGTACATCAATAAAGTACTTCTATTCTATTCTATTCTATAAGTGATTCATTATAGTATTTCTGTAGTGGAATATTATAGAAATGTGTGGCGACTAGTATCGTTAGCTGCTATCGATTAATACCTGCTAGTCTTCCTGGGGCCCTAACGAGGAGACGATACAGCTAGTCTTCCTGGGGCTCTAACGAGGAGACGATACAGCTGGTCTTCCTGGGGCCCTAACGAGGAGACGATACAGCTAGTCTTCCTGGGGCCCTAACGAGGAGACGAGACAGCTAGTCTTCCTGGGGCCCTAACGAGGAGACGAGACAGCTAGTCTTCCTGGGGCCCTAACGAGGAGACGATACAGCTAGTCTTCCTGGGGCCCTAACGAGGAGACGAGACAGCTAGTCTTCCTGGGGCCCTAACGAGGAGACGATACAGCTAGTCTTCCTGGGGCCCTAACGAGGAGACGATACAGCTAGTGTTCCTGGGGCCCTAACGAGGAGACGAGACAGCTAGTCTTCCTGGGGCCCTAACGAGGAGACGATACAGGTAGTCTTCCTGGGGCCCTAACGAGGAGACGATACAGCTAGTCTTCCTGGGGCCCTAACGAGGAGACGAGACAGCTGGTGTTCCTGGGGCCCTAACGAGGAGACGATACAGCTAGTCTTCCTGGGGCCCTAACGAGGAGACGATACAGGTAGTCTTCCTGGGGCCCTAACGAGGAGATGATACAGCTAGTCTTCCTGGGGCCCTAACGAGGAGACGATACAGGTAGTCTTCCTGGGGCCCTAACGAGGAGACGATACAGCTAGTCTTCCTGGGGCCCTAACGAGGAGACGATACAGCTAGTCTTCCTGGGGCCCTAACGAGGAGACGATACAGGTAGTCTTCCTGGGGCCCTAACGAGGAGACGAGACAGCTGGTCTTCCTGGGGCCCTAACGAGGAGACGATACAGCTAGTCTTCCTGGGGCCCTAACGAGGAGACGAGACAGCTGGTCTTCCTGGGGCCCTAACGAGGAGACAATACAGGTAGTCTTCCTGGGGCCCTAACGAGGAGACGAGACAGCTAGTCTTCCTGGGGCCCTAACGAGGAGACGAGACAGCTAGTCTTCCTGGGGCCCTAACGAGGAGATGAGACAGCTAGTCTTCCTGGGGCCCTAACGAGGAGACGATACAGCTAGTCTTCCTGGGGCCCTAACGAGGAGACGATACAGCTAGTCTTCCTGGGGCCCTAACGAGGAGACGATACAGCTAGTCTTCCTGGGGCCCTAACGAGGAGACGAGACAGCTAGTCTTCCTGGGGCCCTAACGAGGAGACGATACAGCTAGTCTTCCTGGGGCCCTAACGAGGAGACGATACAGCTAGTCTTCCTGGGGCCCTAACGAGGAGACGAGACAGCTGGTCTTCCTGGGGCCCTAACGAGGAGACGATACAGGTAGTCTTCCTGGGGCCCTAACGAGGAGACGATACAGCTAGTCTTCCTGGGGCCCTAACGAGGAGACGAGACAGCTGGTCTTCCTGGGGCCCTAACGAGGACACGATACAGCTAGTCTTCCTGGGGCCCTAACGAGGACACGATACAGGTAGTGTTCCTGGGGCCCTAACGAGGAGACGATACAGCTGGTCTTCCTGGGGCCCTAACGAGGAGACGAGACAGCTAGTGTTCCTGGGGCCCTAACGAGGAGACGATACAGCTGGTCTTCCTGGGGCCCTAACGAGGAGACGATACAGCTGGTCTTCCTGGGGCCCTAACGAGGAGACGATACAGCTAGTCTTCCTGGGGCCCTAACGAGGAGACGATACAGGTAGTGTTCCTGGGGCCCTAACGAGGAGACGATACAGCTAGTCTTCCTGGGGCCCTAACGAGGAGACGAGACAGCTAGTCTTCCTGGGGCCCTAACGAGGAGACGAGACAGCTGGTCTTCCTGGGGCCCTAACGAGGAGACGAGACAGCTAGTCTTCCTGGGGCCCTAACGAGGAGACGAGACAGCTGGTCTTCCTGGGGCCCTAACGAGGAGACGAGACAGCTAGTGTTCCTGGGGCCCTAACGAGGAGACGAGACAGCTGGTCTTCCTGGGGCCCTAACGAGGAGACGAGACAGGTAGTCTTCCTGGGGCCCTAACGAGGAGACGATACAGCTAGTCTTCCTGGGGCCCTAACGAGGAGACGAGACAGCTAGTGTTCCTGGGGCCCTAACGAGGAGACGATACAGCTGGTCTTCCTGGGGCCCTAACGAGGAGACGATACAGCTGGTCTTCCTGGGGCCCTAACGAGGAGATGATACAGCTAGTCTTCCTGGGGCCCTAATGAGGAGACGATACAGCTAGTCTTCCTGGGGCCCTAATGAGGAGACGATACAGCTAGTCTTCCTGGGGCCCTAACGAGGAGACGAGACAGCTGGTCTTCCTGGGGCCCTAACGAGGAGACGATACAGCTAGTCTTCCTGGGGCCCTAACGAGGAGACGATACAGCTAGTCTTCCTGGGGCCCTAACGAGGAGACGATACAGCTAGTCTTCCTGGGGCTCTAACGAGGAGACGATACAGCTAGTCTTCCTGGGGCCCTAACGAGGAGACGATACAGCTAGTCTTCCTGGGGCCCTAACGAGGAGACGAGACAGGTAGTCTTCCTGGGGCCCTAACGAGGAGACGATACAGCTAGTCTTCCTGGGGCCCTAACGAGGAGACGAGACAGCTGGTCTTCCTGGGGCCCTAACGAGGAGACGAGACAGCTAGTCTTCCTGAGGCCCTAACGAGGAGACGATACAGCTGGTCTTCCTGGGGCCCTAACGAGGAGACGATACAGCTAGTCTTCCTGGGGCCCTAACGAGGAGACGATACAGGTAGTCTTCCTGGGGCCCTAACGAGGAGACGATACAGCTAGTCTTCCTGGGGCCCTAACGAGGAGACGATACAGCTAGTCTTCCTGGGGCCCTAACGAGGAGACGATACAGCTAGTCTTCCTGGGGCCCTAACGAGGAGACGATACAGCTAGTCTTCCTGGGGCTCTAACGAGGAGACGATACAGCTGGTCTTCCTGGGGCCCTAACGAGGAGACGAGACAGCTGGTCTTCCTGGGGCCCTAACGAGGAGACGAGACAGCTAGTGTTCCTGGGGCCCTAACGAGGAGACGATACAGCTAGTCTTCCTGGGGCCCTAACGAGGAGACGAGACAGCTAGTGTTCCTGGGGCCCTAACGAGGAGACGATACAGCTAGTCTTCCTGGGGCCCTAACGAGGAGACGATACAGGTAGTCTTCCTGGGGCCCTAACGAGGAGACGATACAGCTGGTCTTCCTGGGGCCCTAACGAGGAGACAAGACAGCTAGTCTTCCTGGGGCCCTAACGAGGAGACGATACAGCTAGTCTTCCTGGGGCCCTAACGAGGAGACGAGACAGCTGGTCTTCCTGGGGCCCTAACGAGGAGACGAGACAGCTGGTCTTCCTGGGGCCCTAACGAGGAGACGAGACAGCTGGTCTTCCTGGGGCCCTAACGAGGAGACAAGACAGCTAGTCTTCCTGGGGCCCTAACGAGGAGACGATACAGCTAGTCTTCCTGGGGCCCTAACGAGGAGACGAGACAGCTGGTCTTCCTGGGGCCCTAACGAGGAGACGAGACAGCTGGTCTTCCTGGGGCCCTAACGAGGAGACGAGACAGCTGGTCTTCCTGGGGCCCTAACGAGGAGACAGTACAGGTGGTCTTCCTGGGGCCCTAACGAGGAGACGATACAGCTGGTCTTCCTGGGGCTCTAACGAGGAGACGATACAGGTGGTCTTCCTGGGGCCCTAACGAGGAGACGATACAGCTAGTCTTCCTGGGGCCCTAACGAGGAGATGATACAGCTGGTCTTCCTGGGGCCCTAACGAGGAGACGATACAGCTAGTCTTCCTGGGGCCCTAACGAGGAGACGAGACAGCTAGTCTTCCTGGGGCCCTAACGAGGAGACGAGACAGCTAGTCTTCCTGGGGCCCTAACGAGGAGACGAGACAGGTAGTCTTCCTGGGGCCCTAACGAGGAGACGATACAGGTAGTCTTCCTGGGGCCCTAACGAGGAGACGAGACAGGTAGTCTTCCTGGGGCCCTAACGAGGAGACGATACAGCTAGTCTTCCTGGGGCCCTAACGAGGAGACGATACAGCTAGTCTTCCTGGGGCCCTAACGAGGAGACGATACAGCTAGTCTTCCTGGGGCCCTAACGAGGAGACGATACAGCTAGTCTTCCTGGGGCCCTAACGAGGAGACGAGACAGCTAGTCTTCCTGGGGCCCTAACGAGGAGACGAGACAGCTGGTCTTCCTGGGGCCCTAACGAGGAGACGAGACAGGTAGTCTTCCTGGGGCCCTAACGAGGAGACGAGACAGCTAGTCTTCCTGGGGCCCTAACGAGGAGACGATACAGGTAGTCTTCCTGGGGCCCTAACGAGGAGACGATACAGCTAGTCTTCCTGGGGCCCTAACGAGGAGACGATACAGCTAGTCTTCCTGGGGCCCTAACGAGGAGACGATACAGCTAGTCTTCCTGGGGCCCTAACGAGGAGACGAGACAGCTGGTCTTCCTGGGGCCCTAACGAGGAGATGATACAGCTAGTCTTCCTGGGGCCCTAACGAGGAGACGATACAGCTAGTCTTCCTGGGGCCCTAACGAGGAGATGATACAGCTAGTCTTCCTGGGGCCCTAACGAGGAGACGAGACAGGTAGTCTTCCTGGGGCCCTAACGAGGAGACGATACAGCTGGTCTTCCTGGGGCCCTAACGAGGAGACGAGACAGCTAGTCTTCCTGGGGCCCTAACGAGGAGACGATACAGCTAGTCTTCCTGGGGCCCTAACGAGGAGACGAGACAGCTAGTCTTCCTGGGGCCCTAACGAGGAGACGAGACAGCTAGTCTTCCTGGGGCCCTAACGAGGAGACGATACAGCTAGTCTTCCTGGGGCTCTAACGAGGAGACGAGACAGCTAGTCTTCCTGGGGCCCTAACGAGGAGACGATACAGCTAGTCTTCCTGGGGCCCTAACGAGGAGACGATACAGCTAGTCTTCCTGGGGCCCTAACGAGGAGACGATACAGCTAGTCTTCCTGGGGCCCTAACGAGGAGACGATACAGCTAGTCTTCCTGAGGCCCTAATGAGGAGACGAGACAGCTAGTCTTCCTGGGGCCCTAACGAGGAGACGATACAGCTAGTCTTCCTGGGGCCCTAACGAGGAGACAGTACTGTATATTTGCATATCATATATGTCACAAATGTAACAGTACTATATACCTGTATGTCATGTATGTCCCTATGTCATAAATGTCATGATGTCATGTATGTTGTGTATGTCATAAATGTTATGAATTGAAAATGGGGGACCCTGATGTAAACAAGACAGACGTCTTTCTATGGTCTGCATCCCCTTAACAATTGTGTGTATTGAGCCGTACTGTATTGTACCCATTCTGCAATCTGTTAATTTATTCATTCATTCAGACGATACAGCTAGTCTTCCTGGGGCCCTAACGAGGAGACGATACAGCTATTTAAATAAGGAAGGAACAAATCAACAGAAAGCATAAAAGGAAATCCAAAATTAATACTCAACAGTGAAGATGTAGGCCTGACACAATTGGTTCAATGGCCAGTTAACCCTTTCAGAACCTCGACAGCATTCCAGCTATTTGTCACAGCGGCCACTGGCCAATGAGAGCCGTGAGAATGCATAATATCTGACAAGCTAAAAATAATAACAATAAAAAAAACACTAGTATTCTAGAATTTTACCTTATAAATCCTATGTTTCTTTATAGTGCTTCACTATAGTATTGCGATAGTAATTGATGTGTGCGGGTGGGGGGGAAAAAGGCAGGAATACTATAGTTTCACTATGATTCATTTTTGTCTGGCATAGGGCTGTCCCCGACTAAGGATTTGTATAGTCGACTTGTAGTCACAGAAATGAGCCGATAGTCGACTATTAGTCGACTATGAAAAAAATAAAAATGAAAAAAACATGTATAATTTTATATATTTTTTTTATCATTCCATTTGGGCTGTGGGGGGTGCTTAATGTGTGAAGGAGTCGACGGAAGGCTTCTTGTTCTCTGCGAAAGCATGCAATTGGTCCACTGATGGATACATCTAGATATTTGTCTAGTCTAGTGTGTTCATTAGATGGGTGAAATCCTCTTTCAGTGCCTCTGTGCCTGTTTTCTTAGGCAGTTAGCCTCTGGTATGCATGCCATTAGTGTTAGCCACGCAAAAGAAAGAATGATAACAAATTATTATTATTATTATTAAAAATTTTTATAAAAATTTGCATTCGACTAAGAGGTTGGCAGTCGACTACGGCTCCTTTCGATCGATTAGTCGACTATTCGACTAATGGGGGTCAGCCCTAGTCTGGCATCATGTCACACGGGCATATGGGAGGCTCACTGGCGCCGTCTTCTTGGGCGGGCTGGGAGTTCTGGAAGGACCGGAAGAGGCGCTGGCAGAGGTCCACGGGGAAGTCTTCCACTTCTAAATAGGTCTTCAGGAACAAGCGGAAGCCCTCGGCGTTGATGCACTTGATGAGAGAGAGAGAGAGAGAGAGAGAGAGAGAGAGAGAGAGAGAGAGAGACGACTTGTTATTGACGATAGTGTTATCGACGTGAATAATTCAGAGGTTAAGTGTGCGTGAGTCAGATAGACAAATGGATAGAGAGATAGATAATTAGATAGATAGATGGACAGAGAGAGAGTGAGTGGTTTGTTTGTTAACCCCCTCACTACCACACTACCAAAGGGTTAACCCTTTCACTGCGACAATACAGAAGGTTAACCCTTTCACTGCCATGCACACTACAAAGGGTTAACCCTTTCACAACCACACTACAGCAGGTTAACCGTCTGTAGTGTGGTAGTGAAAGGTTAACCTTCTGTAGTGTGGTAGTGAAAGGGTTAAGTAGCGTTTGAAAGGTTTTGCTGGGCGGGGGGGGTGCCACGTGGGGTACTAAAACGACCATGTTCTTATGGTTATATGGCAGACCCCACCCATCTGATAACAAACACTAAAGACGTATTTGCAACTACTTCACCCAAGCCTGGTATGTGTCTGTTCATGGGGGTTGGTTGATGAAATACCATGATCATAGTTAGTTAGTTAGTTACCACAAAACTATGAAAATACCATCATATTACCTGAGATTATACCATGGTATTAATAAAGTAAAATGTTGTATGTATTAATATGTGCGGGAATATTTACGTTTACAACCTGTAGGTGTAAGTATATGTACGTATGTGCAGATATGTGTATAGACATACGTGGGAAGATATGTAGATGTGGACATGTGTGCGGCCATGCGTATATATAAGCACATGTATACATAAGTGTATACGTTGATACAGCACGTATGTGTGTGTAGGAGTTTATATGTAAATGCACACATGTGGGTAGACCAATCTACATGGATATGTATGCAGAGATGTAAATACATATGCATGTACTAACAATGTATTTTATGTAGATAATAGATTATGTATGTATTAAGGCTGTCAAATATATCGCGTTAATATCGCGTTAACTCCCGATTCTATTAATGCCACAAATTTTTTTAACTCAAGATTAACTAAAAAAAAAAAAAAAAAAAAATTTTTTACTAGACTTCACTCAGGTGTATTATTGATGCTCTCATTGATACTATGTTTGTTTCTGAAGTGTGTGTGTGTGTGTGTGTGTGTGTGTGTATGTGTGTGTGTGTGTGTGTGTGTGTGTGTGTGTGTGTGTGTGTGTGTGTGTGTGTGTGTGTGTGTGTGTGTGTGTGTGTGAGATATAGAGAGAGAGGGGGGTGAGAGAGATGAGGAAGGGGCAAAAGAGAAAAAGAGCTGGGAGAGTGTGTGTGTGAGGGAGAGAGGGGGGTGTGTGAGTCCTCAGCCCTTGTGTGTGTGAATGTAACAAATTCCTAACGTTTTCTTTCCCCTATTATTTCATGCACACTTTATTCATTGTTTTAAATTATTATTTTCTTTTAAGTTATTTTGTGCATCACTCTGTTTTGAATTTGATGCAAATTTGCAATGCATGAGGGTCATCCGTTTGTGTTAAATGGCTGCACAAAGCAAGCATTTGTTGACTCGCATGTTGATAAGAGTATTAAAACTTGGAACTTGAAAAAGATCTGTTTAAGGTATAAAAAAAAATTTAAAAAAAAATGTGATTAATTTGCGATTAATCGCGAGTTAACTATGGACAATCATGCGATTAATCGAGTTAAATATTTTAATCGTTTGACAGCACTAGTATGTATATATGTGACAGTGTTTCCCCTGAAAAGAAATTCAACAGCGGTGCTGTGCTGCATCATGCACGCTGCCGGAATCCATATTAGTGCACACTGCCGGAGAAATAACTTAAAACGACCTTAGAATTGTTCGAGATAGGTTATTCATGTTAATGTTCATGTGCGTGTGAATTTGCTAGGATGCTTTTGGTGTGTCCGCTGACACTAGAAGTGCTCTGGAGGCCCAGGTAGCTGCATATTTGTACACTGCAAAAAATTAAATCTTATCAAGTGAAAATATCTTGTATTTGGTACACACGCTACAACACACGCTACAACACACGCTACAACACACGCTGCAACACACACTACAACACACGCTCCTACAACACACGATACATCACAGCTCCCTCGACGATACTGAACCACAAACCCAGTTTTTTGTTGACTTCATTCCATTTCCCCGGTCGATACCCTAAAAAGCTGCCCCAGTAATAAATAGCGTCACCGCGAGCCACTCAGACGCCCCCAGGACTGAAGACACAGAGGGAGGATTCGGATGTTATGGAATAATAATAATAATAATAATAATAATAATAATAATAATAATAATAATAATAATAATAATAATAATAATAATAATAATAATAATAATAGGCATTTACTGTACTTCTTTTTGTTCTGTTCTTCCTTTCTGAGAAAGCTACAAGCTACTTTGTCAATTCTCTTGTCAACTACAGTATGTGTCCCATCTCTGCAACTAATGAATTGCTTTTATTTTTGTAAATTCTCTGTTCATTTTATGCCTGTCTATTGTATGTCTACATTACTGCTGTGAAGCACTTTGGGCTGCAATTCTTGCATGAAAGGTGCTATAGAAATTTAGTTTACTATTATTATTATTATTATTATTATTATTATTATTATTATTATTATTATTATTATTATTATTATTATTATTATTATTATTATTTCTTTCTTTCTTTACAGTCAGTGACATAGTAAATCTTGGAGCTTCAAGCGAAGCATCAAATAAAGAGACAGGGCTGTCTGCTCATACCCTCCCGATGCCAAGCTTTCAATTATTCATGACACTAAAAAGAAACACTGTTGAAACCAATAAAAAACCAATCTATCTTCATCTATCAGGGTTACAGTCTAGTGAAAGGACATCCAGGGTGAGGCTGCTATATATAGCCCGTCAGAGGAGCCTGCGAAAAACAATCCCAGTAATATATCACATGCACGTCTGTGTGGTATCGTCTTTGTCCGATTAGAGGAGGGTAGAATCGAGGAGATGAATATGTCACTCGTCACATCGGGTCAAACGTTGGAGCGTGACACGTGCAATTTGGCCGCATTTTTCAAACACTCCACCGGTGCAATCTGAGCATGATAGTAGTAGTAGTACTTAGTAGTAGTAGTAGTAGTAGTAGTAGTAGTAGTAGTGTAGTAGTAGTAGTAGTAGTAGTAGCATATTAGTAGTAGTAGTAGTAGTAGTAGCAGCATATTAGTAGTAGTAGTAGTAGTAGTAGTAGTAGTAGTAGTAGTAGTAGTAGTAGTAGTAGTAGTAGTAGTAGCATATTAGTAGTAGTAGTAGTAGTAGTAGTAGTAGTAGTAGTAGTGCAACTTTGTTGTTTCTTTGTTTTTGTTTCTTTGCCTTTGTTTCTTTGTTTTTACTTTTGCTCCCGACTATTGTCAGCGACTTCGGGTTATTGAGAAGCGCTATATAAATTAAATGAATTATTATTATTATTTAGTAGTAGTAGTAGTAGTAGTAGTAGTAGTAGT